>NW_019742965.1:496987-504207 GCF_002891405.2 Cryptotermes secundus | reverse complement strand
GGTGATCACCATCGATTCGGACGAATACATGTAGTCCTTTAGGCCATGACGCTTCCCCCACCTCCTTTCACAGTTTCTTTCTTTCTTTCTTTCTTTCTTTCTTTCTTTCTTTCTTTCTTTCTTTCTTTCCCTCGAGTTGTCGCCAATAATTTTTCTTGCCCTTCTTCTCTTCCGTCCTTAATCGTGTTTTCCTTCTTTTCTTTCTTTCCCCCCTCCTTGCTTCGATATTGCTTTCTATCGCTCGCTCACTCCCTCCTTCTGTTGCTCTTTACTTCATAACTCAACATCCTTCTCATCGACAAATGTTACTGGAGGATGATATGTACGTACATTAAGCTGAAAAGACCGAAGAGGAAGTGGTCGTGGTCCATTTTAAGTCTTTATGTCGATTATCGCCTGCACAGACTGAGGAACACCACGGAAATCTGTATCCGGATAATGCGACTCAGACGCTTTACCGTTGTGGTGAATCGCTTTGTTCTGAAATTTACGTTTATTTATGTGTCTATTCATTTAGTGACGCTGTCAGTATATTAGGGNTATTCTATCGCGCTAATATTTGTTAATGATAATTTATGAAATTCTTAATTATGATTATTTCTTCAGCTTCCCATTAATTATTTCCTCTTGTACCGAAACATTCTTCTCAGCGCCGTGTTTTCAGACACAATTCATATTGTAAGGTTTGAGATTTTCACGGCGGTGACTATNTACAGATCCAGAGGTCTGGGTTCGATTCCCGGCGCTACCATATTTTTTCTGAGAAGTGGTGGGTCTGGAACGGGATCCACTCAGCCTCGTGATGATAATTGAGGGGCTATTTCAAGGAAATAGCGGCTCCGGTCTAGAAAACCGAAATTAATGGCCGTGGGGATTCGCTGCGATGACCACGTGACACCCTCTATCCGCAAAAGTTGGCACTAAACTTCGCCGACAAGCGGCGGTCGCTCGGTCGGTATAGTTCGCTTGCGGACTAAAATCACGGAGTCAGTATATTAGGCCATAAAGCGTCGGATATTATGATGAATTGTAAAGAATGTGGAAGGAAGCTCTCACGGCCTAATTAGGGCACTATCCCAGCATTTTCCTGGAGGTACCGAGGAAAACCTCTCTCTCTATGGCCCTACAGCCCTTTGGACCTTGGCCAATTTTTCAATTTTTTATTCCTATACACAGGCGGTAGTACTCCTTGGACGGGCCGCTGTCTGCACACAGGACAACACAAACACAGAATAAAGGGACACAGATATCCATGTCTCTAGTGGGATTCGAACCAACGACCTCAGTGTTCGAGTGGGCGAAGACGGTTCATGCCTTAGATCATGCGGCCACTGTGATCGGCACTGAGGAAAACCACGAAGAATACATATTAAGATAGTCTGTGTCCCGGCAGAAAATTGAACCATGAATCTGTCGACTACAAGTCAGGAACGTTACCGCTCGAGCCAGATTGCTGGTCTGAAGTTCAAATAATGGTATCTATTAGCGAGCGGGAAGGGGAGGAGTGGAGGAGCGCTGTGTGCCTTACATTTTCGCCTTCGTATGTAACCTCATGTTCCATGTCAGTGGTCATGTCCCTTTCCACATCAGTTCTTTCGGCTTCTCTGCCGTCATTCCGTGATTAACAATAATTGAAGGTTTTGCTGCAAGAAAGATAAGTCCAAAAAATGTGAAAATGTTTTATGTTAACTCTTTTATTTAGAAAGTTAGATTTAAGTAGTATTTCTGGAGCCCGGAACAAGTCATGTATGGCATTTTTTTTTTATTGCTAGTGGTGTGGGACTAAGTCCCTTGTACTGCGGCCACTTCTGGCCTATTGTACCAGCCCCAGATGATAGGTGAGGGTGATTGTGGAGCAATTGGTGGAATGAAGATTGGCAGGGGAACCAAAGTACTCGGAGAAAACCTGCCCCAGCGCCACTTTGTCCACCACAAATCCCACTTGACCAGACCCGGAATCGAACCTGGACCGCCGCGGTGGGAAGCCAGCGACTAACCACTTGAGCTATGGCGCGGCCCTCGTGTATGGAATAACTGGCATAACTGGCATGACCCTTTTATCTATATTCTTTTTGCTCGAAATCTGCCCGTTCTGGAAAGCTGAATACGAGTTAAGCCCAATGGTATGCATGGGATTCCTCACAGACCTGCAAGTTATTAACATAACTACAGTATACGTTTCTGTACGCACTTTTATAAGACTTCATTTTAAGTGCGATGTGTCATTGGCCGTTCTTTATTGTGAAGAAGTGAAAGAGCGAGAGTAATGAGGATTTGTATTTGAAGAATCTCGTGTATTGCATCAAGAGGGTGAAGTGAAGAGGACCTTTTCTGTGAGAGGTTCCTTTGAAAGGTCCTTTTAAATCGTTCTCAGATTACCTTTGTCCTATTGTTATAGCTGGAATAATTTTCTGTTACATTTTAATATATTCTTTTCAAAATAATGAAAGGGGCCTGGATTGGAGGTGACAGAACCTTTGAATAAAAAATTCCTTGGATGGAATATGAAGTCATTCGAATGCCATACATGAAGGTATGTAAGAGGCGTACAGATAAAGCTTCGTATATTCTTCATGTTCTGAAGTAGATGGATATAAGTTATCAGCTTACCGCTCTGATCACCTCCATTTTCGGATGTTCGATATATACCATGTAGCACGAATGGAGGAGAAGTGGAATGCATATAGGATATTAGTGGGAAAGCCAGAAGGAAAGAGACCACTGTGAAGACCAAGGCGTAGGTGGGTGAACAATATTGAAATGGATTTTAGAGAGATAAGATAGGACGGTATGGATTGGATTGATCTGGCTCAGGATAGGAATCAGCGGAGGGCTCTTTTGAACACGGTAATGAACCTTTGGGTTCCATAAAATGCTGGGAAATTCTTGAGTAGCTGCAGAATTGGCGGCTTCTCAAAAAGGGTTCAGCTCCATGAGCAAGTTCGATATACACTTAACCGATGACTGGTTGGGGAGCATGTATTTTATGAATGTGGTAAGGGTTGTGGTCCTCCAGGTTTGGGGTTGGACGCAATGCTGAAGACCTTGCTCTGTAAAAAGAAAAGTTATTTTGCGAAATCCAAAGAAGTGAAAACTAGATGTTCTAATTAAAGATATGTCTGCAGAATTTCTAAGGAAAACTATTGCTCAAAAAATGTTGTTTTGCCATTGATGGTGATAAGGGTAGCAGGCTGTAGTAATTACTAATATTGCGTAGGTCTGTTATAAGAAGGACACCCTGTATTGTAAGAATGCCAGTAAAGTACGTGCCATTGGCATAAACGTACTTCCATGGCGTGTAATTATGAACTAATTGGTTACACACTGATTTATTGGTCATAATTATTTATTGTTACAAAATTAATTATTACCGTAGTTTTGACGCTGTATTGACACTTAATTATAGTTCTTTTATTTCGTCACGTATTTATTATATACAAAAATATTTCACAAAATAAAAGCTGGAGATTACAAAGAAGTCTAAACAAGACCTAAAGGGAGGAAAAAAGAAGAAGAAGAAGAAGAAGAAGAAGAAGAAGTAAAGCTATCCCTGTACCCGGCCGTGAATTCCCATAAGGTTGAGAGACATCGAGGGTTCCACATTGTCTAGACAATCGGCTCAAAGATGGCAAGGGACCAAAATTAAGTTTACCGGAAAATATACTCGTATTGTAAACTTAAACCGCGAGGAGCGGCCTCCGTAGTCTAGGGGTAACGTTCCAACCTCATGACTCAAGGTACGCGGGTTCAAACCCGGCGGAGGTCGTGGAATTTTTAAGGGCGGAAAAATTCAGAGAACAAGTCCTCCGTCCCGTGTCGTAGATCCTCATGTCTCTAGGAGACCTCTGAGCAAAATTAGGAAACAATTTCCCGCCCAAGTAGTTTGCAGTGCCTCTGGTATATGGGGGAAATATCAGGTACCGACGGCCGACCTCGTTGGCTGAACGGGGCTGATAGCACGCACCAGTACCGGTAGCGTATGGCGACAGTAGAAATTAAAAGGGGATGCACAATGGACCAATAACTGGTCTAAGTGCATGGGGAAACCCACCCCCTCTAATAATAATAATAATAATAATAATAAACCGCGAGGGCCTGTATCGAATCTGTAAATATTCTTATTCGAATGCAAGATAAGGGTAAACGTATATTGTAATCTGGGTTATTACACGGCGTTGTCTAGTAGGTGGGAACCATCGCTTCAGAAGACCTTCAATCAGTATATTCCTCTGAAATGTTGGTAACCATCTTACCAAGCTACGTGGTGTCATAACCCAAAAGACGGTAGCATGAATCTTGATGAAAACCACAATTCATACATTGCGGTAAACTTGCCTCGCTTCCACGAAGGCGTACAAGGTGAGCGGAGGCAGATCTTCACGTTAGTCACGGCGTGGGGTGGAAGCAAATAAATGGTAAGCTTCTCATTTCGGTTCCCAGCGGTAAAAGCTTCCGGTGTTCAATTGATGAGGCCGCACCATAGCTCAGTCTGTTAGCCGCTGGCTTCCCACGGCGGCGACCCGGGTTCGAGCCTGGATCCAGTCATGTGGGATTTGTGCTGGACAAAGTGGCGCTAGGGCAGGTTTTCTCCGAGTATGTTGGTTTCCCCCGCCAATCTTCTTTCCACCAATTGCTCCACAATCACCATCATCTGGGGCTGGTACAGTAGGCCAGAAGTCGCCGCAGTACCGAGTGGACTCAGTCTCACCCCACTAAGAATACCTCCGTGGCCTGAGTCCGCAAATGAACTATACCGACCGAGGGACCGCCGCTTGTAGGCGAAGTTAGTGCCAACTTTAGTAGATAGAGGGTGTCGCGTGTTCAGCGCAACGAATCTTCACGGCCATTTGTTTCGGTTTTCTAGACCTGAGCCGTTATTTCCTTGAAATATTTCAGTTATCTTCACGAGGCTGTGTGGACCCGGTTCCAGACCAAATACTTCTTATAAAATCTGGTAGCGCCGGAAATCGAACCCGGGACCTCTGGATCTGTAGCCAGGAACTCTGACAACTAGACTAAAGTGGCGGTTCACCCCACTAAGAAGAATAAAAAAAATCCATTTGATGAAGGCCCGCTGGGTGGGTTGGTTTCAATATGGTGTCGAAAAGAAGTCAGTATCTGTACCGACTGAGCCATCGCGACTGACATCACTGGAAGGAAGTGAGACATCGGAATCCAAAGTGGCTGAGATGACGGAGAAGTGATATGTGGCAACGTACTGCGTTGCAGCTACTTAAGCAGTAGGGCTAATCTATAAAAAACAGCCATAGCCAGTAATGTGGTCCGAGAACAGGACTTTCCTGTTGTAACTCATCCTCTTGCTGACGCCGTTGTCACGATCGCGATAGGTCAAGGTCAAAGTCCTGTCTTTAGTAACTTCGGGAGGGGGGGGGTCGTGAATTCCATCCTGAGGAGACGGAAGGTCGCGGAAATGACTGAGAAATAATGGCACATCCTTCTGGGATTTCATTTCGTGTTGTCGGAGAGTTCAATCAAATTAAAGGAAGAGCGGAATGAATTACGTAATGCGTTATGTACACAAAGCGTATAAAATGGACGTGTAATCCCGAAGATGGAAGCAGCTTGTTCCTCCGAAACATTGGTATCCATCCACAAGATTACACGGTGTCACAACGCAGAAGACTCCCATACACGAGAAGCTCAAATATTTTAGCATACCAAGGACGTTATGTCTGTCCGTCCCATGCTTTATATTTGAAACAGTTTGACCTACGTCGGTTTAATCTGGTATAAGGGGATCTACATGGAAAGTGTTGGTTGTTAAACAATCCTAATTTATGCCAATCAGTTGCAACGTCTGCTTTAGTTGAAGAATAAACGGAACAGACAGAAGAAATTAACACGTGGCATAAAACGAAAAAGAGTATGTGACGTAAAATGTATAACTCACTAAAAATAATTTTATTCGACAGTTCCCGAGATTTGTAAATATTTAATGACATACAAAAAAAGATTTATCAGAGTACTTCGGTTTCCCCTGCCAATCTTCATTCCACCAATTGCTCCACAATCACCCTCACCTATCATTTGGGGTTGGTACAATAGGCCAGAAGTGGCCGCAGTACAAGGGACTTAGTCCCACCCCACTAGCAGTAAAAAAACTAAGTTACCAACAGAATAAAACGAATTAACTGACTGTGTGATTAATAACTAACGAATCATCCAGTTAAACCAGTAATTGCTCAACCAATTAACTAACTTAACCAAACTCACTCTTTGTCTGTCTATCTGTCTATGGCTCTGTAGCCCTTTGTTGGACCTTGGCCGCTTTTTCAGTTTCTTAATCCTATACATAGTCGGCAGGACTCGTCGCAAGGCGCACACAGGACAGCACAAACACAGAATAGACATTCACAGACATCCACGCCTGACGTGGGATTCGAACCCATGATCCCAGTGTTTGAAATGGCGAAGACCGCGCGGCCACTGTGATCTGCCTACTAAACATTGCCCAACTAATAGCCAGCCAACGAACCAGCTAACAGTCTTCGTACCGACAAATTAACTATCCATCTGCATGGTATAGGATTTTCTTTGGGCAATCGATAATTCAAACTCGAGGAATTCCCGATCCGGATGTTGAAGGCTCATTATCTCCCTCATATAAGTCCGTCATTGGACTTCTTCTTGAATTGGATCGTTTACATACATATTCTACGATCCGTTAACATATCCCGCTGACTGTACGCCTAGGTAACCCGCGTGAAGTCCCGTGAGTTCTTCGAAACGAAGTGCTATGTATTTCTCGGTTCCCCCATGTGCGATGCAAGTTCGATCCATACTTATATTCTTGTGGATCATTTGGACGAATGGTACAAAGGATCCCGACACTTGATAGGTAGACCAATAGGCCTACACAGAATGAAATGTTTCTTTGTTACGTAGCGACGACGCGTCAGCTACTGATATCACGAAGATGTGAGTGACTTATGTAGGGAGCATTACAAATAACGAGACATGGAAAATCTGGGGAGAAACTAGCGCTCGCGACCGTTTGGGGGAATTTCGATAAAGTTCGATGTGAATACGTACAAAACATCAAGCGCGGATCTTTCTAGTCTTGTTCACATTGGTATTACTGATCGCACATAATGTAGGGCTTTGTCCAAGTGTGCATGTATATATAGACACACACAGACATTGTGTTTGCACAGTTGAATTAATGTAAACAAAGGGGAGACTTATCTAGAATTGCCATG
>NW_019742965.1:496541-496901 GCF_002891405.2 Cryptotermes secundus | reverse complement strand
TTATTATTATTATTATTATTATTGTCACGTGTTGGGTGTGTCACGCGACAAATAACTTCACGTGGGTCTCGGATTTAGCGAATCTTTATTGGACACTCACACTTGCACACCTTACAATTATTGCCACTTGCAGTATCACTTGCCTTCTGGCCCAATACTCCAATGCGACGTCTCAACTATCCTAGGCCGTGGTTGGATGTCAGCTGTCCCTGGCGGCGGTTATCCCAAGATTGTCCCGTTCTCGTCGGCTATTATTCTGTACGTGTCGTAAGCTCTGCTTATATAGGGGTTATGTGGACTGGATACCAGACACCATTCCTCATGGTTCCGTTACCGCTGTTCAGGCAGTCCGTTGTTACG
>NW_019742965.1:473571-496205 GCF_002891405.2 Cryptotermes secundus | reverse complement strand
GTGCTGTTGAGTTATTGCACGTAAATAAACATGAATTGAATTGAATTGAATTGAATTATTATTATTATTATTATTATTATTATTATAGCTCTACAGCCCTTTGGGCCTTGGCCGCTTTTTTTCCGTTTCTCCATCCTATACACAGTTGATAGGACTCCTTGGACGGGAAATCAGCCAGTCGCAAGGCCACTACCTACACACAGAACAACACAAACACAAGATAAACGCACACAATACAGACATTCATGTCTTGAGTGGAATTCGAACCCACGATCCCAGTGTTCGAGCTAGCCAAGACCGCGCGGCCACTGTGATCGGCACCTACACTTTTACATTGCTTAATTAAACCTTCTTTGACCATATTAATTAATTTGCTTTTTTCATGTGTTACACTGATATTTTATGCAGAATTGGAAATCATTAGATACGCTGTATTCGGAATGGTAGAAGTGAAGTGTTAGTCTTAGTCGACCGGCATTTGGCTTGGGGGGATTGACTGAGGAGGAAAGTCAGAAGACTTCCATCAGAGTGACCGAATTTCAAAACACGTACCCCTTTCCGAGGATACAGTTGAGCTCTTCTCAATTCTTGAATGACATGTTTGAGGAGTCTGAGTAGTAAGCCTCAAAATTAATCACGCAGAATGAATTTCTTACATGCAGGTGGACGGATAATTACAATAACGTCCCTGGCTTGTGTTTCTGTAAAACATTTTATTCGTCGCTACAAACTTCGAACGTAAACGCCTGCAGAAATTTGATTAGACTATTGGCATTGCTCCTTAGTCGAAGAAGTTGCCGGTATTGTGAGGCGTAGATCACGCATTCAGCGGTGTTTAGGCTTAGAAACCGGTTCTTCCATACTTCCTTGCTCACAAGTTTTGAGCTTTATCCCTAAACTTCAAAACGTGGAAGGATAAAGGATAGAAAGACAGTATCCAGCTGGTACCATAAACCCTACCCAGTGATCCATCCACACCACACACCCTCAGGCTCCTGTGCAGTGAGTACCGGGGCTGGTGTGGCTGGAGCTTGAAGCTAATCACTCAACCCCATGCAGTCCCGAGAGTAATACCCCACAAGTCTTCATGGAGTGGTTCAGTTACTCACTGAGATGCCTACTCATAGTTTGCGCGTAATTAACCACAGTAACTATTTTGCCTATGGACCAAAAGTTTCCTGGGGATTATGCTCGGCTCTTGGGTATGTTTGCATTTAGCTTTACCGTATGGGAATACGGGTTCGGCTTAGCGCTCGGATTTTAGCAACGACCTACGAGTGCTAAGCGAAGCTCATTTGTGCTTCAGGAAAGGAAAGACAAAGGTTATACTGCAGAACAGATGTTTGTCGCACATGTGTGCGAACAAATGTTGCAGGGCAGCGAGAGACAAAGGAGCGGTAGACAGAACACCGGCCGGTTCCGGAGCCATCTGTCGGTCCGATACGACAGCGGTCAGCTGCTCGCCTTGTGTAACGTTCATTGAGTAACGTCGAAGCGAGAGGAGCGGCCAAAAGCAGGACTGCAGTGAGCAGGAGAAGTCAGTGCCACCGGAGACACGGTGAAGAGTGCGTGAGTTGCTGCTCATTGTCGCGGATGTTGTATGATAACATGTGTCCGACGATTGTGTGAGAGATTTAAAAAAATTGAAGCATTTGGACTTGGGACATCAACGGCACACGTCATTAATGTTCTTCATGGCGCGTGTGAACTTGAAGAAAAAATTGACTTCTCCTCAGTGAAATATGGCGAAATAATTCAGCTCATCTGCGTAATATTTAAAGTGTTGGTTTTAAGCTCTTAGAAAGCACATCATCTTTGTTTATTAATTAATTTAAAAACGATTAAGAATACGGTTGTTCATTTTGTGATACAAATGAGATTGAGTTAAATACTGAATTAATTATCATTTACGGCCCACGGTATAGGTACATGGTTACCGCTCCTATAAAGGGCTACAGATTGCTGCATAATCAGTTTTTATTCATAAGTAACGGGTGTTTTATCTTTGCAGAATACAAGACCAAGGTATAATAACAGACGTTCATTAACACGCTTACTATAATGTGGAGACACGTTTCTTACTCTCCTCGTACAAGTAGTTGGTGCGTCAGTTAGAGGGCAGATTGCATCAGCGGAGAAAGGCCAGAATTACCCAGACGCAAATAAATTTCTTTAGACGCGTGTGTAGAATTATTTTTCAAGAAAATTGATGATGAGAACCATATCGGAGAAACAAAGATTTTGATTACAGAATATTCTAGTTGAAATCGCCATCCAACTGGTAAATTCTTTTACCTGCATGTTTCTATGGACAATTTTAGGAAATCCATATACACACCGGTTATATGAGCGAACTGCCTCTATTGGCTGACTCATCTTTCTCTCTTCCCCTCCACTGCATTTGTATTGCTTGAGTATCCGGTTTACTATTGTGTGTAACATTTCTTTTGTTAACGACGTGGGCTGTTGCCCGTGCATGTGCGTACATGTCCGGAATAGCCATGCAGGTTCATGCCTGTTAGCTGCTTGGTTGTTGTCATACTCTGGAAAGGCAATTTCCATATTTGGCGAACTTTCGATAATTGCTCTTTATCAAGTCAGGCTCAGTGAACAGAAGCCTGACAGTAAATAATAGTAAACAGTAACGATAAGTAACAAGAAATGCATTGTTGTTTAACTAGTAACATTGACTTCCTAAGTGGAAAAATATACTAGGAGAATGATGTTAGTGTAAGTGGCAACAATAAAATGAAGAAACTATTTGTGATAAACTAGAAACAGAAGCTGTAAGAAGAACATTAATGTGCATCAACAAGTAGAAGTTGCGTTGTGATTTAACGAAAAGCTGAAAGAGAGGAGACGTTTTGTTGCCATATTGCTGCAGCTGGTGCTTTACCAGACGAGGGGCTGGCATGCGTTGCGAAGGATATATAAACAAGATGTACAACTGAGCAGATGTTCTTCCCAGTATAGGGTAGGGAGGTTCGCGAATAGGATACTATCCTATGGTAGGTAATAGTAAGAATTCGATAGGGAAGGGAACATGATAGAGAGATATGACCGATTTGTACACAACGAAATAAGGGGAACGCAAACAGAAGACGAGACGGGCAGGACTGTCACGGACAAGATATTAGCAGCTTCTGTGATTGTGGTTTCTGTTGGATCGTGCCAGAATGGTTCGTAGCCTGGCCCAGTGGACCAAGACGCTGAGCTTCCCAGCTCGCATCTCCCCACAAAAACATCAGCAGCACCAAGTAACGGCGCCAAAGAGCGAATGCCCCGTCATCAGCGCATCTACTGGCCCCAATAATACGACAGACGTAAGTAATGGCATGCAAACTGTATTCCGCGGAAACCGGCAGAAAAACATGTACAGTAAAACCGGTTGAAAGTGAAGCCCAAAGGGAGCTTCAATCTTTCCGTTTCAAACAGGTATTTACTGCTACGTAATAAACATTGCTCAATATGCAGTATAAGGCATGTATGCTGATCGAAACCACAGCACAGGAATCCATAATGCATACTACATTGATGCTGAGTACACACATCCTTTCAGTTTCTTATTGACGGTTTAGTATATATATATTTTTTTTGCGTATGTGGCAGGAATGCGCAAAGTCAGAAGTTCAGAGAAAACTGCCTGGTACATAGTTACATGAACAGAAAACATTTTCGCTCCATTGTCCCTGATCGGAGAGTATTTTCGATAAAGGCAGCTTAATGTTTAATTCCTCTTAAATGGGTTTTGTTGTGTTGAAATTATACGTTTTGCTTTCAGGCAGTTGCCAGTTCTACGTACCAATATAATACTCTCATCTACTCGTATTTCACTTCAAGGATTAGGTACTTGTTAGTAAACAACAGCCACGTCTCTTAATAACTTGCTAATTTTATAACACATGTAAAAAAAGTACGGAGCCAAGAGAAGGATTTTTAAAACTTAAAAACTCATCATTGGAAGTTAGATATGCGGGCTGTCCTAGGCACTTTTCTAGTAAAAGACAACTGGCCACTCAGGGTTTTTTTTAGGTAAGGTAAGGTAAAGTTGTCCCTGTGCTTAGCTAATTAAGCACTACTCCATGAAGGTTTATGGGGAGTGGATGTATAGATCATTTTATTGACCTCTGTACTACTTGGTCAGCTTCACGTCCCGGCCGCTTTACCCCTGGGGAAATAGCCCCCGGTACCCATTGGACATGAGGTTGAGAGGATCCCAGATGCGGTCTGGACGACGGCGGAGAAGAGATAATTCTTGACCGTGCCGGGATTCGAACTCTGAACCTTCGGTCGTGCAGCCAGTAGCCAGTCGCTATACCGACTGAGCTATCTCCCCCTAAAAAAAGTCATTGAAGGCAGCGTAGTAGTTCCGGATGCGAAACATGCATAGTGATAGAGAGGCAGGCTTGCAGGCCGTTTGCTGAGTAGTCTGCCGTTATAGCTCGGTGTAATGACTAGGCTATGGTCTGGACTACCGAGGAATCGGGGTTTGTCTGTTCCCCCTAGCGTCAAGACCGGCACTGGGGCTCCATCCAGCTTCCTATACAATCTGTACCGGAGGGTGGGGGGTAAAGCGGCAGAGGCGTGAAGCTGACCACTCCCATCCAGTGCTGAGGTTAAGAATTGTGGAACTCTACTTCCCTTTCCCTGTACGTCTTCGCGGCGTAGTGTTTAAATGAGTATGGGGACAGTATTTACAATTAGTCATGCGAGTATGAACAATAATGGGACAGATGTTCGGGGCTGTGTTTACGCGGTCCAATTCCAAACGATCGTTACGTGGCCTGCATGTTTAGCTTTCCTACTGATAAATATTATATCAGTATGAATTCATAACTGGTGCTATTAGAAGAGTATTGGTTGCGTGCTAATGTATATGTAAGTAACGCCTCTGGAAGTCGTCGGTTTTAACTTCAATTCTTCAATAACTTTTCACACAGAACAATAAACATTAATAATCAGAATCTACTAACGGTTTATTTAAAGTTTTTTTTCTAGTGGGGTGGGACTAAGTCCCTTGTACTGCGGCCACTTCTAACCTATTGTGATTGTGGAGCAATTGGTGGAATGAAGATTGGCAGGGGAAACCGAAATACTCGGAGAAAACCTGCCCCAGCGCCACTTTGTCCACCACAAATCCCACTTGACCAGACCCGGGGTCGAACCCGGGCCACAGCGGTGGGAATTCAAATGGTTAGTTTTTCTTTTAGACTGGGGGGGATCTAAAATAATTATTTTAGTGTCATCAGGGTAAGTTCAATAGCTTGAGAGTGTAATTTGGGCGGCTTCCATAGAAGTAGATTTGTGTAAGCGTGGCACGACAGCAATAACGCATTAGTTCTGTCGTGTAGCAATTCTGCGGTGTTTTCTCTGAAGGCCGGAAATGCAGAAACAACGTACAAGTCGATTTCTACTTATGCTATCTCGTGAAGTTTCACTTGTTTACGAAGCGCGATTCCTCTTTCCTGGTGACGCAGGGCGATATTACACAAGACGCGAGCTGCCATGTTGTCGGAACATAGGAGCGAACTACTGTTTTCAGTAAATTAAGCTTGTACGGAGATCGCAGCGTTGTCAGACTTCCACACAGTTGCATTGGCAACACATGTTAAAGCGGTAATTTTCAAATGCAGCTGCCAACAATAATTTCTTATGCGGATGTGGTCACAAGCTGTTTTTCATGATTGATGTATTTTTGTTGCTGGAGATCTTTTTCTAGTATCGAAAGGAATTTTCTTCATATCTTCTGTAGATTTATTGATTATTTTTACTCGGATGTTCCGATTCTGTGCTGTACGGCTGAAACCCTCGATTTCTTGAAAAACCAAGTACCACAAAAAACTGGCGGACGAAAAGCATCTTCGGTCAACTGTGGAGGGACGTCCCGTGAGCATGTTCCCATTAATGATCTGCTGTAAATTAAGGCAACCACATTAATAATCTTCTTAACGGGATTTGTTTTACATATAATCAAAAATAAAGTCATCCCTTGGCTTAATTAAGAACCACACCATGAAGATGTGGAAGTGGAGATGTAGTTCCACCATTCATGACCTCGGCACTAGATGGAGGCAAGTTGTTAGTTTCACGCCCCTGCCGCTTTACCCCTGAGGAAACAGCCCCCGGTATCCATTGAGTAGGAGGCTGGGTGGGCCCCACAGCGGGTCTGGACCCTATGAAGAAGTGACAAATTCTTATCCGTACCAGGAATCGAACCCCAACTCCTCGATCGTCTAGGACATAGTCTAGTCACTATACCAACTGAAATATTCGAACTGTTCTTTTTTTACATGTAGAATGGAATATATTTTAAGTTATATGGCCACAGAATATTTCTAACTTCTTAATGTTAGTTGTACTTGGGCCACCGGGTTAAACTATCTCATTTTTAATACAAAGTTAGACCAACATATTGATGAATAAAAGGCAAATTCAAAATTAATGTTAATTTTTATGCATAGTTCTTAAAATGGACGCAGAATGGGGAAGTCAGTCCGACTCCATATTTCATCTCCGAAAGTACTGGCATGACCTCAATGAAATTTGTTATTGAGTTCCAGACTAAAAGTTCCTGGGCAGATTTCGTTTATGTTTCGTATCGGCTTAATATTTTGGCATGTAGACCCGTTGTTAGGCAACGACCGCCAAAGAAGGAGCTATACAACAGACGTTACTGAGTAACGGCTTCGCAAACAAGGGTGTTTGCACGGCAGCAATTGGAAACAGGAACGGTGGTTTCTGTGCTGTTCCTGCCGAGATGTTATAAGCAGGACAGTTAGAGTAAATCAGTTGAGAGTCGACAGTTGGAGCAATGAGTTAGTTGTGAGACAGTCGCCAGCCTGTAAGAACGTGAGCACGGAAGCAAAGGACATTGTTGGGATCCGTCTCCCGGCAACGACTGGTGAAGACATAGCAAACTGGGAAGACTTTATGTGTGCTGTAGTTACAGTGATCTTAGGAGTATGTAACTCTGTGAGACTGTCATAGTTATTTATAGTTGCGTTCTGTAAGTGTTCAGTAAATTCGAATACCAACCCAATCCCCGTCTGTAGTCACTGTAAAATATTGGCCGTATTATAACAGCAGATTTATTTGCATGGATCTCAAATTGAACTTTAATCATTTTTTTCAAGAACGGTCATCGTATAGTGAGTTCGAGATCTACAACTTTTATATTAATCTGTTCTCAGTATTCTTTTTATTCATTTGTAGTTATGTTATGAAGAATGTCAGTATCTCGAACTGTATCGAACGATTAGATGGTAGTGAATACAGAATTGACAAGAATGTGGAAGGAGGGAAGTGTGGCCTAATTTAGGGTGTTATATAGGCATTCACGTGGAGGGAAGTAAAGAATCACTTAAACCTCAGGATTGTTGGTACTCTGTTGGAGATTCGAACCGGGTACCGTCCGAATGCAACTTAATAAAGAGTGTTACCGCTGAATCAAATTGTTCGGAGAGTAATAAGCAAAGGTAAGGTAAAGCTATCCCTGTAACAGGCCGCGAAGGGCCCATAGGGTTATGAGACGTTGAAGCTCCCATATCTTCTCTTGACACTCCGCTCACAGATGGCAGTAAGGTTGTCAGGCTTACGCGCTGGCCTCCATTTAACCCCCAGGAAGATTCATGGTACTCATTTCTGTTAACTAAGTCGACCCCATGGCCATAATTCGGCTGGAAGGATTACTTAATTGAAAAAAATCACCTCATCGGGACTCGAACCCGCGACATTCCGGCTTGTAGCATAGTGCCTCAACCAACTATGCTACCGCGTGTCCCCGTAATAAATAAAGAAAAAATGGAAATAGTTTTACATATATATCATGAATTTCGAACTAGAGATCTGGGCCATATTTGCGGTGTCGGTTTAATTGCAATGTTTCTGTGACTCCGTAACTACCTGTATTAAAAAGAAACTCGTCTAAATAAAGAAGCAGGTGCTTTTGTGTTACGTTACAAGAAGGTTTTACTGTAATTCGTACTTATTTTCCGAGGCTTAAGCTCTTCTAAATTTGATGCCTGAGGCTTAATGCTTCCAGTCACATTCCTTGCATTGAGAAGGTATAATACTGTATAAGGCCATATGGCTGCTACGGCCGTTACATGCTGCAGGCATAAGCTGCGACCTTGCAAGGGCTCGCAGGAAAGGACGTTGGATGCTGCATCCAGCCATACAGGCTGAACGCGGTGTCGGTGACATTGTAAGTTATTCAGTTATTTAACGATTATCTGTCAACTGCTATTGTTAAGCAGAGTCGCATGAAATGGCAGACATATTTTGAATGAAAAACCGGAAGGAAGTGGCCATTGCCTATTTTAAGGCACTAAAATATTATGGTAAGGTAAGGTAAAGGTAGAGTTATTCCTTTGCTTAACTAATTAAACACAGCGCCATGAAGACGTATGGGGGAGTGGGTGTATAGACCCACGTTTTCTTGACCTCTGCACTAATTTGAGGTAAGTGGTCAGCTTCACGCTCCGGCCGCTTTACTCCCAGGAAAAGAGTCCCCGGTACCCATTGGATTGGAGGCTGAGTGGGCCCCAGGTGCGGTCTGGATGACATGGACTAAATATGAGGGCGTTTAACTCAAGGACAATGGATGAGGCGGGAAGTGGGCCCTACACGGGGGAAGTTGCATACGCAAACTGAATTGTCGAAAAACTTCAAGGGAAGTGACCACATGGGAAACTTAGGCATAAATAGGTGGAGGATAATATTAAAACGGATCTGAGAGAAATAAGATATGAAAATGTAGACCGGGGTGGACTGGTTTGTGTTTGGGATCATTGGCCTGTACCACGGTAATTATTATCAATTACTCGTATACAGGAAATACCCTGCACAGTGGAACCACTTGTCCAGCATTTTCATGGAAGGACTATGATAATCAACAAATCTTCAGCCAGTTTAGCAGAACCCAATCACGATTCGAAGCGGGGACCTCCGGAACACAATATTTTTTGTTCATTTTGTGTTGAGGGAGACCTTGACATTCCAGAGGTTCGTTTTATAGCCCCGGTATTCAGAATGCTATGGAACATCTGGCGATATGAAAGGGACAAAGAAGTTGATAACTTTGTGTAATTATTTTCATGAATCAGACAAATACAAATAAAACATTAAATGGATAAGGGTGTATGTATATAGATATACATGTGTGTGTAAGTGTGGCTGTTTTGAAGCCATTAATGCTGGATATGAGAATGGAATAAAAAACAAAGGAGGTCACAGTTTCCATGGAGTGTTATTTCGCTGTGAGACCCGTTTGTCACTCTGTACACGCCACGCCAGTGTGCTTATTCTTGCAACACCCGCGTGAAAACTTTCGGAGTTACAGACTCAGCATTGCCTCTGGTTGCAGATGGCCCGTTTACTCGATTTTCACATCAATAGCAATTATTTTGTACAGTCCCGTAAGTAAAATTCTAAAGCACAATAGACCATTTTAGGTCGCGGTGCAAGGGCCGAGGAGGCCCACCCCTCATACATCCATTCATTCAAGTAGAATTCTATCGGAAATCGTAATGACCAATGCTGAACTCCCACTCCTAAGCCACTGTCCATACGAATCAGTGATTAGGGACCGGTTGAAATTGCATTATTATCTTCTGTTTGTGGTGACATGTGAAGTCAAATACGTCCGGAGATCGTTCGTGGGTCGGGAGAGAAGATTGCCTGGACCTCCGGACCTTACTCCCCTGCTTTTACTTGTGATATTGTGTTACGTAAGTGGTGCAGAGACCCAAAATCGACGGAAAGGATTCTCTGAAATGAAGAATTAGTGACGTGGTTCATTTCAGGCTGATTTAAGATATCCTGAGCCTGTTGTGACAAGAATCGAAATGCCGACTGGATATGGGTAAATTGGCCGGTCACGGTAGCCGAGCGGTCTAAGGCATGCACTGTCTTCGCTCCCCCGGAGGCCGGGATCGTGGGTTCGAATCCCACTCAGGGCATGGATGTTTGGTGTTTGTCTTTCTGTGTTTTTGTACAGCTAGAGACCTTGCAACGATCACCATCCCGAGGGGTCCTACCGAATGTCTAATATCTAGTAAACTGAAGCGAAACGGAGAGTTTCATAGAGGTAGACCAAGGCCCAAATTGGGGCTGTACGCCAAATGAAAAAATAAAATGGCAAATCGACCGATGGGGCTTACATAAAACGTTTCGGAATTTCTCTTTCATTTCGCTCTTCATTCGCGTTTATGGCCGGAACTGATAACAAAATTACAAGCTTGAAGAACAGCACCACAACTTTACAGATACGTTATAAGTAAGCTATCTAGTGCCTGTACCTGCGTGTGTTTGTATCCCCAAAAGGTATAGCAGAGAAAAACATAAAGTACAACACTGTTTGTTTTAGCAAGTCACTATTCTCCCAAAAGAAGAAAGAAGATGGTGGATTCAGATGTAATTCAGTGGAATGGAATGAAAGGGTAATTTACATAAGAAGGACAAAATACAACAAAGATATCAAAGAAAACTTGAAAGCAACTTCAATAATTTAGTATATAAAAGTAACCATCCACGGAAACCACACAGTACCACGGCATAAAGGTAAGGTAAAGATATCCCTGTAAGAGACCATGAAGGCCCATAGGGTTGTGAGACATCGAGGCTCCCACATTTTCTCTAGACAGTCGGCTTATAGATGGCGGTAAGGTTGTCAGCCTTACGCTTCGGCCGCCCTTTATCCCCAGGAAGATTCCTGTTAAGAGGCTGAGTCGATCCCAGGGCCATAGTGCTTCTAGAAGGATTAGGTAAATTGAAGAAATACACCCCATAGGGGCTCGAACCCGCGACCTTCCCGCTTGTAGCATAGTGTCTCAACCAACCACGCTACCGCGTGCCCCACAGTACCACGGCTTACAGAATATTAACCTCAAACACAACACATGCCCTCCTTTTAGAGTCAGGAATTTAAAGGGCAGTACAGTGATGCAGTTACGTAAAGCCCTCTATCTGAGATGACCATAAAAGGTCGAAACGTGTAGTAGAACTGACGTCTATAAAATAATAACAACAAAGCACACCAACGGTGTACGAGGACGACACGAAGTTGCGCCTTCAGGACTGCCCACGCAAATCAAATCATTAACCAGTGCAATGTAACACATTAAATATATTCATTAGGAGTAGAGGATGTTGAATAAACAGGAATTGGTTGAACGTTCAAAATGACAAAGGGGTACCAAAATGTATACTGGAATGCTACACGTATATACAAAAAAAAACAATGAGTTTGGAGTGCCAGATTTATTTTTCGATACAGCACAACCTCAAAATTAGAACCAAGATAAGTATCGTGTGTTGGAATGAGGTGTTCTTCAGACCTGCTGGAATGATGACCGCTCATGGTCCTTAGAGCCAGCTCACTTCCACGCTCCCGCAGTCAAGCATACACGGCGCGACCTCCAAGTGCCCAGTTTCCGGCCAAGCATTCCAAGTAGCCTGGCAGTTTCATGTCTTGTAGTTGCTGTAATTCTTTGCTTCGGTGAAGTTATGGTGAATGCGTATTCTTCACCAACTGAACAGTTCTTTCGTGTTTTAGTTAAAAATCCGAAAATGGTTATTGTCAGTAGTGGCAAGAATCAGGTGTTGATCCGAAAGCAATAATGATCTTACTTACGAAGCCGTTTGTGCTTTCACATGCTAGTTCACACCTGGCAGACGTGGAGTTCAGAATACCACGGCAGTTAATCTCTCTCTGATAGTGAACTTGCTATTCTATTTTACTCCTGCGGCAGGAAGTCGCTGAGTCCCTTAGTACTGCGGCCTCACGCGGGCTTACTGTCCCCGCTCCAGAAGACTTGAGTGTGGAGCTTTGGTGAAATAATTTGCGGAGGAAAACCGAAGTACTCGGGGAAAGACGTGTGTCCATCACCACTTCTTCCAGGAGTCCCACGTAGATTGTTCTGGGATTAAACCCATGTCTCCGTGGTGAGAAACTGACTAGTAACCTTCCGACCTGTGGCACGGCAGTTCTGTGAGTAAGCAACCGCATGGAGCGGAGTTCGCATTTCTAAAACTATAGCCGTTCAGGTAGTCAAGAAATTCCTCGCTTCATGAAAGATGGAGTGATGTGCAGTGCAATTTGTGCATAACGTGGCCGACTGATAACATCAGTAGATGCTACTGAAGTAGCGCGTGATATATTACCAAAGTCATACTTAGTAGGGATATAGCTGGATTGTAAAAGTGTTAATTGAAGTGAAGTTTGGGATATTGCACCATTAGAAGACAGTTTCTGTGGTGAACTTGAATTAGTTTGAAGCCGTTCAGAACACCAGGTAAGGTTGAGTTTCTGTAAGGTAAGAAGGTAAAATTATCCCTGTGCTTAACTAATTAAGCACATGAAGACATGTGGGGGAGTGGATGTATAGATCCACATTTTCTTGACCTCGGCACTAGCTTGGAGTGAGTGGTCAGCTTCATGCCCCGGCCGCTTTATCACCCGGGGAAAGAGCTCCTGGTACCGACTGGATAGGAGGTTGGACCTCAGAGCCGGTCTGGACGACTTGGAGAAGTGAAAATTCTTGACCTTACCAGGACCCGAACTCCAACCCCTCTGTCGTCCAGCCCGTAGCCAGTCGCTATACCGACTACGCCAATGTTTCTCAACCGCCGGGCCGCGGCGTCAATCATACCAGACCGTCGTCTTATAAAAAAAATATACCGGGCCGCGGTCTCACAGAGGCTGAGAACCACTGGACTACGCTATCTCGGCTCGTGGTGAGCTTCTGTAGTGAGTTTTAATTACAAGTTATTGGGGACTTTATCCAGATGTGCCCTTTAATGGTAAATTTGAATTCAATTGATGCTGAGTGTGGTGCCATCCAAGGGTCAGCTATGTGGTGAGCGTTTTGGGTTCTGTTACAACGAAGAACTTGTCTGCTGCTGGAACTACTCGGGGAAGTTCTTCAAAGACTAGAGAGAATGTATTTTTAACGTGTTATGCGTACTTCTCGGGGTTACTGTCTGAAATTTCGTTGCTGATGTAGGCGGTTGACCTTTGAGCATGAAGAGTGAATGCAATCGGGTGTGGGACGCCGAGCCTCGTAAACCTGCACTTTCAAACTGCTGTTGTATAACATCTCGACAAGCCCCAGCGGGAACCCAGCCTTTAGATGAACACACGATGCACACGCTCTTGATGCAAATGTTCATGCAAGCCAACAGAAATTATGTAACAACTCATCGATTTTCACAACATACACTTATTGTTTCTTATTTTCTTTATGTACCCTAGTTCACGATGCCGTCAAGAAATGCTTGTTATTGAGATTACATTTTCTTATCGTCGCTTCTGCGCCTCAGAATGATAATAGTGGCCTATGATATTTCTGTGTACATGAGATGAACACAGGTTGGGGGTGTATGAGGAAGAGGTGATGAGAATATTTGGACCTAAGAGAAAAGAAGGAATAGATGCGGAGAAAACTGTTTATTGAGGAGCTCCACACTTTGTACCGTGTAGCACGCATGACAAATGAAAAATGCGTATAAAATGTTGGCCGCCAAAATCTTAGGGGCGATGTAACGTGGAAGACTTGGGCATAGATGATAGTATAATATTAAAATTGATCTTAAAGAAATAGGACTGAGTGTGTGGGCTGGACTCATGTGGCCTCATGGATGAGGCAGTGCTTACTACTCTTTAAAATATATGAGAAATGCTGACGTTAGGATGGCAGGCAGTGTATAGAATGCACAAAGACATTAATTTCCGAGACGGGATTCGAATCGGCTTCTCTGTTTTTCTCGGTGCAGGCATCGACAAAGCAAATTTCTGACACGTTTAAGCAAGTAAAGTACACGCACCGAAGAAGTAGTGAAATGGCATTTTGTTACATGATTTTCATCACAGTACTTTGTTATTCGGGCCTGTAGACCTAGTGTTTCTAAATAGAGGAAAGACCCACCTCTCTTTTGGAACCTAATGAGAGGAATTACGAATTAAGGCAGTTTGTGAAGAAGGGGGGGGGGGGAGGAATCGATTGAATATTGTATTCATACTTGCGCATTGTCACCTTTCTGAAACGGATTCTGGATTTCTCTGGCCCTGAGAATATAGAGCAAATACCAATGCAAAATTTCTGCAATAAACTAAAACATTTCAACATGGACATAAACACACAAAAAATGAGAATTCGCTGAAAATAGTGTGCTTGAATATTTGTTCCCTGTTCCCATATTGCACAGGGAGGTTATTTGAGAGCCTGCCGCAAATATTTCGGCCGGTCCGGCTGGAGGAATACATGCTACTAGAGTAAGTTTTTTACGCGCGTGTTCAGACATGCAGCGGGATCAACGAGGCCATTGACCAACAGATCACAAATAAAACCCACCTAGCTCACTGTGGTTACCAGAAATTGTCCCTGGTGTTGTGCAGGCATTCCTTGCACCTTGGTAACATGTTATGTTCCCGCGTTGAAGTCCCTTTTCGGAACAGAGCAAATCTGAGACTTAACTCTAAACCTGGTCTCCTCTGCAAAGCGTCGAAGTGATTTTCGGTGGGAATTGCATCCGCCCGGCATATTATTTTCGTGTTGTTGACCAGTTTAAACTGTTGCAGACCTGGACCACAGCAGTTCGCTCCACTCGTACCACGCAACCTGGGCGCCACAAGGTGAAACTGACTAGTTTGGTGGGTTCGGTAGATAGCATGAAACTAATCTCATGTGAATACAGGCCATAGGTTTAGCTAGAGGATGGGGTATTGTGGATAGCGACAGAATGACAAATTAAGTCACACAATGCATTCAAGATTTAAAAAAACTCCCTGGTTTCAGCCCGCAAGCGAACTATACTGAGCGACCGCCGCTTGTCGGCGAAGTTTTAGTGCCAACTTTTTGCGGATAGAGGGTGTCTCGTGGTCAGCGCAACGAATCCCCACGGCCTTTCATTTCGGTTTTCTAGACCGGTGCCGCTATTTTCTTGAAATATCTCCTCCGTTATCATCACGAAGCTGAGTGGACCCCGTTCCAGACCAACCACTTCTCCGAAAAAATCTGGTAGCCCCGGTAATCGAACCCGGATCTCTGGATCTGTAGCCACGAACGCTGACCACTAAACCACAGAGGCAGTCCTTATATATTAAGGTAACTGTAAGTACTTTAATGACGGTAAACACACCATTGCACTTGCCCCAAGTCGTCGATGACTCGTCAGGTAGATGTTAACTTTGGTTTGCTGTAGGATACTGAATGTAATAGTGTGATTTTAAGTTAAACTTACGAGAATTTCTAAAGTTGTACTCAATGACTGATTCGAAGAGAAAGGTTCTAACAGAATAGAATGACGCGATGACGTGCTACAGGCATATTTACAATCTTTCGTCGGCGTCAAGTCAAAATTCGAATGTAATTCGGGGCAATTTGTCGGCTGGCTTCGCAACACTCGTTTTCCGCCAAGGACTCGCATGAATTACACTGGTTGCCTGACAAGCGGGATATAGCTCGGGGCTCAACCATCTTGTCAGCAACTGCCAACATAAGGCTGAGCCACACGCCGCCCTCATACCTTAGCGACATATAGAATTTTGCACAGTGACGAGACTTATGGCCCTCAACCTGCTCCCTCTGGGTTTCGGAGTGAAAGTAAAATAGCTTCGTCCTTCGCAAAAATGACTTAACAAATATAGGCGAACCACATACATGTGTCATTCTTCAGTTGTGGTCGTCTGGATGCTCATTTCCCTATCAGACCTGGATTAATGCCAGTTAAGATTCACGTTATTTAATCTCAGAAGGCAAATCCTGGCCTCGAACGTGGACGACCTGGGCAGAGAATGTTCAGGCCCAGCAACGATTTCATCTAGTTTCTTTTTTCTGCCCTGCAACGACCCTGTCTGTCTATATGCGATTGTATTTTGTATAGTTTTTTATTATTCCAAATTATAACATCCTGAAATGCGTGCCGGAATCTTTTCTTAATTTCAAATGTGAATCGTACATGAACACTCATCTTAACTCTCACGTGAGGACTGACTGAATGTTTAATACAGTAGCAGGGGCTTGGTCTTATGGTCGGCAGGTACATAACAAATACACATGCTTCACGGTAGCTCTTCAGTTGTTTGTTTGGATGATACTGGAGGGAAATTACAGTGTACATAGGCTCTTGGCCTGTCGGGGACAGCCGAAATCCGAACGCGTGCCTTGCAAGTTTGTTCAAGTAGCGCGTATCCCTCCCGCCGGACCGGCCGTAAGATTTCCGCTAGGCTCTCGGATAACCTTGAAATATGTTGGAGGAATATACCTGTCTTACGTAGCCTGAACCTCGACAGAATGGGCATATGTGCAAAATGTTTTAATGGACTGCTGGAGAAAGTAATCGAGAAAAAGAACAAACAGAATAATTATATGGAGCAGAGTCTTTGATTATCTGATAGTTGCTCAGCTGGTTGGATGCCACTAATCGACTTTATCCTGAGCCAGTTGTATCCAGTCCACAGTCTATTGTTCCGATTCTTTAACGTTGATTTCCATAATATCCCCTCACCTATGCCTGTGTCCCTTCTGTTTTCCGATCCGGGTTTTGCATACATTTTTGTCTGTCAAATGCGTGCTGCATGTCCCGCCTCCCGTTCTCTTGTATTCGTTCATCCAAATAGCAAGGAAGAAATTAGGAGAGCGTATAAAGTAAAGAAAAAGAAAGACGCAAAGAAGGGACAAATAAATAAAGAAAGAAAACGATAAAATTAAACTGAATGTGTCTTCAGCAACAGCGCAGTGCCTCTTTAAGCTAATGACATGGATTGTGCGAGTTAATGTGCAAGGAGCATTACTGTGCAATACTCTTTTTCTGCAAATAAGTCTGTGTTACACAGAAACATGCGTGAAACTATAAAAAAGTCCAGATTCCATGTAATTCGTCATAAGCAGTTTTCGTTGTAGTACGAAACAATAAAATAAATTTCTACGGCTGTTAAGTACGAATAATAAGACCCTTCTTCATGCGAGATCGCGGAAAGGCCTNAGTCCAGATTCCATGTAATTCGTCATAAGCAGTTTTCGTTGTAGTACGAAGCAATAAAATAAATTTCTACGGCTGTTAAGATCCTTCTGCATGCGAGATCGCGGAAAGGCCCTGCCCATGTTCTCCGCACCTTCCAACCGTATTGCGTCATGTAATGCTGTCATCAGAAGTCATGTTTGTTGTGCGATAATCACTGGGATGCAGTTGTGATATGACATATTTCTCCTTTAGTAGGGTTCTGTCTGATGTGCTAAAGGGTGGGGGATCTGTACAACATAGCATTCGTTTCCACAATCTCATCACCCCCCCCCTTACCCTTCCTGCTGTTTCTTCGCATTTTATGGTGTTACGACAGAAGCGCGCAAGATTAGCATTTCATCTCCTGTCCATATTTTCTTTCTTTGTTACAATATTCGCTTTCCTACACTTGTACTTTGCGAAATATCTTGTGCGGATAATACGAACATAGGAAGGATGTTCGAGATATCTCGACGTAAATAACCACGTAGTTAACTCATGAAAGGTGCCAATTTATTCGTGTCGTAGGCAATTTAATATAAAATAGACTGACTACCTTGCATTCAGGAAGAGCTGTGGCCGTTGGTGCACAGAAACAAAAACTGAAAACGAGGCCGAGCAGGTAGCGAGTGAGTGAACTGACAGCGGACAAGATCAGTCCTGCAAGCTCTCTCTTTCTCTCGCCCATCTGTCCAACGGTCTTGCTATATTTGAATCTCTTGTTAAGGGTGCAGAGATTTCTATTTAATTTAATGTGTCCTATGAGGAGCAGGGGGGGGGTACTTGCGTCGGATGACCTCTACTTACGCAGGACAGCAGAGAAAAACACTGAGTATGTAATATTCATGGAGCACGCAGTAGCGTAGTTTGTTGATGCACTATACTACAAGTCGAAAGGCCGCGGGTTCGAGTCCCGATGAGGTCGATTTTTTTTTTTAATTTACCCAATCCTTCCAGTCACACTATGGCCATGGAGTCGACCCAGCCTCTAACAGAAATGAGTACCGGGAATCTTCCTGGTGGTGGTGGGGGGGTAAAGGGCGGCGCGTAAGGCTGACAGCCTCACCGCCATCTGTGAGCCGATTGTCCAGAAAATGTGAGAGCCTCGACCTCTGAACCCTATGGGCATCCACGGCCTGTTATAGGGATAGCTTTAACTTTTTATGTAATATTCATGACCGGCGCGGGATTCAAACACATTGCCCTCGTGTTCGAGCGGTCTAAGAACTGAACGTCTGCAACTACCAGGTAAGTTGCGAGTTAAATGCATTCTTGTCGCTACTGAGCCTATAGCGCTGAGCTACGTTGACAAAGAAAACAGCTATCAGAGCCTAGGACGTGTTTATGTCGGCACAGATATCGTGGCGAGTGTGACCCGAGAGGAAGCGCGCACATGGAGGTTATCTCTCCAACCGGATGGGAAGTCAGCGTGGGTTCATTCTACAGCTACTGCTCAGGCTTCAACAAGTTTTCTGGTTTCCTGCAGATGGCACACAGGTCATAAAAGACGACCATCAAATTTTATGCCGAGCCTTTGACGGAGCGAAGGTTGGCAAATTGTGAAGCAAGTGGCCATGATTCGACCGTCTCTGTGGTCTAGTGGTCAAGAGTTCCTGGCTACAGGTTCGGAGGTCCGGGTTCGATTCCCGGCGCTACCAGATTTTCTGAGAAGTAGTGGGTCTGGAACGGGGTCCACTCAGCCTCACGAGGATAATTGAACAGCTATTTAAAGAAAATAGCGGCTCCGGTCTAGAAAAGCGAAATTAATGGCCGTGGAGATTCGTTACGCTGACCACGCGACGCCCTCTATCCGCTGAAGTTGGCACTAACTTCGCCGACAAACGGCGGTCGCTCGGTCGGTATAGTTCGCTTGCGGACTAAAACCACGGAGTTTGTGTTTTGTGGTCATGATTCGCATTAGTGCTGTAGCTTGGCCCTCTCCTCTATGTTGATCTTACTTTTTTATTTTGTCTTCTAAACGCTATCCAACGCAGAAAAGCCAAATTTGCTAAGACAAATAGTTCTGGAGCAATAAGGAAGAAACTGCCCTTCTAGGATTTCCGAAATGTTGAGGGGATATTTGAGCGAATAAAGAAAATGGGGTGGAAGGGGTTCAGGTGTTTAAAACCTCCCCAGTGAGGTTCTCTACCGTCATACCATATTTCGTGGAAATACGTAGAAGCAAATGTGTGGAAACGTACGAAGAACAATTAAATACATACTCTTCGTTACATATATATGTATATAGAGTTTTATATGAAATATACAATATATGAAATATATAATCTCTTGTGATACTTGTGACCTCGTGATACTCGAGACACTCGTGATACTGAACAGTCGCCGGAGCTAAACTCTCTTATACATATAGCCAGCGCTCGGACGGGATAGGGAATACCTTATCGAAGAGTTAGTTTCGTCCGTTGCTTAGGAAATGCTAGCAACGGCAAACTGTTATTGCGTTCCCATGGAAGTATACGCTAACTGTTCTAGCGTTACAATTGAAACGACTGCTGGATTCGGAACATGTGGCAGGTTTTTACCTGTCACGGGTGTGACATCTACATAATAGGCACACAGAAACGCGCGTGTTCGAATGCAACGTTGTGTCAAAATTTCGAAGCGATCGGTGAAGAAGTTTCGGAGATCTTAGGTAAAACTCAAAGGAACATTTACATTTGTATTTATATAGAAGATACATTTATTTATATTTACATATAAACGGGTTTTAAGGCCTATGTAGCGAATATCTAAGGAAGTAGTGGGAGGTTGCCTGAAGGTCTGACTCAAATCTTCCAGCCGATCAAGGGGGACGGACACGCTGCTCACATTAACTCACACTGCGCTCGTTCGGACTCGTGGCTAAGTCGACAGGTCAGTACACTCCAATATCGCCCCAATAAATCTTTGGACAGATATCATGAAGCGAGCTTCCCTGTTATACGTGCTTGTCGATCGTAAGTCCAAGTTCGTGCTGCCGTATTGAGCACCAGTTAGTCTTGTTACTATTCGTACTTGTGTCAGAATGATACATGACAGTTACACTTTGAAATGAGTGTTCGTGTCTCTACTTATGGAAGTAGTAGGGGAAATATTCAGGCATAAATTTTGGCTTCTCAGAAATTAGACCGAAAACAAATGCTAATGGTACGGTTGAGAAAGATGCGAGGTAATGCGTCACTCAGAAACTTCCAGTGTTTCGGTCGTAACTGATCTCACAAACTTGTGATGTGCACATGTAACAGAGGATATAATTATAGGAATGTTTTTTTTTCAGAATAAATTATACGAAAACTTCGTTATATTGTGGCCAACTTGACTTTTCGTTTCGAAAGTGAAGTTTGGCCACGAACACGTAAAGATTAAGCAGCAAAATGTGAAACGATATCTGCAATATTTAATAGGGAGAGTCGAACTGCAAGATAGCGTTTGCAGAATGAATTGGTAGACATTATAAACGTCGAAATGAAGCCTACCGGTATCAGAATAAGAACAAATAACATATTAATCGAACATAAGGAAAGTGATTATCAAAATAAATATTGGAGAAGCCCTGATTTTAAAGTAACTGGCTACGGGCTGGAAGACCAGGGTTCAATTCACAACCGGTTTCAAATTTCTTCCTCACCACCATGTCCCGACCTGCTGTGGGGCCCACTCAATCTCCGGGAGCTCTTCCCCCGCTGCCGAGCGTGAAGAGATCTCTTATCGCCGTCAGTGTCAAGATTAAGAATGTGCGGAGCTTTACCTACACCACACTGTACGCCTTCGTGGCATAGTGGGTACGTAGGCACAGGGAAACTTGAGAGAAGATCCTCTCAACGGACGTTAGAACCAAGCAACAACAGGAAACGGAAGAGGAGACGTAGACAGATGAAAAGCTTTGCGGTAAAGTTGCCCTTGTGCTTAATTAAGCACTACACCATGAAGACACATGGGGAAGTGGACCTCGGCACTAGATAGAGGTGAGTGGTGAGCTTCACGGCCCTGCCGCTTTACCCTCGGAAAGAGAGCTCCTTACACTTTGTATAGAAGGCTGGGTGGGCCTCAGCTGATCTGGGCACCGTGGAGAAGAGACAACTCTTGCAACAAAGGGAGCAGTAGGATAGGACAGAAATGTAAACAGAAGAATAGGAAGAAAATGAACATTAAATGGTGTTAGTTTGACCGTGAACGGCGCGTACGGGCTTGAATGTGGAATGGCCCATCATGCTAATACGGATGACGGTCAGCAAATACCTCGATCGGGCCATTGCATGTCAGTGGCAGCCCATTGCTTCTCCTCTTGCTTCAGGCGACTGCTGGACAGGAAGTTTCCCCTCCACCTCGCCTGAGAGCGGCTGTCTGAACAGGGTTCGGCCCGTGAAGCCCGGAAGAAAGCGCACTGAAACAGTCCTTACGGTTCACAGCTTTTGTTCCCGTGATGTCGGTCTTCATGGGGCAGCCTATAATTCTTGAAAAGTGCTATAATTGTTTGCAACTCTTTCAGCGGAGCCTTAAGTAAATGTGTTCGCTAAATCCTCACAAGCACAGTCAGTAATATACTTTGACGAAATCAAAGGAACAAAATTCAGTTAACTTCCCTGTATACATAAGATCAGCGAACCTCATCTCAGATGCTCTTGGGGCCCTCATATTATTAGGGGTTTGTTGATTGTTTTATTTTGTGTCATGAAGAACTTAACATTTTGCGTTGTCTTTAGTCTGTTTATTGAGACAAGGACGTCCCAAACAAAAACTTCTTGTTCTGCATGATTGAACTTTTTTTTAATTGCTAGTGGGGTGGACTAAGTTCCTTGTATTGCGGCCACTTCTGGCCTATTGTACCAGCTCCAGATGATAGGTGAGGGTGATTGTGGAGCAATTGGTGGAATGAAGATTGGCAAGGGAAACCGAAGTACTCGGAGAAAACGTGCCCCAGCGCCACTTTGTCCACCACAAATCCCACTTGACCAGACCTGGGATCGAACCCGGGCCGCCGCGGTGGGAAGCCAGCGACTAACCGCTTGAGCTGTGGCGCGGCCCTGCATTATTGTTACTAATGCGACGAGAGAGAGAATTCCTGTAGTACGAGTTCTGCACCAGCCAATCACAGTGGCCGCGCGGTCTGAGGCATGAACCGTCTTCGCTCATTCGAACACTGGGATCGTGGGTTCGAGTCCCACTCAAGGCATGGATGTCGGTGTGTGCGTTTATTCTGCGTTGTTCTGTGTGTAGGTAGCGGCCTTGCGCCGGGCTGATCACTCGTCCACCAAACTCTGTGACCACCTTTACAGTCTCTTTTAGCCGCTGCATTCGAATATATATTTTTTTTAAATTTGCATTTCGCAGACGTCTTTGTAATCAGTAACCACAGTATAACGAGAATTTTTTTCGGTATTCCTATTCACGGCTCTCTTGGAATTAAAACGTAAAAACTGACTTTACACGGTGGACATTTTGGTAATTTTGGAGGGAGGAATTAAAACTGTGGCGCCGAACGTCTTATGTCATGAAGTAAAGGTTTAGTTAGTTAGTTAGTTATTTATTGCAGAGGGTGGGTTTCCCCATGCACTTAGACCAGTATTGGTCCATTGTGCTTCCCTCTATGATATTCTACCAGTCTCTATACCCTACCGATAATGTACCATCAG
>NW_019742965.1:442248-473449 GCF_002891405.2 Cryptotermes secundus | reverse complement strand
AGTGGCTTCCTTGGGAGGTAGGAGGTTCTTTTACGTGCCGTAAAGCTACGACACGGGACACACGGCTTAAAGTCCCTCCTGGAGGACTTGTTCCCTGAATTTTTCCGCCCTTAAAAATTCGACGACCCCCGCCGGGTTTGAACCCGCGTACCACGAGTCATGAGGTGGGAACGTTACCTCTAGACTACGGAGGCCGCTTAAGTAAAGGTTTATATAACCCTGTGCGTAATCAAGCACCACGCTGTGGAGAAGTAGACCTCTGTCTAATTAAGCACCAGAAAGGGGAGGTATAGCTCCGCGCTTGTTGCAGGCGAGTGGTCAGCTTCGTACCCCGAGAACTTTACCCCGCGGCTCAGAAGCTCAGTGGGCCCAACATTTTTTAAAGTTGGTAATTTAACAGCACTGTCAGCATCGAGATTATACAGCGTTGCATGACTGGATAATTAATGAATGTGCAGCAGTTAGTGGAATGAGAAATCTAAATTACTCGGAAATAACCTTCCCCAGTGCCGCCTTGTTCATCACAAATCCCACATTACCTAATCTGAAATTGAATCCGGACCTCCGCCGTGGAAAGTCGCCTGAACTGTGTTACGGCCCGTCCCATACAAAGAATGCAATGGTTGTGGAATGTGTTCTCAGTTTCTCTGCAATTTCTGTTTGAAACATTTTTCGGCCTGATAAATATTTCGAAATACAAATCCAGAGTACTCGCAAACACGCTTGTAGTCTTCATATACTCGTAAAATGTTTGTTAGTTTTCTGAATTTAACCAAAATTGACATTTTCCAACAACTGAAAGTCTCCCATATCGAATTCTAATAGGCAGTCATTCGAACGGTCTAGGCACCACTGATGTCAAGTCACAAACAGACTGTTAGTTGGACAGACATGGCCTCACTGAAGGGTGTTCATTTCGACGTTGTAAAGAACGCCAAAAACAAGTTACACGCGTAGGCTTAGAGAATTGAATGGTTACAGTGCATCTACTGAATGGAAGACGACTGCCCCCCCCGCCCCAAAATACAACCTTAAAGTATGTACCGTACAAAACGAATACGATCACTTGGACAACCACTTAAAAAGACTTGAAATCTGACGTCGAAAGGGAGCACTCTTTACGGCCTCGAACCTTCGTGTTGGAATATGGTTGCCATTCTTTGTGGAATATAAACCAGTTTTTCTTATTTATCTGTTGTCCTGTCGATCTACTCGACTGCCTGCCTGAACTAACCAAAGCAGGACTTGGTGGAATTTTACTTGATCGCTTATTACGGAACTGTACTGTGTACCACATCTGTTCACGTGCAACGGGCCCGAGCCGTCGAGCAGAACCCTTACTTACTTCATGGTCGGTTTATTTCTTTGTGTTTCAGATTTATCCAGACCCGGACTCAGAAAAAGCCATCATGGGCTCTGTGGTATATTGCATCCACCACAAAGAAGGCTGTAAGTGGACGGGGGAGCTGCGGAAACTAAAGGTAAGGAGCATTTTAATCTTACTTTCTGTATCCTGTTGTGTGCTGAAGTCCTACTGTTTCAGTAACCGCCTACACACCATTCATATTGACAACAAATTAATGTAATATATTTTAATCGCGACATGTTTCGATCAAATATCATCAGGTGAACAGTTACAAATAGAAAAAAATGGATTTCATATTCTGGAAGTTTGATCCATTTCCAGTGAGTTGTTACATATGTTATTCCTAGAGTACATAGGATAGAATACGTAATTATGTCTACATTTTCAACAAAGTAGGGACGTTACTTCTTAAGATAGGATAATTTGAAAGACCGCGCCATAGCTGAAGCGGTTAGTCGCTGGTTTCCCACCGCGACGGCCTGGGTTCGAGACTGGGTCTGGTCAAGTGGGATTTGTGGTGGATAAAGTGGCGCTGTGCCAGGTTTTCTCTGAGTACTTCGGTTTCCCATGCGAATCTTCATTCCAATCATTATCATCATAATCACCCGGGGCAGGTACAAGAGGCCAATCAGTGCCCGACGTGCCGAGTGGACACAGTTGGACTCCACCCCCCACTATGCGAATGAATTAGGATAATTCGATAGGCTGGAAGGAATAGTTTAGATGTTTATAAGATGTTACAGAGGTTTATAGTAAAAAAGATGGTTTTGTAGTTCGTCTGTGTGTATGTGTCACTGCTGTTAATCCTTGAGCCATTTGCCGAATTTTGACCCCAAGCAAAACTAAAGTTCAGAATATAAATTTTGGCCTTATCGGTTAATAACGTCCAACCTTCTGCAAACGAACGTAGTCATTTGTCTCATGAAGGTCACAAAAAAAACTGAAAAAAGAAACGCTTCAAGAAAGGTGTGGGTCTAAGTATGAGTAAGCATCCTTTTCGAAGTTTACTTGAAGCAAAATAACACTAAGAGTGTCTTGCAGGCGTACCATGCCTATATCTCTCATGAGTATTAATCCTGAACCATTTGTCGATCTTGACTTTAAGGAAAGCCAATTTTTAAATGTCGATTTGAGCTGTCAGCCGAAGAGACTGAGTAATTATCAAACTAACTAACTCCATGGAGCCGAGTCCTTGAGATGCTACCCGTCGTTCAGTTACTCAAGAATTTCCTAACATTGAACTTGGAACCGAAAGGTTTTATTTTATTTCTAGTGGGGTGGGACTAAGTCCCTTGTACTGCGGCCACTTCTGGCCTATTGTACCAGCCCCAGATGATAGGTGAGGGTGATTGTTGAGTAATTGGTGGAATGAAGATTGGCAGGGAAACCGAAGTACTCGGAGAAAACCTGCCCCACTTTGTCCACCACAAATCCCACTTGACCATACCCGGGATCGAATTCGGGCCACCGGGGTGGGAAACCAGTGAATAACCGCGTGAGCTATGGCGCGGCCCACCCAAAGGTTCATTACCGTGTTCACAAAAGCCCGCCACTGATCTTACCCTGAAACAGATCAGTCCAGTCCACCCCACCCTATTTTTTTCTAAGGTCCATTTTACTGTTGTTCTCCCACTTTCATGTAGCTCTTCTATTGGCCTCTTTGTTCTGGTTTTCCCACCAAAATTCTATATGTATCCTCCCAATGCATGCCACATACCTTGCCCATCTCATCATCCTTGACTTGATCATCCTAATTACGAGTATATTTGAAGTAGAGCACAACTTTAACGTATATTTTTCTAGTCATACCAGAAGTGGAAAAATAAAACGCACAAGCAACGGCTATATATATCCCTAAAGTAAATATTTTATGCACTGTAAGCATTTTCGTGCTTTTAGTCATTCCTGAGGAAACTTGAAACTGAGGTCGCTAAGAATATGTATGAAATAAAAATATTTCTACTGAAACTTTTCATTTAGATAGTTTTAAAATTTTTGTTTTATTGCATTTATTACCTTCTCGTCTGCTGTCCAAAAACATAAAAATTAGAATATACAAAAGTATAATTTTGCCTGTGGTTCTGTATTGGTATGAAACTTGGTTTCTGACATTAAGGGAGGAACATGGACTGAGGGTGTTTGAGAACAGGGTGTTAAGGAAAATATTTGGACCGAAGAGAGATGAAGTGACAGGAAGTTGGAGAAAACTGCATAATGAGGAGCTTCATAACTTGTACTCTTCTCCAAGTATAATTAGAATGATCAAGTCAAGGAGGATGAGGTTGGCAGGTCATGTAGCACGAATTGGGAGACGAATGCGTATAGGATATTGGTGGGAAAGCCAGAAGGAAAGAGACCACAGGGACGACCAAGGCATAGGTGGATGGACAATATTAGAATGAATCTTAGATAGGATGGGATGGATTCGATAGATCTTGCTCAGGATAGGGACCAGTGGAGGGCTCATGTGAACACGGTAATGAACTTTCGTGTTCCATAAAATGCTGGGAAATTCTTGAGTAGCTGTAGAATTGGCGGCTCAAGAAGGGCTCAGCTCCATGAGTAAGTAAGTAAGTAAGTAAGTAAGTAAATTTATTATATGTATTGTTTCGTTTATTCATAAAGTGAGTATCTGTTTAAAATAGGAACAAAAAATAAATTAATGAGCGAAGCGGCCGTTTGTCTCCTTACGACCACATACTGCAAGAATGCAACAGAGCCTCTCTTCTTGAAGCAGCGGATGTTCTGGTTAGAAACAGCGCTAATGGAAACCCATTGCTTTCCCGCATGAATAGGGTAGCAATTCTCAGATCGAGTTCTGCGAAGGCCTGGGGTTCCGCGGATAATTTCTCCTGCAGCTAAATAAAAGTTATTCTGATTCTTCACCGAATCAGTGGTTCAGTAAACTTTCGTTGCTTTATGTCGAGGGCACATCTCCCCGAGAGTCGGGCGTTTGCGTGCTAATCACAGCATACACGTGTGAAATTGGATTTCTGTAGTTACGAAAAAAAGTTTGGGATTATTACATGCTGCAAGAGTTCAAAACTATGGCATTGCTCGAAGTTTATTGGGTTCAACATAAATTTCTCTCAGTAGTCCAAAATAGGCTTTCCTTTAACTTTCTATTACTATAGTCACTAATAAACGTAGACGTACTATTGTTATTCGAAAACAACGTAAAATATATCCAATGAAATAAATAATTTATCATTTGGCTCACTGATCAGACGCAGTTTTGAGCCTTTTATATTGACCCATGTGATAAGGAAAGGTTGTACACTACAGACTTATATGTGTTTAATTTATTTGCGCCCATACATTCATGACGGTACTCCGAAAACTTCAACTTGATTAAGATGTTTGAGTTTTGCTACGTGTAAGATAACGGCAGGAACCCGATGCGCCAGTCTTCAGTATACGAAACTCTTTTGTACAGGAGATTCCATATTCCACGCTTTTTAATGCGTTGTTTCTCAACCTGTTTGCCTCGATATTTTTAATCCCAACGAATGTTCACAAATTGTATTAACAGTAGTGTTCTCCATCATCTTTGTCGTTCTGTGCTTCTCTTTTCCTGATAAACTTTGCTCACGCGGTACTTTTCATTGAATTACTAAGATATTTGTTACGTCGCTTTTCAGAATAATCACTTTAAATATGAATGTATCCTGTAACAGACCATGGAGGCCCATTGAGTTGCGAGACGTTGAGGGTCCCACATTATCTAAACAATCGGCTCACATATGGCGGTAATGGTGTCAGGCTTACGCTCCGGCCACACTTTACCACCCCAGGAAGATTCTTGGTACTAAAAATCGGTCACTTTTCTTAAGAGCATGGATCTCATAAACCAGTTTTTTTCCTTGTGGAAGGAAATTATACGACAAATAGTTGCTCACAACTGCAGGCACGTCCAGATAAGTTCGTAAGTGCAATGACGAGGCTGGAAGGGCGAGGAGAAATTGTTGAGAGAGGGATGTACGGAGTTCCTTTAGAGATGTATTCAGAAATCTGATTTCATTTCTTACTGTTCTGTCATTCTCTAAGGGCTGCGTTTGGTATATCTGTGTCTCAAAATTTACGTCAAACAGAGACGCAAACATGCAAACTGCAGTAGAATCTCATCTGAACTGTTATCTGGAAAAGAAAAACTTCAGTGTCATAATAACCTGCTGCTTTCAAATATGCATATTTAACTCTAAAATGTGAAGGAGCCTCTTGAAACGCGGAAATGGTGTCCAGACAAATCAGGGACGTGTATTTACTTTAGAAATATGTAATTTTCGGCCTCCCCCTCCCCCCAAAAAACGGCAAGACTCGTACATTTTCAGTTTCTTTGACAATTCCATATTTTGTGAATACATGGTATAGATAAGATAATTCTTCACGACACTGGAAAAAGTTCACATTTCAATCCTGTAACATAGTATAAAACGCAACACTGAGGAGGTTACTGCCAGTAAAACAGAGTTTATGAAGGGTTGCGGGAGAGGGTTGATTACAGTGGCCGCACAGTTTAAGGCGTGTACTGTCTTCTCTCACTTGAACACTGGGGTCGTGGATGTCGTTTTGCTGTGCTTTGTTATCCTGTGTAAATAGAGGCCTTGCGACGGGCCGAGCATCCATATAGGGATTCCTACCAGATATCTGGGAATATCTACCTACCTACATACCACTCGGTGCTACAGCCCTGGGTGAGCCTTGGCCTCCTCTACAACCAGTCTCCATAACCAGTGCGTGCTGCCGTAGGAATGGACCCACGCATGATGACTCGAGGCTGGTTGTTAGATTTCTGAACAAAATTCTCTTTACAGGATGAGGTTGTTAGCCTCATGCCCAACCCCCAGCCTGGAGGACCAGGGTATCTCTCTTAGTCAGGACTCTATCCTTTGACCTTTCCGGCATGGGTGACTCTACTGGTAGTTAAACAACCGCCGGCATAGCTCTTCAGATCACAGAGTCACGCAAGTCCCACCACCACAAGGTGGAGACACCTTTGGGGGGAAATATCTGGCAATAAGATTCCGAAATCCGTAGACCAGAAGGCTGTGGACTGCACTAGTCCCTCGTGCCATACAAGAACAAAGGACGGGTGAGGGTGAAACAAAGTATCCATGTTTTTGTACAAGTAGACGGGCTGTTGAACTGATTGATCCTATCCCCTCTTTCGAGACTTTAACGACAGAAGAAGGCTCATATGTATCTCTAACTTACTGGTCAGTTCTTCATCAGAGTCCGCAGGATTCTTGATCTTGGAAAATTCTTGCGTCGGTAACCCACCTCCTGTTTTCTTGATGACTGAGGACAAATGCATTAGGGAGATTCCTAATCATGACTCATTCCGTAAAGCGATTGTGTGAACTCGAGAACAGCACGTGTATTGTAGTAAAACAAGCTAGAAGAACAGAATTACTTTTTAATGTATTGTCGCGTGTTTCCTAGGTAACGCGACAAGAAATTTATGTGGGTCTCGTATTAGATGAAGATGTTTATTGGACAATCACATTTTACACTCACTGTTACAATTATTCGCACTTATAACGCCTTAAGACACGTCTTCTTCAAAGGTTATACGTGCATCGCTAATCTCCGTGGAGCGTCTTGGGTCTTTGTTCTTCTCTTATTCTTTGTCGGATTTGAACTGGCCTTACCTCTCGTCGAAGCTGATTCGACTTTGCTCTCGTCGGATACGAACTGACTTGGTCCCCTGAATTGTTCTTCGCTTATATCCTATGCTCGGACGTGATAGAGGACACCTTGTTGCTGTTAGATGATATATCCGTTGCAGCGGGAATTCAACAATTCTGCTTCTGTTGGGTAGACAGTTTCCTAGGTAGCACGCGTTCTCATTGTCCGTTGCGCAGCGATCGATGTCCTATAGTCCGGCTTTCAGGCAGCACGTCACAATACTAACATTGTAGACCTGAATCAATTTTGAAAGAACCATGAAGGTTCGCTGTACAGACACCATGGTCGACGGGCCGCTGGTTGTAGTAACCGTTTTCAGTGTTTTAGCAATGTGTGGGGGACCGACAGCAGGATGTCAGACCCGGAGAACGGAAACATTTGTCTGTCGAATCCGCTGCATGGGGTCACGTGCCAACAGCAAGGATGTCACGTCACTATATGAGTCGACTGTGACAAGAGAATCCGAGTTAAACGCAAGTTTAGTCACACGCGAATTATAATTAACACTTGAAATTTGCTATCAGACGGGGTGTTATAAGAAGGATGTCACGTCAGCTGTTACAACTGCTGCAAACAAAACATTACATGGGGCATCAGTGTCGGTCACATAAGCGGTGTTGATGTCTTAAATGAGGATGTGAGGTTCTGCATCCGGTGATATAATAATATCAACAGACACAGTAAATAGCCGGTAGTGCTTTGCGGAACCGAGTGCCAGGCCAGCACACGTGAATAGTTAAGACAGTAAATGAATTAAAATCACAGCAAAGTAGCAGCACTAAACTGTTTAAATTTGGAACTACGTAATTTAATAACATTTGTAAAGCAGTGTACTCAACAAGAAGAATGCCGTGTTTGGGATGTGTTGGCGTGTAGATCTTGTGTGAACCGATGTTTCGGAGGAACGAATCGCCTCCATCTTCAGGGTAGAAAAATCCGCGAGCGAGGAACCAGAGTGAACAGGTGGAGATGGAGGCGATACGTTCCTCTGAAACGTCGGTTTACACAAGATCTGCACGACGCCACATCCCAGAAAACGGCATTTTTCATAGTCACCGCCGTGAAAACCTCAAACCTTACACAGTGTACTAAACTGTTTTAAATTCATTATGTTTTACAGTGGGGCACCCCAAAATAATGAATTTCTCAGGGGTCGGAGTTCGAGTACCGGTAAGGTCAAGAATTTTCACTTCTCCAATCGCCAAGACCTGCTCTTGGGTCCACCCAACCTCCTATACAGTGGGTACCGGCTATAAAGCCGCCGGGGCTTGAACCTGACCATTCACCTCCAACTAGAGCCGAGGTCAAGAAAATGCGGATCTCCATACATCCACTTCCCCTGTACGTCTTCGTGGCGTAGTGCTTAATTAGTTAAGCACTGGGACAGCTTCACCTTTTTTTTTTCCTTGGCACTACAGCCCCAGTGGGCCCAGGCCTACCTCCATGAACTTCTCCGTTCACTTCGGTTTTTCTAAATCTTAGACATTCGGTAGGACTCCTTGGGCGGGTGATCAACGCGTCGCAAGGCCTCTACCTGTACACAAACATCCATTGCCCTGAGTGGGATTCGAACCCACGATCCCGGCTTCTGAGCGAGCGAAGACAATGCACGCCTTAGACCACTCGGCTACCGTGACCGGCTGCTTCACCTTTTACCTTACACAAAAACAATATTAACCAAGCTGGATTTGAGGTTCTCACAGCAGTGACTATGACGACTGAAAAGCTCTGCTTGCTGCCTGGTTGTGCTGCTTTCTTGCTGGGCTTACACTTCGATCCTGTAAATGGAGGTGATGCATATCTCAAAAGCACTGAACTTCTGCTGAGCTACATAGCAGTACAATCAAGAAGAATGTACTTTTCTCATTGTTAACAAAAGTTACACTATAACATTCCATTACCACATTCACGACCCCATCTGTGTACAGTTGAAACCAAGTGTGGGGGGTAGCCTCAGTTCGCATGATGTTCGTATTGAATTTCATGAACGTTGTCCAGAGGATTCTAAATTATTTGTGCGAGACAGATCAACATCCTCACATAAGAAACTACAGAGAGCATGCATAAAGTGTTCTTTTAAAAAATAGGTTTTGCAGTGTCATTTCCTCAGCAATAATTCCAGCAGTCACTTGGCTGGGCAATGAATTGGAATTCCATCTGGAGCGTGGGTGTTGTATACCTTCATCTTCACCATCTATCAGCCTACTGATCCCAGCCATTCTCCCGATTTGGGGTTTTACCATCAGCTGGAGCCTCCCTTCCCCTCATTTAGACAGTACGTAAATTTGACTCCAGATTCTGTGGAAGCAACACCCACAACGGAGCGACATCAAGGCATTTGGCATATAAAAACTAAATATTTTTAATGCCAGATTGAATGGTTATACTCAGAGACAGGAGGTATGGAGGTGAGGAGTGAAACTGGCCAAGGTGTGAATGTTAACTTGTATCAATCACAATGCAAAATTTAAAATATAAATTACTGAATGTTGAGTGGACCATGAATGAAATGAGAGGGCTTATAAGGTTGGAAAGTAAGTGTCAGAAGATTTGCTGTTAGTGTTTTGTTCTCTGTTTCTTCAAACTGGAAGGGGGAGGGCACAGATATTTGAACTTTGAACATGTCATGTTCCATCTCCAGTTAGGTGTCAGAGACTTCACCAGGATGTCATCTGTGAAAATATGGGTTCTGTTTTGACAGGCTCATCTTAACACATGCAAGCATGATGCTGTTCCATGCACCAATAAATGTGGGGCGCAGATTCCACGTGTCCTCATGGAGGATCATCTTAAGTATACATGTCCACAACGGCGGGCGAGGTGCGAATTTTGCGGCAAGGACTTCACTGGCCACACACTTGAGGTGAGTGAACACAAGATTCCAGAACTCCCATTGTTAGCCCTATATATAAAGTCCTCGTTATTTTATTACAACTTAACTACCAGCTTGAAGGAATATGACAGGTTTTTTGCAGAGAAGTCATGTTTTAAAAATGAAGCAAAATATTGGTTTTATGGCAGTTCTTTATTTTTGTCTTTCTTGTGCCAGTGATTAGAGGAGTTATCAAGAGATGCCATTTGGCAGAAGACCAGTCCTCAGAGCTGGTGTGAGCAAGCAATTGAACTACCAAAAGAGTTCAGGGCCAAAGAACATTGTGGTAACATTTCTGTAATTCAAACTATCAACTTTAAGGAATATGATAATTTACCTACGAAATAAATAATGTCTAAAAGATTGTAGCAGCATGGGCAGAGAGTTTTTCTTGATATTATCCTCCCATCTCTGACCAGCTTTCTCAAGTGGTTTACCTTCTTTGGGTTTACAATCAGAAATTTTATTTGATATGAGTTTCTTATTCCACCATGCTACATTCATGCCCATCTTTTTAAGTTCAACCCTTCTTCCACTTATCATAACATATTGAGTGAGTACAAGTTATGAAGCCTTGTTCTTCTTTTAGTTATTTATAATGTTTCACATATTGTATGTACTCTGTAAACTTCTGTGCACTTGCTGTTTATAGAATCATTCGGGCAGTTGTGGCTTTGAGCCAATATACTGTGAAAACAAGTGTGGCATGAAGGTTCAGAGACGACATCTCACACAACACAAAGCGGCAGAGTGCTCCAAGCGTCTGGTGCCTTGTCGGTATTGCAGCAAGGAGTTCGTTGCTGATACCCTACAGGTGCATCATACAAAGTGCGGTCGCTTTCCAGTTGCTTGCCCCAACCAATGTGATGCTTCCATTTTGGCACGGGAAGACCTAGATCTACACCTTAAGGACCAGTGTCCTGTATTTGGCATATGCTGTCCTTTCAGAGATGCTGGTTGTAGGTTCAAGGTGAGTAACGGCCTCTTCGCTTTGTTGGTTGTTATGTGCAAATTTTTCCATGTATGATTGTATTTAGTGAAGTCTTCTTGGCTGAACAGCCATGTGAATAAGATGTTAGTATCTGACATTCCAGAGACCCCATGTGGACATGGATGATTGTTGGAGAAGATATTGCATGTATTTGGACTGAAAGTTTCAAATCATATATGGTTGTATTCATATTCCTTGCATCTTCCTTTCTGGCACAGAGAAGGAAACCATTATTAAGTTGCATACTGAGGCACATTCTGCTACCATACTCAAAGTTAACGTGCTGAAGGTGAGCATGACTGTCACTTCACTGTGATTAGCAAACATCTCTTCAGACTGAAAGCTGAACACATCCAAATTCCTACATTCATTGCCATCCAGATATTCAAATAAGGTAAAATATATATGAAAACAGAGTCCAAGATATCCAATAAAAATGTAGATAAGATGTTTTGCTATATTGAATTATAGAAACATGACTGTTTCTTGGTTCAGTTAAAGGTGCTTTATTAAGTGAACAGCAAAATGATAAGGAATGAGGAAATGGTTGTGGACTATTTAAGATACTATTCTGGCATTCTCCTGTATGGACTGAGGAAACCACAAAAGAACCACAGTTTCAAGATATCAGTGTAGGATGGTATGATAGTTTCTAGGTGAGGACTGAAACCTGGAACATGTCAGACATGACACAGGCATGTTAACAGCTACACCATAATGAACAGAGAATAAGCCAATCACAGAAGTAATTATTTTGTAAGATATGCTTAAACACGCTCCCCCTTATCTGAGCATTTCACAGAAATTCCATAAGTGATGTATTGTTAAAATTCAGTGTCCAGCATATTCAACTAGATGAATAATGAATAGTGTCTTGGAATGTAATGCCACGTAGTCTGGCAGAAGTCCACTGACATTTCGGAGCGTACTGCCTCTGTCATCAGGGTCAAAGAGTTCGCCAAGCAAGAAACCAGCAAGAAGCAGGCATGTATCAGGGCTGTGCTTACTGTCTGCTTTGATCTTAAAGGTGGAGGCAGTACGTTCCTCCAAAATTTTGGTGTACTTCTATTGCACTGCATCCCAAAAAATATTACACTTCATAGTCAGTGGTATGAAAACTTAAAATCCATGTTAATGGATAACATTACAAATTTATTTTGGTATGCTTTATAGAAAGCAAATTTCTTGTATATAAATTTGTAACATAATAATCTGAACTTCAACGAAGTATTGCATTGTTGAGGAATAAGGTAATGGTGAAGTTGTCGTTGTATATAAGCTCTGTGCACAAAGATGTGTATGGGATGGTGGTATGGTTCATTCTTAACCTCTGAGCTAGTGAAAGTGGCTGGCTTATTTAGTCCCAGGAAGAGAGCACTATATGCCCATTGAATTGTTGGATCTTCTCTTGAAGTTCATCACTTGTGGTTGAAACATGTATGGTGACAAAAGATTTTATTTATTTATTAATTTGTAACACTTGACAGAAATTTAGTCTTTACACATTAATAAAGTGAAAAGGTCAGAATAGTTGTTATGAAGATGTGGAGGCTCTAAGGTCTACCCTTTTGTAAAATGAACCGAGGTTCTCCATTCTGTAGCAAGTATACTGACTGAGCTTTACTGTTAAGGACTGTGTAAACTGGCTATGCCACAGCTCTGGTGGCTATTTGCCAGCCCCTTTTCAGCTGTGGGTCAGGTTACATGTGATTCGTGGTGGACAAAGTGGCACCAGAGTGGGTTTTCTCTGAGAACTTCGGTTATTCCTGGCAGTTCTCATTCTAGCAACCACTCCGCTTTCATTAATTATCCTGTCATCTGATGCTAACATAGTCTCAATTCTAACAGCAGCGTTAACATAACCAATTAAATGAAAAGTGGGCATGTTATATATTTTTGACAAAGCTGTGATAAGAGCTTAGAAGTGTACATAAAGAACACCTAAAACATTTATTTCCAAAAACTCATACTTTTGTGTTTATAATGAAAGGGGTGGTACTATGAGTGCTGTAGAAGTATAGACTACATATAGGGTTTGCTGTATGTTCTCAGGGGAATCGTTACGCTCTGGAGAAGCACGTTGATGAGAACACAAAGCATCACCTTGAACGTATGTGTTTTGTGGTCTCCAAACAGCAGCATCAGATTGCCAGTCTCAAGAGCACCCTCTCTCGGATGTCTCTTAACTATTCAGGTAATAGAACGACTATCACATATTTGATAAATTGTCACATTAACCACCAAGAAAACAAAAACATTACTAGGCCAGTGCTCTTTGCTAGTTGGTCACCTACATACATATAAAATGTTAATGTAGAGGAATCCTGTGGTGCCTGTACACTATACTATAAAGGAGTAGGTGGGCATACAGGTGAAGATGAGCACACAGTCTAGAGTCCAGACTAGACCATTCTGCAAGATATTAATGAGTGCTCAGGATGGAAATGCAACTGAAGGATGAAACTAGCCACTCACTCCAGTGCTAAATTCTTAAAAAATGTGGAGTCTACTTCCATGGTCCCATATTTGCCCTCATTAGTGAACTATACTGTAGATTAGATGATGAGTCATACCGGAATCAAATGCTGCTTATGATATAACATTTAATATTATAAAAGGTTAATCAGCTCTGTCCAGTGTGACTGATAAAATGTTTCTTCTTTCTCTCCTTTTTAATCTTTCATCCTTGACATGTTTCGGTCTTAGACACCATCTTCAGAAGGATATGTCAATACAGATGGAAACTACTATTGCAATGTGATTGGTCAATATTAATACATACATAAAATATCATCACAATGCCATGAGTATAAAATCTGACCCTTTAACAACTACAGCAATGTGCATGAATACATTAAAATATTTATAAATTATTACAGTTAGTCTGTTTACAAATGTGGTTTAAAAAAGACTTTGTTAAAATTTTGAGAACCAATTCGGTTCATGTCCTTTATATATTACAACACAGCACAGCCCAAACAACAGGACACTAAAGAGTCCTATTTTTCAAACAACGGGGCCATGAGGTGGTAGGCACTCAACTTCCCTTAAAGAGAGGCATCCCACAATTTTAAATTTATTTACTTGCTTGATGTCAAACAATATGAATGTTTATTATTATACACATTTTATTATATATGCAGGGCCTTTTATACAGAGATTTATATCAAAGGATATTTGTATTTGTAAGCAATATTTATTTCAGTACAAGTATCATGTAATGAGTGTATCTTGGTTGCAGGAACACTCATTTGGAAGATTAGTGACTACACATCAAAATTGGCTGAAGCAAAAACAAAGGAAGGAATGGAATTAGTCAGTCCACCTTTTTACACTAGTCAATATGGATACAAGTTGCAGGTAGACACATTGAATTAAATAGTACTTCTTTTTGGAATCAGTAATAGTAGTAGTAGTATCATGTAACCAGCTTAACTGTACAGCTGGTAAAGGGAAGAAATGGTACTAACATTGGTCTCAGCAGCAAGGGACAGTGAGTAGGGAAGGGAGGGTAAGCTGCAAAGAGGTAGGGTGTTGATAACTCTTATGTCACACAGCCAGAAAATGGTCTGAAAATAAAATGATTGAAGGAACCAATGCTGCATTGAGGAACAGTTTCATTGTACCTTGCTTTAACTTAATAGTTTTGTGTCAGACATCCTGTCATCCTCACTGCTAGTATAACTTCTGGTTTTGTTTCGGTTGTTTCCAAGTTGAATTAACACTTTCTTCTTTAATAATACTTTCACTCTATTATTGTTGTTTCAGTTCACACACATTATTGCATATCTGAATTCTTCTACACTTAGAGGCTCGATTGTGAGTTTCTCAGTTTGTTTTATTCATTATTTGGTGTTTTCCCCCAGTGTGTTATCCTTCACAGTGTTCCAGATGTACTTAGGATTTAAAGGATATATGACGGGAGTCAAAACAACTTGGTGCTCTTGGTTGTTAAGCAGTTCGTCAATCTTATATACTGGCTGAAGTCAGTGGAGTTCTACGTGTTACAGTAGTTCATTTTTATTGAGAGAGTTCTGGATGACCATTTTCTTGAAGCCTCACCCTCGTGAGGATAATTGAGGAGCTACTTGAATGGACAAGTAGTGGCTCCGGTCTAGAAAACCGAAATAAACGGCTATGGGGATTCATCGCGCTGACCACGTGACTCCCTCTATCCGCTAAAGTTGGCATTAACTTCGCTGTGGTCACTCGGTAAATTTCGCTTGCCAACTAAAGCCATGGAGTTTGTTGTTATGATATGGTGGTTGTCCATAATGAATCCATTTGGTGGTAAATTTAGTAGAAGCCTTTCTTCTGCCAATCGCTTGAAATTCTCGGTTCCATATCATTATGGGAATTTATGGTCTTTTATTTTGCTTTGATCACACAAAGGATGCTGTTTATTATTCTGTTCTTACCATTAGCATGGACAATTGTGAACCTTTGGACACAACTTCCATGTTTCTTTACATAAAATTCATTATCATTTGTTTACTATATAATAAGTATAGTACTGATATAGAAGTTATGTTTTTATGTTGGTAGCATACAGATGCCTCATTTAAGTATTGCTTTCATTTTATGTTAGGTTCTATGTAGTATTCATAATATTTTCTTTTAGAATTTGACTCTTCAGTTTCAACTTCTACATTGGTTGGACTCTGCCCGATGCTTTATGAATGGCTATAGATGCAAGGCCTCGTGTATATGGCATCATGAAATGTTTGTCATAAAATTCACAGATTTACGTTGTGTTGGTCTTTATGTAAAGAACACACAAAGAGGGAGACATATTTCTCTGCATTGTTTGCTGCAGGCATCTGTGTTTCTCAATGGCAATGGTGCAGGAGAGAACTCTCACATTTCAACATACATCAAGATTCTACCTGGCGAATACGATGCTCTGTTGCGCTGGCCTTTCTCCCACTCTGTGTCCTTCACTCTCTTTGATCAGTCAAGTGTTCCTGAGAATGTAAGTTCTTGTCTCCTGTGCTGCTATTGATTATCACACGTTTGAATCAGAGTTACTTTATGACTGGTGGTTTATCCCCAATCAATTTGTCTTGCTGCCAAGCCACTTGAGGCTCATGACCAGTTTTTTTTTCTTAATTGCTAGTGGGGTGAGACTAAGTCTCTTGTACTGCGGCCACTTCTGGCCTATTGTACCAGCCCCAGATGATAGGTGAGGGTGATTGTGGAGCAATTGGTGGAATGAAGATTGGCAGGGGAAACCGAAGTATGCGGAGAAAACCTGCCTCAGCGCCAATTTATCCACCACAAATCCCACTTGACCAGACCCGGGATCGAACACAGGCCACCGCGGTGGGAAGCCAGCGACCAACCACTTCAGCTATGGCGCTGCCTAACTAAACCTTTGCAGTCATAGTATGTAACATCCTGTCTGCTTGATGGGAGGATGGGTTTGTCTTTTATAAATAGACTTTGCCTTTGTCAAGTGTATGTACTCGTATTGCACTTCCAAATAGAAGTCTGAAGCATTACCTTTAGACCAGTGTGTTCAGTTCTTTCAGTATTTTACCATTTAATTTTTAAATTCGCTTATTGTGAGGGGGGGGGGCAGAGCCCAACTGGGTCCACTCGGCACAGTGGCCACTGATTGGCCTATTGTAGCGTGCCCTGGGTGATTATGATGATGGAGAATTTGGTGGAATGAAGATTGGCAGGAGAAACTGAAGTACTCGGAGAAAACCCGCCCCAGGGATACTTTGTCCACTTTAAATCCCACTTGACCAGACCCGGGATCGAACCTGGGCCGCCGCAGTGGGAAACCAGCAACAAAACCACATGAGCTATAGCGCGGCCTAGTATTTTACCATGCTTCATAATACAATTTTTATAGCTTGGGCAAGGATTCTTCTTTTCTCTGCTGCTTCCAGATCAGCCCGTCCCCCCCCCCATCCTCCCATCTAGTGGGAGGTTAATAATGCATGAAACTTCCTCTCCGCTTCTCCATATATTTATGTGAATGGTGTTTAAGCAAAACAATGAGATTAGGAAGACTATAAGATGCAAAAACTGATGTACAGAAGTCCTTTGGTTAATTGGAAAATTTTACCGCAACTATGTATTAAAGAAAGGTACAACAAATGATACTATATACATATGTTCTTCAAGAAAGAGTAACATTTCAGAACTGTGACAGCAGAAGCATGTATTTGAAAGCATCATTTAGTGTGTTTTAAGCAATTTAATCAGTGTAAAAGTATAATATTCATTAGTTTTCTACAAGGGATGTAATTAATTTTGATGCCTGCCCTTTTAAGAAGTTTCCATGCTTAAGAAATTTGTATTTCTTGGCCCCTTTGAAATCTTCTTAAACAGTATACACTGTAAAAGGAATTGTAAAACCTTCATCAGAAATAAAGAATATGAATTTAAGGTCTTTCATTCTGGTCCGTCACACTTGACGGAAGGAACTTGATTGTTAAGAATATGAATGCTTGCTTAGGTTCAGCTGCATTCAAGTGCTGGTAAAGCATGAGAAACAACCAATAAATTTTACTTATTTTCTGGTGTTCATGAGGGTTTGCCAGAGGAGGCCAAACTATCTGTAACCGTCTCTTATAAATGGATGACAATTCTGACAAATAATTTGGTGGTAGCTTGGAAAAAAAAGAGTATGGAAAAGCATATTAGATGGGTAAAGAAGTTGGGATAGCTCAGTTGGTATAGTGATGGGCTATGGGCTGGATGGCCAGGGTTTGATTCCCAGCAGTGCAAGATTTTTCTCTTCTTCAGTGTCCAGACCAACTCTCGGGCCCATCCAACCTCCTATCTAATGGGTACTGGGGGTGATTTCCATGGGGGTAAAGCAGCAGGGGCATGAAGCTGACCAATCACATCCATCTGGTGCCGAAGTCAAGAAATTAAGTGGGTTAAAAATATATTAGCCTTGTGGGGACATTCTTGGCACCAGATAACTTAGATCTTAAATGGGAACATCTTACCCAAGTTCCTTTGTATTTAAATCAGCTCATATTCAGATATTGGATCTTATTCTCAATGTGACATCAATTTAAATCAGAGGTTAATGCATGAACTCTACCCCCCCATTCCTTTTTCATGTTTATAGCATGGTATTAAGAGCAGACATTACATTTAGTATCAGATTTGGTTAATGGCATAACAAAACTCATACTTTCCACTGCATTGGCCTGTAAACAGCAGTGGCTGATATTCTACCAGATAATTTTACTAACCACCGAGTTCAATTTTCTTATGTTTCCAGGCCTGTAACATTGTTGAGAGCTTCATACCGGATCCAACATGGAAGAACTTTCAGCGCCCAAGTAAGGAACCAGATTCATTGGGTTTTGGTTTCCCTCGATTTGTGTCACATGAAATGCTGAAAAAGCGGAATTTCCTCAAAGATGACACAATGTTTATTAGAGTGAAGGTTGACCCCAGCAAGATTGTGGCTGTATAAATTCATGTCTGTAACTCATTAAGCATTCCTGCCATATTACATTCAAACAGTCCACACTTCATATCACTGAAGTATTGAGAGCACATTATTAATGTGATACTCTCAAGACTCAACCTATAACTGGATTATACAGAGTGGCCCAGAAGTCACTCCACCTAAAACATTCTCTTGTATGAAAAGGAATGTTCAGATTTAAACCTGCCAGTCAATTTGTAGAATGGTATCACAGCATTATGAAGTTTGCATTGAACACTGAGGAAATTCAGCAGGTAATAAGAAATTTCTAACTTACTTTACTATACATTTTACTAACCAGTTAACTGAATTTTGGGTCCACCTGTGCACTGCAGGTTTTAACAATTTGGCAAACTGATGCTTGGAACTGTAATATTATGATCCATGTAACTATGGCCCTCTACCTGGAATCATAAGAATATGTTTCAGTGATTTACTTTTTTGTATATTTATACTATGCAGTGTACATGCAACAGATCTCTGTATAACCACCCTCCCCCCACAGAATAAAGAAAATCTGTTTGTCTTGATAATATACATTTACACAAACTAAACAGTATGATGCCTCCTTAATATGTATATGGGGATTACAAGTGTATAGATTTTAGGACAATTATGAAGATGAAAAGTGTGAAAATTTGGAATTTTATTAGGATCGCCTTGTGAATGGAGAATACTGCAGTGAGGATAGACCACACTGTTAACCTTCTGTAGCTCTAGAAAGAATGTGTTAGTAAGAACTGTTATTTGTATATATGTATATACAATAATCATCACTGCATTTACTGACGTCATGCAGCAAGTTTTACAGCGAATCTCAAACTGCAATGTATTTTCATGGAACTACCAAAAGTTAAATAAGCCTGAGTGATAATAAAATAGCCAAAGATTATGAGGCTGGGAAACAAGCATTTATGTGTAAGTTAGGTCAGTTGTATTTCATGTTGTAACATTCAGAAAGTAGAAAGCTGATTCAGATGCTGGATTCACAATTGTAAATGGGGTTACGTATTTCTCTAACACACACCTCCATCTTTCAGGCTCCATAGTGAAATTCTGGCCCTGGCCTCCTTGACCACAGCACTGCATAAGGTTGTCAACCTTTCTGCAACTCCAGTTAGTAATACCTTCTGGTTTTCTGAAGTCCTGAAGATATCCAGCCACCTCACACTTCATCTGCTGAGTCCTGTTTGCCATTAATGCTTATTATAAAGGTTAATGTGTTAGCATGCCCATACTGCCCATCGTTAATATATGCCCAGCTTATCTTAACCTTCCAGCTTTAAAGTGCTATTTCCATCAGGTTGGTCATCTTGTGGGAAATCCTTCTTCATTATTCTGTTTCCTTGTAGGAGCCCATCTTGAATCTGCATCTAGTATCGCCATACTCTCTACTGTACTTGCATCCCTTACTCGTAGGCTGTGCCATAGCTCAAGTGGTTAGTCACTGGCTTCCCACTGCGGCGGCCCAGGTTCGATCCCAGGTCTGGTCAAGTGGGATTGGTGGTTGACAAAGTGGCGCTGGGGCAGGTTTTCTCAAAGTACTTCGGTTTCCCCTGCCAGTCTTAAGTCTCCATCATAATCACCCGAGGCAGGTTACAATAGGCCAATCAGTGGCCTCCATGCCGAGTGGACCCAGTTGGACTCCACCCCCAATAAGCGAATTAAAAAAAAATTCATTTTTACATCCCTTACTCAAGCTCTCTATTGATTGCTTATTCAACATTAATTAAATGTTAAATTAAAAGTGGTTAAGTTGAATGTCCAATGACTGAAAGGCAGGTATGTTCCCTTTTTCAAATAAACCACTGTCCAAAAAGTATCCGATTTTATTTTTTTCCGCTGTAAGTAATGGCCAAAGGGGTGCGGAAACTGAGTGTAGCCAATTTTGAGACCTTCTGTCATAATGTGTAAGTTGTATTTGTATGGTAAGGGATTGTTAACGCCATACTGAATACTAAAGCTGGAGGAACAGGAATCTATGGACGATTTTTCAACCTCTTCTTGAAAACAATTTTTGTTGGAACCAGTTTCTTCAAAGTTATATTTGTATTGTTTTTGTTTTCGTGTTTATTGTGAATCTATTGCATCTGATGTGACTATCTTTTTCTGTCATTATAGCTGGAGATAAAACCAAAGGGTAATGTTCATAATTTTTTAAGACATTATAGTCAAACGGAATAACCACAAACATAAGCATAATTCTTAGAATTGTGTAGTTTGTGCATTGTCCCATTATTTGTAACTAGTATGGATGTGATGTTACATAAACACATATCAGTAGTGTGAAACACACAGTTATGTAAAATAAACCTTTTTTTTATCATTTATCTGTATAAAATTTAATTACATTTTTATTACAGTATGTTACAGGATTTCCTTTAAGCTAACTCTTATCCATGGTCATACTACTGTGACTATACATGTACAGGATCCAGCAAGCCTAGCATCACTCTGCTTTCAATGTAAACAGTGTTACCAAAGTTGAAATATGGCCACTACTATGACATAAGTGGAAGATTTAAATCCCCTTTTCCCAGACAAGAAAGATTATGTGAAATCTGTGCTCTAAACTCTAGAATTAAAACTCATATATTGAGATTAATGTATTGCATATACATATCGTCGTGTGTATGGGTGACTACACATGGGGTTTGGATCAGTGACTTGCTCTGTTGACCACTTATACACTCGTAGCTCCTGACTGTACTTTACAGATCACGGGTTGGATTTGATTGATTTGACTGAATTACTAGATTTAAGACTGCATCATATAGTTAAGAAAAGCCAACTAAGCAAAAGCTGACGCAGACTGAGAACAACTGCTGGCAAAAATGGATGCCAATTTGAAAGCCACGCTGGAAAAGATGGATGCTGCCCACAAGGAGACGATGGCTCATTTGGATGCCGAGCACAAAAGGAGAATGTCCTGCCTAGGAAATACAGAGGTCACAGATTTTAAGGCAAATCCAGAGGAAATGTAGGCCAAGGTAGAGCATCGGGAGGTCCCTAAGGAACATGCAGCAGTGGTAAATGGCAGAGACCCATATGAGCAGCATAGGGGCTGGAATCTAGCTGCAGAATGCCACCGCAAGCCAAAGGATGGGTCCTGGAACAAATTGACTGCTGCCAGCAGAATGACCCACCATGGCATGGCACTAGGGAAATGTCAGGAAAAATCAGACCAGGGACAACATGGTATGAGGGACCTTGAAATGAAGGACATTCAGGAGGAGGTATCAGCCAAAACCAGAATGCAAAAATGGGATAAGAAACCAATGCCTGAGACAGCAGCACTTCTTACATTTCAGGTGGGAGGAGAGATAGTGCCCAGAGCTGTTGTGGATATGAAGAGAAAAAGCCTAACTGATTTTTCAGGAATTGCATATCCTGCCTATAGCATGATTCACTCATAAAATAATAAAATATGTCAAAATTTGAAACTGCAACTCATTTGGATTAGTTTATGGAATCGGCACTTTTATGATCCCAAAAATTTCTTGCCATGTCTAAAATGACACTGCCCTCACATGCATGTTTCCCTCCTTCGAGGTATGTAGGTGTAAATTCCCTATAAGCTAGACACACTCTACGTTGGAGAACATCTTCCCTAAGCACAGTGTGTTCCCATAAATATCGAGCTGGACCATACATAACTAAAAGTGATCGACGGGGCATGGGGACACGCACAACAACATCTGTTCCAACTTGCTTTGCTGAATTATCCATGCCACTGTTTCTGAGTGGAAGGGACTCAGAAGAATCTGCATTTTTACATTCATCAATGACCTTTCCATCTTCGTTCAATACTGGTGGATATGTGTCAACATCTCGGAGATTGTAACGACTAGCTTCTCCATGATACTGAGTCATTGTGAGAATGCAGTCAGCTAATAGATTAACTGTGACTATGCGTTCACCCCATACCCAACAGTCATCAATGTGAGGGTCAATAGATGCTCCCCTTGTGGGACTGTATTCCAAAGAACACTGTTCCACTGTGCGATAGCCTTTCAAGATGTTTACATCTTTAAACTTCTCCTGTACAAATCTGGTGAATCCTGGAAAACCTTTGAAGTTGCCAAGTTTCAGTCGCTTCTTTTTAAAATTGCATTTCGGACCAAAGTTCTGAAAACATCAAGAAGTCAGGTCTCAACTTAGTTATTATTCTAAATAAATGAATTGTGTAATCACATTTTATGAACATCAGTTTGGAGATATAACTACATGTTTTTATATGAAGTTGCATGAATTCATATTTGATTTAGGATTACCTGTTTTCTTCTTCCACTCTGTGATGGATCCCAAGCCATCTTATCTATGCCACTCATCAGACACTCTTCTTCAGCAACATTGAGAAAATCTAGCTATAAGAAGAGAATATGACTGAAGATGTTAATTTAACTATTTTAACAATGAAAAAAATATTACAGCATCCTCATGTACATGGGATATAATTTATAATTTTTCTTTTCAATTAAATTACCTTAATAAAAATGCCTGGGAAGTCGAGAGATGTCCCACTGTGATTGAGATGCTCTTCATAGGTAAATACATCCCATCCAGGCCAAGCTTTCTTGCACCATGGGCAATATACATAAGCATTTCTCTCCTAAACACAACACATAACAAGACAGGGCGTCTAGTACAAACTAACTGTCTCAAAACACGAACAAACACTGCACATAGATTTTTAATATCTATACCAGTAAATATAATTTTTAGGCCATACCATAGCTCAAGCGGTTAGTCACTGGCTTCCCACCGCGGCGACCCTGGTTAAGTGGGATTTGTGGTGGACAAAGCGATGCTGGGGCAGGTTTTCTCCAAATACTTTGGTTTCCCCTGCCAATCTTCATTCCACCAAATTCTCCATCATAATCAGCTGGGGCAGGCTACAATAGGCAAATGAGTGGCTGCCGTGCCAAGTGGACCCAGGTGGACTCCACCCCGCACTAAGCAAATTAAAGAAATATATAATTTTTGATACTGCTCTAAGAGACTATTTTATTTGCCATTTGAGTTACAGTTGTCTTGTTGAAAGGAATTCCTTGTGAAGTATGTGTTTTCTAGTTGCAATTTTGGTGTACTGGTGTAACAGCATTGCTTTAGTGTCAATTTATACTGGCAGACTAAAAAGACATAGTTTAAAAACCATGTCTTGGCTGGGTTATGTCTAATCTGGGCAGTATTGTGTGCCATTATCAAATTACAACAAACACAGTGCTAAGCTTATAGCAGTATAAGAGTTAGAACTGTGGTGAGAATTTTAAGTAACACCAAGTCATCCTTGAAAATAGGTGGAAATGTACAGTTGTCATTTCCAGGGAAAACTCACAAGCAAAAAAAGAAAAATAACTGCCACTGATAATTTTGTTAATGGTCTATGACATAAGGTGTTGAAAGTATGTGATTGAAGTGAAATGCCAACAGCCAAAAATTTGGTTCCTGACATGAGAGAAGCTGTTGTTCATCTAAGTACTATATTTTAAAGGCTGGGTTTAAATATGCTAATCACAATGATGGAAAAAGTGTTTAATGGACTGTAGCAATATAGTAGCTGTGAGAATTAGGTTCCTCAGTACAGCGCATAAAATTTGAAAACAGTGCAACACACATATTTGTTATTTAGATGAGAAATGGATTAACCAGAATCACACATGGAAATCATGTTGGCACATGAATGATGGGAATGGATGAGGTTTAAGGGGTGAAGAAGCAAGGTGAAAGAAGAACAGATAAAAGAAGGGGAAAGAGACCCATATAGTATATTATATAGTAGTACAGCACCAGTTCAGAGCATACCAGCCACTAGCATAATCATGTGCTTGCACAGACACTGTAGTAGTCAATGTTCTTGATCAGGTAGCGGTCACTGTTCATTGCACGTTTAGCACTTCAGGCTTTCTGCATTCCTTGCAAATCCAAAGATTAGAGCCCCAAACAGTATAAAGTGTCATGTTGGGTCTGTACACAAGAGCAAATTATGTAGACTTTGAGGTTTTCTGAACAGAGATCATGAAGAGTTTATCTTCTGGGATATAATGCCATGCAGGCCACTGAAAGTCAACCAGCATTTCAGGGGAGCATGTCACCATCTCCAGGGCCAAAAAATAAGCCAAGCAAGAAACCAGCATGAGGCAGGTAGGAAGCAGAGCAAAACTGAACTAATTATCATACAGAAATTAACTTGGAAACATTCTGGGAATGGTTTCTTACCAAATTTTGACCATATTTGAAGCCCAAAGCAGTTACTGTTGTGGACAAAGTTAGGTACAATGCTTGAACTATCCAGACAAGGAAGAGTGAAATTGCAGCATGGCTTTGCAATAAGAATACACCTCATTCTGACACACAAACATGAGTAGAGGTTTTTGAATTAGTGGATGGAAACAAACTGAGGCAGAACACTAATGAACTTAAACATCACAGCTCAGGCACATGGTCACTGAGTGGTATGTTTAATGCCTTCCTTACAACTGGTAGTACTAACCCATGGAAATAAAATGGGAACTTTCATAGGGTTATATGGAACAGAAAAATACATTTAATATTTCCAGTATTGAAAAGATGACACACAAGGCAACAGGCACACAGAAAATCTGCAATATGAATTCTTTTATACACGGCTCCTGAAGCGATGAAATCTTGGAACGCGTCAATATAGGAGAATCTTCACTGGGAAGCTCGAACTCTAACAGTGGTTGTGATTAAATAAACAGCCGAGTTTACTTCTCTGTACATTAATATTAATGATTAGCATGCTGGTATTGACACAATATATAAATGCACAGCTAATTTGAAGCATTCCCATGTGGAGGCACGTTAGAATACCTCCACCACAGCCCTGCAAGGTGTAGAAAACAAAAAGGGAACCCTGTGCATGAGGGTATAACTGGGCTATCCTGTCACTGGGGGACATAAATACATAGACCTGGTCCTCCAGATTGGAGTTTGATGTGGGGCTGACAACCTTGCTTGGTAAAAGAATTACTGTTCCAAAATCCAAAGAAGTGAAAACCAAATGGTCTATAAATCTTGCAGGATCTTTTAAGGAAAGATATGGCTCAGAACAGGCTGCCAATGATGACAACACAGAGAGCAATATGGCAATGTCACACTAAACATCCTTACAGGGTAACACTTTGGATTTGTAAAAGAGTCTCTCAAACAGAAAGCTTTATTTAGTTCACAAGTGAAATCTTATGTGCCCTAAATATTAAAATGCATGTGGATGAAATATCTAGTGGCCTCACCCAAGCATCTAAACCATGAATTATCTGAATTATCATTAATGAAAGAGAAATTTTATGGAATTCAAGGTATAGCAGGATAATGGTTTAAATCTCACCTATTCAAACTGGGGCACTGTAAATCATGGACCACCACAAGGTTTGGTACTAGGTCCCTAACTTTTCCTCCTATATATACATTTTAATGTTCTCCCTACAACTTTGAAATACAGGTTCACTAACTTAATAGGTTTAAAGCTAAGAAAGTGGTACTAAATTTTTATGATGTAACCTACATAAAATTTTCTCAGAATTACTGGGGTTTTGGTCCTTGTCCATTGTTGGGTATTCTAGAAACCAGAAAACACAATGTTTCAGAAACTGTATCTGTTTCCATCCTCAGATGAGGGGGGAAAAGCACCTAGTCTGTTGGGTCCCTCAGAAAGATCTAACCTCAATCACATAAAAATTTCTGCTAAGATAAAGACATGTCTTAATTTCAAAACAGGTTTTGACAACAAATTAATTGAGGGAGTAGGATCAAACTGTCAACAACATGAACTTGAAGAAACACACTAAATATATTATTCGCAAACTATGCGTTGCATGCTTGCCATGAGGACAGTCATACCACTGATTACAATAGGTACCTTGTTTACTTTGTTTACCTCCACTCCGTAGTGTCATATGGGTTAATCTTCTTGGGAAATTCAACAGACAGAAATAAAGTATTTAGGATAAAAGAAAAATTAGAATGGCAGGTTTTAAAAGCACGGTCTCTTCAAGAACACTCTTTTGGAAATTTAATAACTTCCATTTGCAGCAAGTACATATTATGCTGATAGTTTAGTGAGTAAAGTGATAGGGTACAGGCACTACATCCAGGCTTCCATTCCTGGAAGGGGCAGGAGATTTTTCTCCACCCCACAGCATCCAGACTGGCTCTGGAGCCCACCCAATGGGAACTGGAAGCTCCTTCCCTGTGGAGGGGAAGTTAAAGCAGGTGGGTCATGAGACTGACCACTCACCTCCATCCAGTGTGGATGGAAGGAGGGTGGAGCTATACCTCCACTCCCCCCCATCTCTTTATGACATAGTTCTTAATTAATTAGGCACAGGGACAACTATGCCGATGTCTTCTATAGTTTACTTCAGTAAACCTGTTACAAGGTTTTAGGTTATATATATTATGATACGGACCTGTTTCAGGCCAATGAAATCTTTCTTTTGTATTCCACATTTCTTCTCGCATATCAAACAAGTTCGTATTCCTTTACACCCACACGACCGAGGAAACTCCATTTTTATAACACAGTATTATGCTCTACGTTAAAAGGGGTATACATTCTGCATACAAAACAAACGAGCGCTGTGTAGCTGGACGAGCTGTAGCACCTGCACATAATCAACCGAGGTAACCGAGGAAACTGAGGCGAAATGTGAAAGACACAAATAAATAAATGATGTTAGGCAGTGATTCGTATCGATAAGTATCGACAGGCACCATTTAATAATCCGTGGTAAATAGCGTAAATAGCACATGTACTTGCTTTCAAATGCCAAGAGAAGCTAGTTGTCATTCGATGTTGATTAGTTAATTACGCATTTGTTTTGTGAAATAAATTTGTAATATTTAATTATGTGTAAGTTGAAAAAATAAAGCAGAACTAAGCGTAATGTCCTTTATTTTCTTGTATGTTGGACTGTTGCTATGGAAACGTCCACAGAATGTGGAAATACATTCCGGTTGAAGTGAATGTGCCATGTGATCACGTTGAATGCATAACTTGTTTTTCGTGAATGATAGTGATGTATAAATTGAAAATACTGCTTGTTGGCCCTTGTGCTGTAAGTATTATTTCAACTTGAGAATGCACCGTTACGGGTTACCGAAATAATTCACGTTTTTGGTCTGATTAAGTGTGACTGTGTATTCACAGAAGGTTCTAAAGAAGAAAGTAAGTTAATAACTCCACAGTGTAGAATTGCTGTTGAGAAGCTGATAGGAGCTATGATACGTAGTCTGTGGAATCCAAAGTTTTGTTCAGTTCTCACCAGAACCTGCCAGTTGACCCTCGTGCAAGCCACTTTAATTCGTCTTATTATTAACCCTGGCCATCGTATGCTTATGTCTGTTAAATGTTCTATTCCAATAATGTTTTTTTTTTTTACTGAGCTTGCATACTTCTCATTGCCCATATTTATGCTGCATGGACCTATCCATATTATCTGTTTGATTTGATCACCCTGTCAATATATGTGTTATGTACACAGTACAAATTATGAAGCCTGTCATATGCAGTTTTCTCCATAATCCTGATATCATGTCTCTTAAATCCAAATATTCTCCTTGGCATGCCTTTCTCATACACCTTCAACCAATGTTTTTCCCATATTGTCATGAGACAAAGTTGGACACTCATATAAATCAGCAGGTAAAATTACAACTTTGTATGTTTTAATTTTTAAGTGTCAAGATATGAGATGGTAAGGGGAATAGCTGAGAACTGAATGATACCAAGCATTCCCTGAATTTATTCTGCTTTAACTGCTTTGTATGTCATAAAAATAGTTAATGTTGCCACATTGTCAAGGATTCATTAACTTTATATTAGGATTTTGTTCTGCATTCTAATGGCAGGTCATTACTATATACTTAATTTCCTCTGTGTTTCCTTCTAGGCAAACCTCCTTATTGTTGTGTAACAGAATTTCTGTAAATTTCTTTATGGTATTAATTTTTTGTCCAGTAAATTATTATAATCTCAGGTCAGTGGACAATATTAAAATGGATCTTAGAGAGATAGGATGGGATGGTACAGATTGGTTTGATCTGGCTCAGGATAAGGACCAGTGGAGGGCTCTTGTGAACACAGTAATGAACATTCGGGTTCCATAAAATGCTGGGAAATGCTTGAGTAGCTGCAGAATTGGCGGCTCTTCAGAAGGGCTCAGCTCCATGAGTAAATAAGTAAATTATTATAATGAGTATAGGACAGAGGGTGGGATATATGTGTATGTGATGAGGTTCCCATGCCATCTGATGGATAGTTACCATCATTTCGGAGGAACCTGGTACCTCCATCTTCCGGAATAAGAAGAATAAGAAAATTTTCTTCTGTGAACATGAACACAGCAGGTCGTCTGAAACATTGGTAACTACTACCAGACTACATCACATCATGTACTAGTAGATGATAATTGAATGTTCTTAATAGAGACAGAACTTAATCAAGAATACCATGAAATACTTAGTATCTCCGGAAGAATAATTATTTCATTCAGTACTTGTATGATGCCCAGCTATTCTGGTTTGTCTAATGAAAGTGTGTTCATATAATAGTTAAACATTTTGAATTGTGTGTACTTAATGCTGCACCCCTTGCCTTTGTGAAGAGTGACATGAATTTATTGTTAGAGGAGAAGTTCAGTTATTTCATTCAATGAAGTGTGAACAATAGTTTTACTATCTGTATCTATTTGTTCCTGTTGCTCCCATTTGGAGCATAGGGCATCATGTAACAGTTTGTTTCTCTTTGCTTTCTTAATCTAAGACAGTCAGTAGGACTCCTTTGACAGGGGATCAGCCCAATGCAAGGCCACTGCCTATACAGGAAAACACAAACAGAATAAACACAAACAAACATATGTGTCTTGCGTGGGATTCAAACCCATGATCCCAATGTTTGAGTGGGTGAAGATGTTTCATGCCTTAGACTGCTCGGCTGCTGTCATCGGCATTCAAGGATACTCACTCATGGAACTGAGCCCTTCTTCACAAGCCACTAATTGTTCAGCTACTCAAGAATTTCCAAGCATTTTATGGAACCTGAAGGTTCATTACTCCGTTCACATGAGCCCTCCACTTGTCGCTATCCTGAACCAGATCGATCCAGTCCATACCATCCCATCCTGTCTCTCTAAGATTCATTTTAATGTTGTCCACCTACCTATGTCTTCATGTTCCTAGTGGTCCCTTTCCTTCTGGCTTTCCCACCAATATCCTATATGTATGCAGGTTTATAGAAACTTACTTACTCATGGAGCTGAGCCCTTCTGGAGGAGCCGCCAATTCTGCAGCTACTCAAGAATTTCCCAGCATTTTATGGAACCCAAAGGTTCATTACTGTGTTCACAAGAGCCCTCCACTGGTCCCCATCCTGAGCCAGATCTATCCAATCCATACCATCCTATCCTGTCTCTCTAAGACCCATTCTAATATTGTCCACCCACCTATGCCTTGGTCTTCCCTGTGGTCTCTTTCCTTCTTGCTTTCCCACCAATATCCTATACGCATTCCTCGTCTCCCCATTCGTGCTACAGGATCTGCCCACCTCATCCTCCTTGACTTGATCATTGTAATTATACTTGGAGAAGAGTACAAGTTATGAAGCACCTCATTATGCAGTTTTCTCCAACTTCCTGTCACTTCATCCCTCTTTGGTCCAAATATTTTCCTTAACACCCTGTTCTCAAACACCCTCAGTCCATGTTCATCCCTTAATGTCAGAAACCAAGTTTCACACCCATACAGAACCACAGGCAAAATTATAGTTTTGTATATTCAAATTTTTATGTTTTTGGACAACAGACGAGAAGACAAACAGTTGTGTAAATTATTCTTGCCCATGTTATTATAAGGGATAGCAGTAGTAATTTCTATTTCTGGAGCAGAAATTTAATAGTCATTTTGGTCTGTTGTGTTTCATCATTTAAATATTTTAATCAAGTGTTTCTGTAGGTTCCTGATTTCTCAGAGTTGTTGGATCTTTTAGTCAGGTTTGTAACCGATCTGCCTACCCCAGCTAAATTTAATTTGGTAGAATGTTTGAATCCGGGTAAATTAACCTGTTTGGTTAGGTTTACTTATAACCTACAGCAAATGGACGAGAGGTACATAGGCTGTTTCTTTCCCTCAAGAAGGAGTTTTAGCCCAAACTCTCCAATGAAAAAGACAATAGAAAAACGACTGGTCAAGGCAGATGCGAAACGAAAGAGGAAGACCCCCCGGCAGCTTGGTTCTTTAGAAAGTCACACAAAATTTTACTTGTCTGAATCCTTGGAGAACACAATAAGTGACATTTTCGAACCCATAACTCAAAAGATGGGTGGTCTCCCAACCCCAAGCCAAGCATAACATTTGTCAAGCTACGACAGATTTTATGTTAAGTTTTAGCGCCTAAATTCCCTGTAATACGTAAACGGATTGGGGGAATACTTAATTAGTGTACTCACCTTTTTTGAAAATGACCACTCCTCGTAATTTCCGGAGTTGACTTGTGGACCGAGACGACTCCGAGGGTTGTGAGGAGAAGGCATTCTAGGAGTCTTATTCAAAATCCCAAACCATTCGGACGCAAATTCTGCAAGGAGTCTTACTCAAGATCGAAAACTATTAGGATGCAAATTCTAAAAGAGAAGTCATTGGAAGGAATCTGGTTTGAGACCGCAAAGCCAGTGGGCACAGGTTGACCTCTGTGGGGGCATTTTATGCATTGGCTGTATAAAGGTCCTGATCAAGGTTTCGTCCTGCCTGGTGCAGCCATATGCCATGGTTGTGTTATATGCCTGTGCTATAACTCCCCCCCCC
>NW_019742965.1:312309-442197 GCF_002891405.2 Cryptotermes secundus | reverse complement strand
CTTCCACAGGTTTGCTAGTCCTTGTAATAATAAATAATAATAATAATAATATAGTAAATTAACACCATAACCATAGAACTGGGATTGTGAATATTTCTGCTGCCTGGTGCCAGTTTAATATCAAAGTTACCAATAAGAATGGTGTCAGCTGTCCTTGCTGCTCCATTATTGAATGGCGAGCATAATGAGAGATTTGCTGTTGCATTTTTTCAGACAGTTCCTCCATACTTGTGTGTTGTTTTGCGCCTGACACAGATTGCACTGATGTTGTTTGAGTCAAACTTTGACTTTGAATTTATATATTTCATGATTCAAGATAACAAGGCAACAGAACTCTAATTCCTTTGTATCGTGTAATTATTTAGATTAATATAATAGGTATCCTCCCCCATGTGGAGGCAGTTTAGAATACCTCCAACATAGCCCTGTGAGTTGTAAAAGGTGATGAAAAGGACACCTGTGCAGGGGGTCATAACTATGCCACCCTGTCGCTGGGGGTCATAAATACAGTGACCTGATCCTCCAGGTTGGGGGGTTGGACACAAGGCTGACAACGTTGCCCCATGTAAGAAAAAATGATGTTGTGAAATCCAGACAAGTTAAAACCACATTTGATCTGTTAGAATCATATAAGGAAGGCTGTGGCTCAAAAAGGGATGTTTTTCCTATAATGACAATGATGTTAATAGGTATCTACTAAAATACTTTTATTGTACTTTTATCAGTACTGTTAAGACTGTTGACATGCATGTAATTGTTCTGATAAGTGTTGCCAACCTTCATGCATGGGTAGAACGAGTACACATTATGGGGTTATGAGTGTGTAAAGTGATTGGAAGGTTATGTCTAGGTGTACATGGTTATAATGATGAGCACAAGTGTATAGCACCTACAAGCTCTTATAGCAAGCCATAACAACAAATTAGTCCTTGACACTAACCCAGTTAATATTAGCAACAAGAACATTGTCAAAGTATATGTATTCTGTTGAGTTACAGTAGTGGCACTATGTGAATAAAAAGGTCAGTGATCAGGTTTTAACCTGCAACAGCAACAAGAGAACAGCTCCAAGAAGACATTGTATCAACAAATGAAGTGTAGTAGACAAATGGTTACAAATCCCAGTATGATGGCTGTTATAATCTGCCTCATATGATGTGTTAGTGATAAGTTTTCATAATTTTAGAACATTCCAAAACACATTTGTATAAGGTGCTAATGATTTAGTCACTATCATATTTGTAATATATGCAAACACTGGATGTCAAGTTTTGTTCTTTATTTTAACAGAGATTTTGATATAATGCCATTTTCATTAGGATATGATATATAATATGCAATGTATGTGTAATATGATATGTAATATGCTTCTAACTTGGACTACATGTGCACGTGTGATTGAAGGGACACTGAGTATCAAATACAAGATGTCCTCACACTACACTAGGTTAAGGATTAATATAAATAACCTGTGTCCTTTTTTCTTGTACAGTTAGTTACACTGTACAAGATGAATGGCTAAGTTTCTGATATTCAGTTTTATTTTTCAGAGTGGAAAAACAGCAATTGCAAATTTTCTGTCAGATGCTACAGAAAATTCCAGTGGTGAATACCGGCCAACGCAGGGGGTTCGGATATTGGAGTTTGAAATGCAAAACTTGAATGTCAGCAACAGATACTTAAAGGCAGAGGTTGAGCTGTGGGATTGCAGTGGTGACCATAAGTATGTACTTGCTATCTAACTTTATTTGATATTAATTGTTCAGGACAGTATTTGCTGTACTGTATATATTAAACTAGAGATAAATAATACTAAGAACACTAATGTGTTGTTACATGTTACAGTAATGTTCTTCAACCAATCATTTGATGAAGACATACCCTGCTGTTATGCAACCCAAATGTTCATTAGTGAGTTTACAGAAGTCTTCCTTTGGACACCATACTGGTTAGGATAAAGGTGAAATTGACCCTGTAATTAATTAATTGCCGGTAAGGGGATCCGAGTGGTCTGAGGTGTTCACTATCTTTGCTTGCTCAGAAGTTGGGATCATGGGTTCAAATCCCACACAAGGCATGGATATTTTGTGTGTGTATGCATTTATTCTGTGTTCTGTACATTTAGGTAGAGGCCTTGTGACGAGCTGAACACCCATCCAGTGAGTCCTACCATCTGTAAAAGATGATCATGAAACTGAGAAATCAGCCCTATGCTCCAAAGTAGGAGCGAGAGGAGAGAGAAAAAAATTAGTTAAGCATAATGCCATGAAGAGATGGGGGGGGGCAGTTTAACTCCATGCATTCTTAAGCTCCTTCTCATATGACTTACTTGAGTGGCTCACATGAGCTGAAGTGATTGCTGGGGATGGAAATTCGAGAAAAATGCCCAATACCTTCCTAGACAGGAGCCATCAATCCTGTGAGCCCTGCTCATGAGTCATATGTGGCTCTTCCTGCTAGTAGTGGCTACTGGTGAGGAGAGTTTTGCTCTTTTAACATGATGACCATTCGAGTGATGGTCATTGAACTTCAGATCGAGTCACTCTAGCCAGTGCATTTTACAGGACTTTCACACTAAGAACATACTGTTGGTGTGAATGAGTGAAGTTGGTGACTCTAGCAGAGAGTCATGTGACCAAACCTGCAAATGAATATCATCTCCATATGAGCCTCGCTTAAGTAGATCATGGGTATACATGTGAAAGTGGCCTTAACCTCATTACTATATGTAGGTGAGTGGTCAGCGGTCAGTGTTATACCCCAACTACTTTACCCCTGAAGAAATAGTCCTCAGTACACACTGGATAGAGGCTGGGTGGGCCTCAGAGCCAGTCTGGATGCTGTGTAGGAGAGGAAAGTCTTTTGCCCCTGCTGGATTGGACATTATTCTGAAATAGTTAAATTGAATTCGTCTTCACCCAGTATTTCTGTAATCTGTTTTAATATTATCCTCCTTTAAGTTGGTTTAAGTAGGTTGCTTTTAAATTGTCTTTTCTCCTTTGAATCTGAAGTCAGTATTTATATATTTTGTACTTCTTTTTCCTACATGCATTTCTTCCTTCAAGTTGAGTTTTCAGCTTTCACTGTGTTTACATATCTGCACAACTTGGGGGGGGGGAATATAGGTACGTGTATTCATTTTCATTATTAGGTGAAGAGTATAACTTGTGACATCCGTCTTTATGTTATTTTGTCATTTACTCTGATCACCTCTCTTGAGTGAAAATATCATCTTCAGCATTTTCAGACAATCTGAACATATGAAGACCCAGAGTGAGAGACTTCAGTTTCATACCTGTAAAATATTGTAACTCATCATATTCTGCAGAGATGACTGATGAACATATCTATAATTATAAACACAGTGCCATAAGTGTGGAACTTTGATTTGTCCAAAATATAAATCAACTCTTGGTTGTATATTTTGTACTCACGTGATTGCTTTTTTTAGTATTCAACAGAGTATTATTGTGGTCTGTTTATTCTGTCCTGCAAAACGTGCCCTTCACACTACATGCAAAGAAAAGTAACGCAGGAAATTATTCTTATATTGAGCTGTGCAATGGTGGAATTTTTCAGTGTTAGCAATGAACCTTTGGTTTCATAACAAACAGTTCTGTAAACATTTGAATATCTATCAACTGCAGAAGAAATATGCTGTGCCATACAGTTAATATATTGGGCTTGCAATGTATTTGTAAAATGTGCATTTGACCATTTTTAATATAAATGATGGTATATTTATTTTCAGATATCAGCAAGAAAGATGAAAAGTTATGTTTTTCTAAACAGATTTAGTATGATGAAATTTAAAATTGAGTGTGCAGAGACCATGTTTTATTTGGTACATTTGGCAGTAATATACACATTTCTTCTTCTTCTTTTCTAATATGATGAGAACATTATAAGACATGAAAAGATACACATTTTCTCTCTATCTGCAATTATTGCAAAAATTTGGTCTCAGAACACTAATATTGATTTAATTTTCCTTATACTCTAGAGTCAGAATTCAAATAAATATGTTATATTAGTTGGTTATAAAAATACAAGAAAACATTTAATTTGTTATATGAAAATCATTTAAGTAGAAATGACACTATTAAAAGTACAACTAGCAGTTGGTAGTGTTGATTATTACTAATGACTAAAGTGCAAGATGTGAAAGTACAAACTCTGTAAGAGAGTGTGGTCAGATTAGGATGCAGTGGCATAGACATATGTTGCATATAGACAGTAGTAGGATTCCTTTAAGCTTAAGAACGAAGATGGAAGATAAATGGCTGGAGATTAAGAACTAGCTTGAGAAACAGAATGAGGGATGAGTGTAAAAGAGAGTAGTGAAAGACTGGACACTGATTAAATGGAACACAAATAGGAGGGTAAAGATGGCAACTGAAGGACCAGATTGGTATAGGGATAACGCTGTATACTTTTACTTGGGAGGTCCTTGGTTGGGATGCCAGCTTTTCTGATTGGTGTTTTTCATGGATCTTTTCAGTCCCTCTAGTCATATACTGGGATAGTACCTAGATTAGACCATGACCATTTCCTTCCAAATCCTTTCCAGTCCACCATTTATCAGTTACACTGCAATCTGGCCCTGTATAGTTTCAATACTGAAAGTGTTGCTAAATGAACCATCGAAAATATTGCTATGGGCATTTGAAAGAATCTATATTGCTATACTTTGAAGTTCTGTTAGCTCCAGTGTTTACTTTCTTTGCAGATTTGAAGCCTGCTGGCCAGCTCTACAGCGAGACACTCATGGAATTATATTTGTATATAATCCATCCAAAGAAGATCATGCAAGAGACTTAGAGCTGTTGTACAATTATTTTGTCACACAAACAGGATTCAGCTACAAAAATTGTGTTGTGTTTGCTAACCAAAAGCAGCCTGCTGATAAGGATGTCAAGCATTCTTCTAAGCTCTGTATGTCAATATATATTTGTTTTAGTTTTCTTTATTAAAATAAATAATTGTTCAGTTCAGTTATTCACTTTAAGCATAATATATGTGGCTTGACAGTAAAGTTCATGGACTTATTGCGGTAAAAGTGCTACATACCTCACTGTTGAATATCACTGTGGTTGCCTTCAAAGTACTCCCATTGGGAAGCTATGCACCACTGCCAATGCCTGATCCACCCTTTAAAACAATTTTGGAACTGGTTTTGTGGAATGGGCTTCAGAGTTGCTGTCATATTACCCCTGATGTCTTCGATGTCATCAAAATGCCTTCCTTTCAATATTTCCTTTACCTTTGGGAACAGAAATAGTCACTGGGGGCTACATTCGGTGAATTCGGAGAGTGTTTTAGCATAGTTATTTGTTTACTAGCTAGAAACTCCCTCACAGACAGTGTTCTTTCGTGAGCTTCTTTGGGACCATTTTTGCACACACCTTCCTCATATCAAGATCTTCAGTTAAGATATTCCAAACTGTTTCTTTGTTGATGTTCATTTGCACTGCTTTGCTCCTGACAGGTGACAGTTTTCAACCACAATTTGATGAACTTTTGCAATGTTTTCTTCAGTTCTGCTCCTTGCTTGCCATCCTGATCTCTCTTCATCAGTGACACTTTCTTTTCCCTCAGAAAAAGTGCCATCCATTTGTAAACTGTTTTCTTCATAGCATTATCCCATAAACTTGTACCAACATCTCTCTGATTTCGCTTCCACTCTTGCCAAGTTTAATGAGAAATTTAATGTTCTTTCGTTGCTCTAATTCAAGCTTCGACATTCTTGTGACAGCACACCAAAACACTCTGACAATGATAGATGCCACTCAGAAAGAGACTGCCATAGGTCAACAATAATACAGCTGTGAAATGCTGATATGCCAATATCATCAAGCCATATTGAGGTTATGGTCCACTGCTGCCACAGCAAGCACATGGTGGCGAGTTCGTGAACGTTATTGTAAGACCTTGTGTCTGATTTATGGCACAGTTTCTCTGGATTTTAACCCACTAACATGGAGTGTCATGCACTGCATGCTTTGCACTGCATGTGGATGACTGCTCATGCTTTATGCTCCCATCTCATGAATATTATTTGAACAACATGAATTTTGCATATGTGTTCTTCAAGGTAATGGTCAGGGTTGTCATTTGGTGTGTGTATTGACCAGATTTATCAATTTTTCTTTGAGTAGATGATCTTGGAAATGTCAGTTGTAAATGAGATGTTAGTAATAGAAGTTTGTCAAATGTGAACATTGAAGATCTCCCAAATGAATGTCTCCCTTATTCTCCCTTATTTTGAATGTGATGGCAAGGATATAAGAGTTCTTATTAATTTTGAAACCAGTGTTATTTGGCATATCTGAATTTAAATCTCCAGTGGGAACTCCCCCCACACTGTTTAGGGGCTGTGATTTAAATCTGTTCACATGTGAGGTAATGTAAATATATGTTAATAGCTATCTTAAGTAGAATTTTATTTAATTATTAACTATGCTTCAGTAAATGCTCCCTTAATTTTTAACGATAATTTGTATTGTAATTACAGTGAGCAGTATTTAGTTTGTAACTTTCCAGTTAAGTCTGCTTGACCTTAAAATGGAATACTTTTCAATCCTTTTCCTTAGAAGAAATTTACTGTTGTGTTTTTAAAACTATACATCCTTGTTTTGTTCATGTAGCCCGGAAATTAAGGGGGGTAGTGGACAGATCTATTACAAATGTCTTTATCTATATATTAGATTCATAATTCAGAGGGTTGGTAGCAAAACTTTCTTAGCACAGTAGGAAATTTGATTTCATTTTCTCATGACAAAATATTCCTTACCAAAGATTATTTTAATACTTAATTAAAGGTGAATACAAAGATATTTGTGACCTAAGTAAGTTTAATAGTTTACTTGTTTAAAGTGCAGAATTAATTATATTATTTTTTTTATTATTGACATTGCAGTAAACACATTTTCACGTGTGCCCCAAGTCTCAGTCAATGTTGAAGAAAGTGGGAATCGACTACGAGCAGACTTCAACAGTTTTATAGCATGTGTATTAGGAGGACTGAAGGATCGTACTGAACAAGAGGAACTCAACATTATTAATATGCAATCTGCTTAGTACTTATTCAGTCTATACTCATGTTTTTTCTGCAGTGTGATGTGACTTATTGGAATAATTTTGATTTCCACATATTAATTCAATATGGTTGCATCTTGTTCTGTAGTAACACTGATACACGTGTAGTGCATGTCCAGATGGAAAGTATCCAAAATTAAAAATTATATCTCCGAAACTAATTATCTTACATATATCCGGTTTATATCATCAGAAATGAAAACTGGGGAAGGTTTCTTTTTTATGCCCAGCTTATGTGCATAGCCTTCATAGGCTTCTGGGATTCATATTAAAATCAAAAAGTCACATTACAACCAATGGTCAGTTGGCCAATAAGTCTTGGTGTCAAGCCCCTTCTGGGGCCCAAGAACAGATTTTTGTTACTGTCAGTTGCAGCTTTGTCAGTGTGGGTGCCCTCTTTGATGTGAGGATGGGTCTATGATTTGTCAAGGTCATATTTAGCAGGACATGTCATTATATGCAGCCATTTTACTTAATGAATTTTAATACTGTCATGTGATAGAGTGACTATAGATGGGTTTTGGATTGGTAATTGCATTTATTGAACTTGCAGATCCGTATCTACAAGTAATTTTAACCATTTCATTCACACACCTTACAGTTCACTAAAGCACACACTTAAGTGTTCTCAGCCTGCTGTATCTTCACAAGTCTTCTGGTAATGGCTTCCAATGGCAGATTTTCCACTTCTTCTGGGTTCCTGTACTGTCCTGTCCTGAGCTATGGCAATTCTTGACTGACTGACTGCCTGACTGTCAAGAGTCATACTCAGAGTTACTTCATAACTAGCAGTTTACCACTGATCAATTCCTCTTGGTGCCAAGACCCTTGAGGCCCACAGCCAGAAAAATTTCTTTTTCCTGCAGTTGAATCCTCGTGGTCATAATCCTTGCGTAACACTCTCTCTGACTTGAGGATGGGTTTGTCTCTTACAAATAGTCTTGACATTTGCCAAGTGTGCATTCATTCTGAGCATTCTATATGACTTCTGCTTGTTGCCGGCACAATTTTATTATATAATTGTATATATACAGAAGGTTAAAAGTCGTGTGCAAATGGTGGACTGATGTGCACCTTGGAATATTTCCAGTGATGCGGAGGACCTTGTTTTGCAGGTGCTGCAATTTTAAGGTGTAGGTGTCTGCTGCATATTTCCAGATGGGACAAGCATAAATCATAACTGATCTGATCAGTGCTTCATGGAGGGTTAGATTAATGTTGGCGCTTGAACACTCACTTTTGAATAGGAAGTAGATTCTGATAAATGTTCAGAAGGTCTTGGAGTCCATGATTTCTGTCTGCAGTCCCCATGTAATCTGCTCATCGAAGATAACATGAAGATATTTTACATGATTGATGAAGGGGATATTCCATCCATTCATTGTAAAATGAGCCCTCGCTCACACTGAACGGAATTAATTAACCTTTAATAATCCATAATTACTTCGGCTTTCGTGTCCGGGTGATATGTTATTCCTAAACGTCCATGAACAGCAGCTGGTGCCTTTGTTCAAGCCCTTTTCATTCATAAGTGATTTAACAATAGGCCACAGAGCTGGACGTGTGATCTCACAGTTTCCTACTTTTGTTTTCCACTGTTCGAGTGCATTTCTACAGGTCATCTTTATGATTTTGGCGACCCAATTAACTGCCGTTTTACATGCTGGTTCGTGGATTACTTGCCACAGTTTCCATAACCACCATTTATGTTTTGGCAGGCTCTGCACACCAGGTAATACGTAATTTATGTGTGAGAGTGTAATTTTGCTTGTCGATAGCCTATTTGCAGAAGCTATAGAGGCAGTAAAGTTGCAGGCTGCTTTGCTGGCTTATTCCCAGAGTTAATTTGGATTCTAGTTGAAATTAATTCAGAAGCCAGGCTTTGAAACCGCTCCCAGTCTGTGAATTTGTCAGCAGGGTCTGAAAGATTACATAATTCTAACATGATCCAGTAAGTGGAAAATGACTGGTAGGTGATATGAGTCCATAATATCAGAGACAGTGACTTCTGACAGTCAGACATTCTTGCGCACAAAAATATTGGGCACGTTACCATTTCCTGCAGGAGAGTAATGAGTGGAAAATTGTGGTGCTGAAATTTCAAACTCATTTATATGCCGTAAATTCGGTAGTTTCACGTCTGAAGGATTCCAAAATGGATGTTGAGCATTCAGAGGGCCTGTACTGACATACTTATTCTCTAATTTCCTGTTGTGGCAGATGCTGTTGCATGGGGGTCTGAAGCTTTTCCCATCTGTCTGTGATGCCTGTGGTTGCTGATGTTGCATGTCTTGATGCAGTGCAGCTGCATAGGAATGCTCTGGTTAGGTGAACTTAGGGAAAAACGCCCTCCCAGAGGATCCCTTGGAAGTTCATTGTGCTCTTTTTGTTTGAAGTTCTCCTTTTGCACTGGCTGCAGTATTGATATGACGCTAGATGAGGTTTCTCTTCTTCTGCTATGGTGCGATTGCAGCAGCTAGGCTTAGATTCTGTATTTATCTTTTCAGGGAAATCCCTAAACAGGTGGCCGCCGCCACACCACAAACATCGAGGGGGTTACATGCATTTAGCCCAGACATGGCCAAAGCTTTGGCAGTTGTAGCACCTCATAAGGCCCAGTCTCATCTCTGTATACCTTGATGATAACATTGTTAATGCTATTCAGCCTGCATATCTCTTGAGATTTTATGATTCTTGTTAAGGTAACAAGGAATAGGGGGATGGATTCAACGTGGGTTTGTCCATTGGATGATGTTCGAGTGGCTGTCATTTGCCTCATGTTGATGACGTTGAAATCTGAGTACTCAAGGCTGGCACATCTGGGGGAAGGTGACAGATTACTGCCTTCATAGGCTTTTCAGAATTTGGGAAGAAAGTGAAATACTTGAGATTATTATTTTCCAGGTAGGATTTCATGACTGAATAGTCTGCCATACCTTTTATTATATGGGTTCCATTTCTTGTGTTTCGGAATGTGTACTCTTGTTTGACGTGGTTTTTAAGTCACATGATAGTTGAATGAGATTTGTGGCAAAAGTCATCATTATTGGTGGTGGCCTGCCTGGTTTTCTGGGAGCCTCCTCTGGTAGTGTGTTCTCCCAATCAGTGCTGTTTGTGTCCATGTCAGTAGTTCTGAGAAGTGCAAAGAAGGTGCAAGTTAGCACTGCTTTAGGAGGCAGCTTGACAGTTGCAGATGTTGGGACTAATTTAGTCAACTTCCTGGCTGTCTGTGAGGTATTATTAGATATATACCTCTTGCATCTCAGTCTTCCACTGAGTTTTTTTTTTCACTTCACAACTTTGTCCTGCTTGTGTATTCACCTTCAGTATGGCCCAGAGTTCATTGTTACTGCATACATGCTGTAAAGTGCACTAAAAAGCCACTTCCCATCAAGAGCTTCACAAAAGTTTGCTCTGTTCTCCTCTGCCCTATTCACTATAGGGGTCCACTCAGCTTTCCCACACTTTGCCTGGTGCATGTCTGGCAAGGTTCTCAGTGTCACTGACTACTTCATATACTTGTTGCTCTACAGAAGCTTCTCCTGGGTATTTGTTTGTGATGTTGACTTCTGTGTCCAGTATTTCTGGAGTACTGGGAGTCTGCAATCTTGTACACTCAAATTCACTGTGCTGTTTGTTTTTCTCTCTCACTAACTAGAACAGCTCAACTTCTGTTATCCTCCTCTCTGTCACTGCAGTACACGCTGTCTCAGTCTGTTATAATCTTCACTAGTCATTTCTCAGTAATGGTCTTCACTGGGCGTTGCTAGGTTTTATTGACTCATCAACTCTTTCCCTCAGGCCACTCCAGAGTCAGAGTCAATGGCACGCTTGCTTATCAAGCCACTCCCATGCAACAGATGATGTTTAAATAGTCATGTAACAATGTTTTGTTGCTGTACCCAACATCACATGCCTAGCTGCAATGATTCATGTTACAAGGTAAAATGGTATGTACACATTTTACATTGTTGCTGCCCACTCCCATGCAACAGATGATGTTTAAATAGTCATGTAACAATGTTTTGTTGCTGTACCCAACATCACATGCCTAGCTGCAATGATTCATGTTACAAGGTAAAATGGTATGTACACATTTTACATTGTTGCTGCCCACTCCCATGCAACAGATGATGTTTAAATAGTCATGTAACAATGTTTTGTTGCTGTACCCAACATCACATGCCTAGCTGCAATGATTCATGTTACAAGGTAAAATGGTATGTACACATTTTACATTGTTGCTGCCCTGTATTCCAGTTTTATATGTAATGACTCCAGTGTAAACTCCATATTTCTTGAACTATCATTACACAGAATTTTATGGTCTAACACTAAATGGTACTAGAACCGCTTCCACCTCAGAAGTTAATGTAGCTGTAATGGAATTATGCTTATATTTGATTACATAAAAATTGTAGAATTATTTCAAACCTATTAACTCGGGACAGACCAGTTCAGTATTTGCTGGAATGAAAGGTATAAGACTTAAGGTGCAACATTGTTTCCTAAAATAAATATACTAATAAACATAAATTAACAGGATCTTTATTTCAGCTTTTGTTAATCCTCCAGTTTTGTAAGATATACAGATTTCTTGTATTTTATGAAAAAGAAAAAAGGTGTCAGAATGCTGTATGGTTGCATGCCACCACAAAACAAACCTTGTGAAAACACACAAATATATCAAAAGTCACACCATATACCATGACATCACATTCACACTGACTGGTTCAAAGCTATAAAAATTAAACACATGATATAAACATCATTTCAAAATTTTTAAAAGCAGAATAAAAACGAGGATTTACAGATAATATTTTTTTGTTGGGCATACATATTTAATATTCTTGAAACATGCTAACAACATTCTTCATATATAAAGCTGCCAGTTCACAGTAGGAATCATTCAATTTGTGGGTAAGTGAACAGCAAATGTCTGAATCACCCTAGGAAGAGAACTGCTGTAGATGAACTATGTATTAATCACACACACACACACACACTCATAGATTCAAATAGTAATTAGGCCTACTTCCATCATGAAATTGTACTTATTATCTATAATGAGTAATTACATTTGTCAGTCGATATTTGCATTTAATTAACATGCAAAATATTATTTAAAAATTATGAATACAGGATTCATTCCATAAAGGAACTGATGTAATATAACATTATTAAAGGTTTTCATATCAGTTAAACAATAGCATTTTTCATACTCTCATCTGGATTAAACAACATGTCTCATCATGCATGAGATTTGAGGATCTCACAGTGATGAGCATCAAGATTTCAAGTCTTCTGGGATATGATGCTATACAATCTGGTAGAAAAGGTACCATTTTGGAGAAATCTGGTTCCTTTATCTATGGGGTAGAACCATTCTTCTACCCTGATGATCGAGGCAACAGGTAACCAGCCCCTGCAGTGCCAGTTCCAGAAGACTATAATCTTGATGTATCATCATGTTTCTAACAGAGTACTTAAATATTTCAATATGTCAACATTATAATTTATTATACCTATAAAAATGCTGATATGCCTAAAATGTGACAATTCTTCTGTCTTTCCTTATATATCAAATGGTTATATATGAAGGCACCATTACTTTAGCTTATGCTACTATCTTATATAGATTCTTTAACATGGCAATTTCCAACTCCAGTGCATAAGTTACAGTCTCATGAATGGATCTCTTGTGCCAGTTATAATTATCTTAATTTTTACTGGCTTCAAAGGAAGCACCAATATATTTTCATGTGAAGAGTGTTTTTTTACATCATCTTATTTATTTAAACTCTTGTAAAAGTGGTACTTGTTCACTGGTAGGTTCTGTAGGCAGTATTTGTTTCCAGCTCAGGGCATTTACATAATATTATCTTTCTTCACGAACACCATGGGAGGCAAAAGGAAATGAAACGTTGGTCAGTGCATATCTAAAAATAATTTTTTTATGGAGTATGGCATTTTGCAAGGCTCATTGCAACAGACATAAAAGACATCTTACAAGATAAATATATGCATTATAACTACCATTTTCATAGTAAGAGACCAGACATTTGTGACTGTGACATAAGAATAGAGTTCTGTCTTTTGCTATATAAAACTGTGTAGTCCAGTGAAAGTTAACCAGCATTCTTGGGGCACATATTACCTCCATCTTCAGTCCTGCCTGTTGCATGCTGGTTCCTTGCTTGGCTTACAATTCTACCCTGAAGATGGAGGCAGTATATTCCTCTGAAACATCAGATGACTTTCATTGAGACATGGTGTTATATCCCAGAAGATAAAACTCTTCATAGCCACCACTGTGAGAACCAACAAGTCCTACATATAATTATGGGCCACAAAATATTGTTCACTGCATGTAGTGACAAATTCCTTGGCACGGTTATGACTCTGTCATAGTATTCAGTTGGGCTCAAAGGTAATAATCAAATTGAAGTCAGTGTACAATCTGCGGTTCCCACAGCGGTGGTTATGAAGAGCTCTATCTTCTGGGATATAATGCTGTGTAGTCTGTTGAAAAGCATCCGACATGTAGGAGGAATATGTTGGCTCCATCTTTAGGGTCAGAGAATAAGCCAAGCAAGGAACCAGCATGAAGCAAGTAGGTAGCAGAGAACAAACGCAGTGGCCTTGATTACAAGTACCTCATGAATGCACAAACTCATACTGGAACATCACAAGATATAACTCTACCTATCGTTCTGTGTAACAGGACTCAAGTAGTTGGCTTAGACACAGTCTGCATGTCTGGTATCTTCATGCCACTCATAGAAGTGCATCATTGGCAGGATAACTGCTAATCATTGTGTGTTATTTTGAAAGAACACATTTATTTACGAAAACAAAAACACTAAAATAACAGTGATGTAAATGAATAACTTTCAGGTGTGCCATCCATTTCAGCAACACACTCAATGTAAACAGTGTTTGGAAATTGATAGAAAAACTACACTACTCCACCTATTACATGTCCAAGTCACTAATTTGCCAGTATAAATCATAATACATAGGGCAGTCAAAATTTTCACGGAATTCCCCTGCAGACGGAGAACGAGTGATAAGATAGCGCACACACTGTTGTGGATGGGAGCTCAGCATGTCTGCTCGCAGGCGCAACTGGTCTGGACAGGTTTCAGTGTGCACTGTCATTACTGTTCTGTTTGAATTTGATGTGAGTTTTGTCATTCGGCGCAATGTTGCAGTTCGAACAGTGTGCGAACATAAAGTTCATGTGCAAATTAGGAAAATCTGCTTCAGAGATGCAATCTGCCCTGCAGCAAGTTTATGGTGATACTGCACTAAAGAAATCTACAGTTTACAACTGGTTTTCCATGTTTAAGAATGGGCAGGAGATGTTAAGAGGACCAGTGCAGTGGGATACCTTTGACACAGAACCGAAAAAATGATTGGGAAAGTGCGACAACTGATTCGATGTGATCGAAGAATGACCATCGCGGAGTTGGAGCAGGAAGTTGGTATCTCTCACGGATCCATTCATGCCATTTTGTCTGATGATGATCTGAAGATGAGACGAGTCAGTGCGACGTTTGTTCCGAGGCAGCTGACCACAGATCAGATGGAATGTCGCATGATGGTCCCTGGCGATCTGTTTGACAAAAGTACGCAGGACCCGACATTTCTCAAAAAGATCACCACTGGTGATGAGTCATTGGTGTTCGCCTACAACCCAGAGACGAAGATGCAATCATTGGAGTGGCACACAGCGTCATCTCCCCGGCCAAATAAATCACGCGTCAGATCCAAAGATACAGTGATGCTCATTGCATTCTTTGACATTGACGGTTTGGTGCCCCATGAGTTCGTACCGCCTGGACAGACTGTTACTGGCCATTTCTATGTGCAAGTTTTGCAGAGGTTGTGCAATGCCGTTCAGAGGAAGCGGTGTGACAAGTGGTAGGGACAGTTGGTTTCTGCATCATGATAATGCACTGAGCCATACATCGCTTCTTGTGCAGCAATTCCTTGCCGAGAAAAACATTCCTGTCATCACTCAACCACTGTACTCTCTGGATCTCGCTCCGAGTGAATTTTGGCCGTTCCCCACTCTGAAAATGGGCCTCAACGGGACACGTTTCGCAACCATGGAGGACATCAAATCGAATGCGATGGCTGAGCTCCAAAAGAAGCCTCCCACTGCTGCTTCCAACAATGGCAGGATCGATGGAGCAAGTGTGTGTGCGTGCAAGGGTCCTACTTTGAAGGTGATTAGGTAAGTGTTACCATTATGTCCTACAATCAGAGTGCTATACCACCATTAGGGAACTTTTTGACTGCCCCTTGTACACCACCATGGATAATGATGAGGGTGAAGCAATTCTTGCCATTTTAGAACACACTTTATTAGTTATCACTGATTTCCAAAGCAAGAATTGCACTAAAACAGGCAAAATTATTCTCATGCCATGTCAGGGTAATGATCAGTTTTATTCTTAAACATCCGCGTTGGAACTCAGGTTCTCTGATGCAACATCAGCCTATTCAAATAATTAACAAGCTCCTAAGGATAATGAAACAGTCTGGTACAAGAGAGTGGAAAATTATTTTCATGGATGAGTTTAAGAGGAATCTGAAATCTTCATGAGGCAGAGAAGGAGATACATCAGGTTCTATCAATAGAGCATATTAACTGCTTAGAACATATACCAACTTTCCCACTGATCTATTTGCAGGCTGATCAAAATTATCTTTAATTGTTATAAGGTTCCCTTATAATAGTGTATCAACTGCTGAGGTTGTGAAGAAGAGAATAAGACACAATAGGATGACTGAATGATGAATAGGCAGGAATGTAGGAAGAAGCAACTGTGATCTGTTTACAGACATCAGTAGTACTTGATTGGTAGACTTAAAAAACCAGGAAAAACTTAAATTAAACATTCCTTCCAGTCAAGTTCAATCCAGGTATCTCCAGAACGTTTGGCCTGTGAGTCATATGAGTATGTCACCCACCAACAGCCTAGGCAGATGAAATGCCTGTTAAATCCAGTGTTAAGGAATGCATCAGGATACTGGTGGGCCAAATGCAATATGCACATTCACTGCAGCATCTTGGACATTCTTTATGCACTAGGCACATTATTACATGGTTGTAGAAATGTGAATACTATATTTAAACATTTGGAAACAGTTCACCTAGCAAAGAATATGGTACCTGAATCTCATACGAGGTGATACCAAAAGGTAACATAACAGAATACCATATACACAGTACAGTCTGTGTCAGTTTAATAGTTGACTGATTTCTAGAAATAGTGGCCATATTTCACTTTAGAATCTTCTACGTCCTGTGTCCTATCCAAAAATTTAAAGATTAAAATATAGAGACTACATCTGTGCTGTGGATATGAAACTTGATCTCTCTCTTTCTTGAAGATCATAGACTGAATGTTTGAGAAAAATGAGATGAAAAAGATTGTTGTACTTAGTGAAGCAACAAAAGACTGGAGATGATTACATGGTGAAAGCGTAATAATTTTTATTCTTTACTTAATATGGTTAGGATGCTTAAATCGAGGATGACATAGGCAGGGCACTTCTTGCAACATGAGTTAATAAATAAATTTGATTGCATTGGGTAAATTACTACAAAAATAAAAACCTCTGCAAGGTGAAATGGTGCAATGTATGAGATACTGGGGCACATAAGGCCCAAAAGGAATAATAAAATCTAAATGAATAAAAATGTACATTCGTAATAAAAAGGTTAAATATATTGTATAGTTACTATGAAGGAGATTCATGGTCCTCCTGGATTTTAATTTTTTCTTCAAGATGTAGGCACCAGAAAAATAAAACTTTTATTGAATGTGGCAACACTGGACTAACTGTCTGGCAGGTGGCCACGTAACCCACTTCTGCACATTACAGCTAGTACAGGATGACATCAGACTTTGTCACTCCTAGTGCAGAACAGTGCTATATCATCAGATTCCTGTTCATAGAGAAAATGAAAGAAACCAGTTGAAATTCTGCACAGGTTAAATGCACAGTATGGGGCAGAGACTCACATGCAAGACTCTGATGGACTGTAAAGAAGTCTCAAACTTACTGCTTGTTCACATTCAACCAAGAGCTAATTGAAGGGGTAATCCATATTGATTTTCTTCCACATGGTATAGTAGTTAATGCACAGTATGAGGCATAATAGATCACTGTGGTCGCGGTGCAAGGGCCAAGAAGGCCCACCCCTTATACATTCATTCATAATGCACAGTATTACAGAAACTTGCTTCAGAATAATGTGCACCAAGCAATTCTGAAGAAAGTACATGGGAAACTGTTAAAGAAGATTATCCTACTGCATGACAATGCGTGTGCACCAAATTTGACAAAGGTGACTCTGACAACAAAAGGCAGCCATGACTTAGTGCCCAGTGATCAGCATTTGTTTGGACCAATAAAAGTGCATCTGGGAGGACAAATTTCAAACTGATGATGGATTCAGTACGGCGTTCTGAATTGGCTACAGTCAGGATAAAATCTTTTATGCTACTGGCATCATTAACTTTCCTGGATGATTTGTTAGTGTAAAGGAAATATTTTGAAAAGGAGTCAAGAGTTTGGCAATTCTGGCATGTATATTCTTTTCATACAAAAATTAAGTCCAGATTAACCTTAAACCACTCTCATATCTAATGTGTAAGGGACGTATTTGGCACCACTACTGTATAGTACGTGGTGGAAAGGTACAGCTGTAGTAAAAACGTTATGCTAAAATAATGAAAATACAGTTTGTAATAAATACACAAAAGAGGCAGCAGTATATGATCTCACTGCACCAAAAAATACTATATTATGGTTATATCTGTTATCTAAAATATTCCTTCATAAACTAAAATCTTTGATGGTGCATTATCATAGACTAATAACATAGATGATTACATTGTAATTAAAATGTTACAGCATTTTCAACATACAACAGGAACCATAACTGCCATATCAGAGATCTTGAATGCAGAGGAATTTTCTTCTGTAGGGTTGCTTACTTAAGGTATGGTGCACCCTCAGAGATATTTAGATGGACACTGTGTGTGGTTCATGAATAACAACAGGTTTTTGTTACACTATCTGCATTTTACGGAACATGTTGCACTTATTATCTATTATGAATCCATTATAGTAGGATCATATGGGTTACCACCAATGGTCTTGGCAGAGTGAACAGGTAGGAAAGAAGTATGGAAAAATTACTTTTGCAACAATGTAAAATCTCTGCAAGCAATTATAAATGACAATCTAAAGTCTGTAATTTCAAACTGTTTGTTAATATTGTATTTCAGTGTCCCGTTGCAGTGATGTATCACTCTACATATTCACTTCTGTCTTTAATGCAGCTGTTCACAATCCCGCCTTAATTTAAAACAACATTAAAATCACAATCAACCACTATGTGTTTCAACCTTACATGGCCATCTTCAGGCAAATGTTCACTTTTCAAAACTGCCACACTGCACTAGTTCCTCAGTCAAAATACATCAATGCTAGTGCATTTCTGTCATTCAGGCTAAAATACATTTGTTTAAGAACATAACTCTTTATCCTTTCCCATGCTATTTTCCTCTTGTGGTGTCCGTGTTTTCTGTAATGTATAATATATGCTTATGATCCTTGTTGTCAAATTTTATAAATTTTGAAGTTTGGTAGTTGCTTTAATATTACTTACTTATGTTGTTTTATTTAGTCCCATGAACATTGTCATGTTGTTGTTATTATCTGAAAAAATGTAACATTAATATGTCTGTATGTTATATACTTATGTGCCCCATTAGTATGTATGTACCCACAGTCGAGTGTATGTCACTTTTGTATGGGCATTCTGTGCAATTGTTTCCGCTTATATATCTGTCTTAGGGATGTCAGTGTTGCTATTTGCACAAGTTCTTGTAATGTCTGAAATATGGGGTTCTATCTGTCAGGGTATATGTTCATATGCAAGTTGTCCTTACTGATTCTCTTATTTTAAGGAGAGATTATGAACAGAGTTGCATTAAAGACTGAAATGAATGTATAGGGTAAAACTGTCCATTGGTTAATTTTATAAAATACTACTTTTACCAAATTCTTAAGATGATCTCAAGCATAATGCAACTCCCGAAAACAAGACACAACCATTTTCATGCTATGAATGAGACTTCTGGTCCAACTACTTCTGCTTTCAACATCTTTAGCATTTGATTATTTGACAGTAGTCAGTTCTTCTGTCATCCCTTGATACTGGATGCTAATTACACATTTTTTCCAGCAACAGCAACTGTAGACTAAAAATTAGCTCAAGAGAGAAGGGATTAAAAAGTAAAGAAAAATATTTTCCAATAAACATTTCTAATTTTGTACATTTACTTCCTATAAAATTTAATTTTGACACAGCTGCACAATGAATGGTTTTATCTGCATGATCCACTAACATCACTTTGGAATATATCTTGTAATCTCAACTTATCCCCTTGTCTACCAGTGAATTTAACAAGTTAGTGAGGTAAATTCTGCTAGGTCAATACAGTCTGATCTATTGTTTACAGGCAGGTTTTTTATGGGATATAGTGCCTACATATAGCAAGAAACACTCAAAATATTTGATTTTCAGCACCTTCTGGTTACCATTTTGGGCAGAGAGATCCAGAACAGCCTGTACATCTTTGCACTGCCTATAGCGGCATTGTTTAAAACCATTAATTCAGGCTTTGTCCACAATCATCAGTATTAAAACTATTACATTTTTTAAATAGAACCAATTTCCCAAATCTAGCAGTTTCAGTAAACTCTGACAATGGATGAAGTCCAAATTTAAATAATGTGTCATGCCAGGGGTGGCCAAACATATGGGGACTGGATGGCAAAAGTGTTTTGGTACATGCTTGCCAAACAGTTGATCTACTAGTAAAAATAAAACAGTAATATTTTTGATGACCCATACTAGTGATTCAAAAGAGATGCATGCAGCTTGTGGGCCACTTTGGCCATGTCTGTCATACCATTGTGAAGAAGCTTTAAGCTTAATGCAACAGTTCTGGCAGTAAGAGCTGATATAGAAATGTTCTATATTTTTTGCTATTCCATGTTTACACTGAACTAAACACAAACTTTGTTCTTCTTCCTCTGATAATCTGGTTTGACTTTAGGGATATAAAATATGGATTCATATTTAAATAATTTAATATATTCACATGATAATTTAGCTGACATATGAACAGAGGCACACAGCTAAATCACTAGTATCAACCTGCCTGCTGTTGCTGTTTGCAACATTACTCCACTATCAGACATAAAACCATTAGTAGTAAAGTAATGAATCACTGATTTATTCCAATTGGGATATTTTCTTGGTACATGTAATTACCTTGGGCTTTTGCAATAATTTATGAAAAATAAAAACTCATAATCATTTATGAAAAAATCTTAAATTTTGGTAAATATGACAGAAAACTAAATGGTTACAACATCTAAGTCTGTCTTGAAGCAGTTACAGTAAACTAACCCAGAATGTGGTAAACAATGGCAGTAAAGCTCTGTTTCTTAGAACCTATCTTAATTTATGGGGAAGTTACTGATACTTCAGTTCATCTTTAAGGCCATCAATATTTATTACTAAATCTTACTATGCATGGTTTCACCCTTCAGTGGGGAGAGATATACTCTACTTGACCAGACATGTTTGGTCTGTGATAGACGAAAAGGTTCTACATACATTTTGCAGTCAATTCTGTGGAATTCTTGTTTCCATTTCTTAACATGCACAGAATTTATATGAAAACAGATGACAGTCCAGGCTGTCAGATTAAATACCAATTTTGCTGTATTCTTATATAACAGTTTCTCTCTCTCTGACATTAGATATGAACTTGGCTCTGCCCACATAAGGTAAAATATGTAGAGTAAAAATGATCCTGCCCTGAAGGGTCAAAAGTTCAGCATAATATAGGCACTTAGTGTATGACTGCAGAGACACTTCACTGAATTACATTTAATAACAGCATTCCTTAGAATTAACAAATGAATACAAATTAACGTTTCTTGCAGTTATAATTGTTTTAGGCTGTTCTGTTCAAACTTAAACATGAAAACTGATATATATATATATATATATATATATACATACACATTGGGAACAAATACCTTTCTATTCATAGGGCACCTAAATTTTTAATTAACCTTAAAATTTACAACGTTTTTTACATACATAACAAATTACTGAAATTTATGCCATACAGTGACAATGATATAAACAAGATTTCTTAAAATATAACAAGTTCATTATAAACATACTTTTAGAATTAGATCTGACATAAACTGCAAATTATGGGAAGAATCAGATGATAACTGGCACAGTCCATAGCCTCAAAGAATTGGCACATACACTTTTCGAAATGTTTATGCTATGTAATTAATGAATCAGCAAACATAAAATAGAATACTGATATTTACTTGTTTGAGCAGGCAAGAGTTCAGAATTACTTTTACTATGCATTTGTCACAGTCATTCAACTTTGTGTTAAAATTTACATATATATAGTAAATCCTCATTTAGCATTGTCTCAGTTAATGTTGTTACTGTTTTGATACCAAGGCTGCATACAATGTCATGTTATTACTTCATTGTTCAGATTTTACTAGTGATACTGCATGTGTTGCAGTAAAACTTGCACAGATAATCAGCCTTACTTCCATTTCCACTTAATGCCATGGTTTACATGAACACAACTATGTCATTAAATGAGGGCTTATTGTATCATATATACCAATAAAATTAAGTTTATACAAAATACATCTGTCATGCATTTAGATTAAAACTGTCATCACCAAGAACTCTACTCAGCTTGTCAAATTACTATGTACAGTTGAAGTGCATAGCAGATTAGTGATAGAAACACACCACAATTCACTGTATTTAACATAACAAAGACAAGAATGAAAGTGTGTATATCAGTCTTGTAGTAAGAAGTGTTTAAAAAGTGTCAAAATTATCCATAAGATTAATTTACTATATTATATCTATAATATATTTAATATGTACATAAATAATAGAAGATATAACAGGGAACAACACAGTGCTAAGTGAGATTACCTGAGATGATGATAACTTAAGTCAAAAAGCTTTACTGCACATGTTTTGTATCAACTTAATTTTAGTAGTATATATAGTGTATACAAGACTTTTAACAAGGAGATTCTCATACATGATATGCTAGAACCAGCAAACATAACAATGATTCCTGCTGTATTTTATTTACAGTTCATTAACAAAGAACTATTTTTTTAAGTTTAATTTAAATTAAAGTTATTACAAAATTCTCTCTAAATATTAAGCATCATTCTCTACATGATATGCTGCTAAAAAGCAATGCAACACAACTTCATCCTACATGATCTTTAAAACAGAGCTCCATTTTATATTAAATGCAGCACTTCTTTTTGGAAGATGCAGATCCTATAACATTTTATGGCCAACATGAAAGGACGCATAATTTGTCTAATTTAATTTAATTAACTTCAAAGGGAAATCCCATCATGAGAGTTGAACATCAAGCATTAATTAAATTAAAACAAACAAAGCAAAACATTTCAACTTTCTCTTGGGTGAAATAAATACTGACACTAAACTGAGGAAAACCTTTACACTATACTAATGCAGCTGGGACAGCAGAACACTAAATAAAGGAAAATTTTACAGTTATTATAGTTAAAATAAACCTTTAAAACTTTATTTTGATTAGACTAATAGCCCTAAAGAAGTGATATCTGTATAAACTGAAACAGTAACAAAAATAGTTTTGTCAGTTGGCAAGTGATATAGTTGAACAAATACTGCAAGAGGCGGGATATCAACACAGTTCATGGGTAATGGATTGAATGTGGAAGCCCTAGACCATGGTGTTCTACATCTCTGATCTGACACACAATACTTTTTGCTACAGGGTTAATTTAAAGATCACATATATGTCCCATCCTTGTTCTAGGACTGATGAGCTGAAATATCAAATTTGAAGAAACTGCATGAATAAATAAGAAATCTTGCAAAAAGTTTGGAATGAGTACCTATATCATTTAGTGCTATCAGAAATACCACTGGAAGCCACTCTGAACACACAAATTTAAGTATGACATCAGAAGTTCCTGTTTCCATTGCTACTATTGGTAATTTCTGCAGAAACACCAATGATATTAGAACAAAATGCTGAGAATATCTGAACCTATGGAGAAGGAAGTATAGGAGATGGGGAAACATAATGAAGAACTTCACAATTTGTGCTCATCTCATATCACTTGGGTGATCAAATCAGGGTGAGATGCAGAAGAACAAGTAACACACAGGAAATGAAAAATGCATATAAATTTTTGGTCAAGACTCCTCTCAGTGGGAGATCAGAGATCTAGGCACAGATTGAAGGATAATAATGAAACAGATATAAAGCAAGAGGCACATGAATGTGTGGACTGGATTCAACTAGCTAAGGATACAGTCCACTAAAGGACTCTTGTGAATATGATAATGAACCTTCTGATTCCATAAAAAACATGGCCTTTTTCTGACAAGCTGAATAATATGAACTTTTCAATCAAGATATTAAATAACTTAATAAGCATTATTATTTTGTTAGATTAGACTTCATTTGTAATGATGCTGTTCATCAACAAACATTAAAATGAGGATTCCACTGTAAATGATGCAGCCTTCTCTTGGAACTAAACAAGAACAATTTCTCTGCTTGAAATAAGCTTCAACCTTTATCACTGAATCTTGCACGTGCAGATTTCTCTGCATTAACACAGTGTAAAAGATTTAGTAATTATGTGTTGACTTCACCCTCTTGCTTCTTGATGAAGATGTTTCTAACACACCTCCTTCCCATGTGACGACAAACCTTGTGCCTTCTTTAATCCACATGAATTTATCTTTGTGTGCAAAAAAAAGCCTATTTTCTCATTCTGTTTGCTGCTGTTTGGGACAAAAGTCATACAACTTGGCACAACAAGAAATTGTAAAGTGGGGATTTCCCAGTTGGTGTATGTCAACAGGTGCCAGGTAACATCTTCATTTAAGATGGTCCACAGATTTAAGTTAGTGTTATATATACAATGGTAACTTGGAAGACTACAAAGAATATGCATGATAACATTAAGATGGATTTTGGAGTAACAGGTTATAAGGATGGGAGGTGGATAAAATTGCTAAGGCCTGTTTCCAATGGCAGACATTGGCATGAGCAGTGTTGAAACTATGGATTCTACTGCCACAGTTAGTTTTGTTAGTCATATATGTTTCATCATCATCATTTCCTCTTCTTCTTCTTCTGCTCCTTCAAGAATTTTCTTTCTAAGCATTCCTCATGTTAAGTTTCCATCTCAAAATTTTCTTCACCTTCCTCAGATATGCATTGCTCCCTCATTAGTTTTGCTATATTTTCATTCCAGATGTCATGGACTACCCCTTCTCCAGTGCCCTGCTGGACTCCATTCCAATGCTTCGTATGGTAAGTGGAAATCTTCCATCTGATGAGCAAGTCCATATCATATCAGTCTTCTTATCTCTCTCATCTCTTATTACTCGTATTTTTGCTTTCTTCAACCTCTTCTCTACTCACTCATTCTGGAACTTATCCTGAAGTGTTTTCCATACACATCTCCTCCAAAAGCCTACTTCTGATATTAATAATTTCTTGTGTATGTCTATTTATTGTCCTTCACGCTAATCCATGTTCTTACAAATTCAATAATACACAAAACATTCATTGTTCTGTAGTTATATATCGATCCTGTAACTCAGTGTAGTGTTAAAGTAGTAGCTTGTTACTTCCCACTTTAGCTACATACACCCTCATGGCTTGTGCCTGTCTTACTGAAGCCAAGACCTTGAATACTTAAGGCTGGAATATTCTTCAATTTTTTGTCCTTAAATTTCTGGATCTTCTACACATGAACTGCCTAGGCAAAATATTGTTTTTACCAAATTTATCTCTAAGTCCCACTTGGTATACTCTTCTATAATAATTCATGTAATTTAGGCAGCATCTTCATCTTGGTCTATATCACATAGTCATCAACAAAGCAGACACAATATACAGTCTGATATGTTGGGTTTTTGGACTTTATCCATCGTCCTGGTTTTTTTAAGATAACAAATAAAAACACGACGTTTCGGAAACTGGATCTGTTTCCGTCCTCAGGTGAAGGAAAACACCTATTCAGTTGGGTCCGTTAGAAAGAGCTAGCCTCAATCACTGGACGCTAAATTCCAGTTTCTTTCAAAAGTGTTCCCAGCATACACTGCTTTTGTAACTACAGTTCTAATCCTACTGTTGCAGGAAGACCTTGAAATGGCTCTAGTTTGTTAATGAAGAAGCATTTCCAGACCAATGCTTATACAAACTATTTTTGTTCCATTGGGTGATAGTACTCACCCTCCAATTTTCTGTAGTTATTTCTGGGACATCCTGTGCATGTTCACATTTAGTATCTAATTAGATTCTCCCACATTTTTTCATATGAGCTGGAAAAAGCACTATTTTATAATTGGCAGTATTTTTCTATTTTGTTTCCTTACGGCAACTAAATATGTGGATTGTCACTGTCACTCAGTGTGGAGAGTCACAAGCACAGTTGGATTACATGCAGTCATGCTGAAAACTCCATAGTGTATAAGACCAGTAGTGACGTCTATCCTTCCCCATACGAAAACAGGTCTAGCACTGCACAACTAGCATCCTCACAATCAGATGTGATAAAAGGCTGTCAGTAACATGTTATCTGCCCGTGTGCAGTGATTCATTGTAAAAGAGAACATCCAGATGCAGACATCAATGGGCCTCTCCATGAAGCGCATGGAGATGCTGTATGAACACCAGCAGTCAGAATACGGGTGAAACATCAACATCAACGATGTCATGCTGTGTTTAGCCAAGAACTACAGCATCTGAACTCAATAAGCTGAGAGCTGTTGTGTTCATCAAAGTAGACTGAAGGGCAGCAGTTAGGGAAATCAGAGGACAGCATGGCAGCAAGACGCTATGTCATAGAGATGTCAGCAAACGTGAGATATTGAAATGTCTGTTCCCTGCTTGCTTATGAATGAATACAAAAACATGAGTAAAGATGTATCGTTACAGTTGCTTCATTTGACATGCTGCTAAGGGCTAAGACTTCTTGTTCAGCACTGCGACTGATCAAGAAAATTAATTTAACCATTATGGCCCACAATTGAAATGTGGAGTGGAATCACACCATGTCTCCAAGAAAGAAGATGTGAACAGTGCCCACAGCCAGCAAAGTTGATTTACTGTCCAAAAGGAACACTTTCAGCTTGTAGGTGAATGTAGCTCATTATACCGATATGGTCATGGAAGAAATTGCAAGTCCTCCCCCATCTGAACTTGGCCCACTTATATTACCATCTGTTTGGGGTCCTTGAAAGATCAAATGAGAAGTCAACAATATAACTGCTATGGGATGATTTACAACACTGGATCAACACTATAGTCTTGATATTAACATCATCACAAAATAACAGACTTCCACTTCTACCACACTGGAATTTTGAAGCTTGTGTGGCATTGATACAAATGTGGGGATCATTCTAGAGATTGTGTAGAAAAGTGACAGAACATATCTCAGTGCTGTTAATCATATAATTTTTCATTCATGTATCTTTGTTTTAATGCATAACAAAGGTGCTCGTTATTTTCCTTAAAATTTATATAGTTTATGTCCAACACTTCTGTTTGTTCCTGTCTCCTCTATAATTCATTTAATTCTGTTCAGACATGCTAGTAATAACAACATTGTGAGTATTGCAGCATCCTGTTGCCCTGTGTATTCTAAATTATCATTCATACTTCTCACTGTCCCTTTGAAACTTCGTCAATATATTAAAAAAGAAATTAATCTCTTCCTATTATTCAAACATTACATGTTTTGGTCCAACTGGCCATCAGGTGTACATGTTATAGAGAGGAAACTAATGCCCTGATGTAATGCTACTACACTTTGTATTTTAAAAGGTGAAAATACTTATAAAACATTTTAAAATTATTTTTAAAATAGTATGTCGTGATTATTTTGTTGTATACACGTGTTGTGGGTCTGGTGTATATTTTGTTGGTGTGTTGAGTTTTTCTTTGGTGCTGTTTGTAGCTGTTCTGCAGGCTTTAAAAATAATTTTTAAATATTTTATAAGTAATTTATGCCTTTAAAATCCGAAGTGTAGCAACATGACAATGGGATAGCAGTTTCCTCTATAGCCTGTACACCTGATGATGATCAGTTGGCCTGAAAAATGCAGTCTTTGAACAACAGGAAGAGATGAATGCTTTTTAAGTTTAAATTTTAATACATCGACGAAATTGCACAGTGACAGTGAGAAGTGCAAATGCTAATTTAGAACTGTGAGCATCATTTATACTGAACGATGTGAAACATACAGAGTATCCATTCTTGGAAATATCACTACTGTTTCACTGGTCTGTGAAACAGAAAATATTGGAGAAACAGTTCTCTAAACGATAAGACAAAAAGTCTTTAACTTCAGTTTGAGTGATGAATGGATTAAAATAGTGCTATTATAGACAGTCTGTTGGAATGATGGCAAAATAAAGCTGATGGGTTAATGGTCAATGTAGTAATATCTGAATACTGATTTTACTGGTATTGAAACTTTGTTACAAGCTGCTTTGTTGCCTTCGCAATGTCATAAGCACATGAGCGGACCTGCTGCAGGAAATATGTCTGCTCAGAAACCTGTGTTCCACTTCCTGCACATCTCTGCAAATCAGCACATTCCAACTGCAAACGCAGTGTATTATTGTTCATTTGGCGTAAAGCACTGCGAATAGTCTCATCCCGAGGATTCTAAGAAATAAACAAAACCACAAAATAAGTATTTAGAAAACATATTTGTGTTGCTCATGAAGAAGGCACTTGGAAAAGCCTCTATAAAATATAGATTCTCTTCTCCAATATCCATAACACACCAACAAAGCCTAAAACTGTAAAAGATGAGGTATGGTATTTTATATACTTACGTGTCATAAAAATTAGTTGGTTAGTGACTAATACATTGTTATGACGTTATGAGTATGGGTGACTATAGACGGCCATTGGTAATTGGATTTATTGACCGCTTACAGATTGTAACTACAAGTAACTATGGTGCTAGGCCATGCCATAGCTCAAGTGGTTAGTCGCTGGCTTCCCACCACGGTGGCCCGGGTTTGGTCAAGTGGGATTTGTGGTGGACAAAGTGGTGCTGAGGTGGGTTTTCTCCGAGTACTTCGGTTTCCCCTGCCAATCTTCATTCCACCAAATTCTCCATCATCATAATCACCCAGGGCAGGCTACAACAGGCCAATCAATGGCCGCCGTGCCAAGTGGACCCAGTTGGACTCCATTCCCCACTAAGCGAATTAAAAAAAAAGCTATAGTGCTACTGCTAATTCACACACTCTACAATTCACTACAGCATGCACTAAGTCTTTTCAGTCTGCTGTGTCTTCACCATTTGTTTCCTGGTAACAACTTCCAATTGCAGATGTTCCACTTACAGTGGGTTCCCAAACTTTAGCTACCACTTTCTAACACCAGTGGCTCACATGGACTTCAGTCCTCCCTCCCTCTTCGACCAATTCGCTCTTCACTTCACTCAACTCAACTCTACTAACTTGCCAACCACCCCATCCCACTCCACTGCACTGCACTCACTAATTGTCCTGCTTATAACACCTAAGCACGGACAACACAGAAAATGCAGTTCCTGTTGCTGTATCCATTGTTCCATGTAGTCATTGGTGTGGAGCGCACAAAACACTGCTTTCCAGCCTGTTCATTGGCATGCTGGCTCCTACATAGCAACAGCTGTTTTATGGTTGTTTCATTTGTGGTCATTGCCTAGAAATGGCTCTGTATGCCACAATATCAATTCATACAGCTGAATCTCAGGACAGACAGACAGACAGATGCTCTCAAGTTCATTTGGAACCCTAAAGCATTAGACTGACTGCTTTGAGACTTGGCTCCTAGAGGCATAACCAGTGTTTTTTATTGTGATGGTACAGCAGAGGCACTTTCCAAATCTACTTTTCCTCTTTACAAAAAGATCATTGGGTATAACTCTTCCCATGCAACTGCAAAGCAAGTCTGCCACAGTGCGTTCCTTGTTCTAGTCACAAGCAGTGACTAGCATCTGTATCTGCTTCCTATTATTCATATTTTACGAAATATGAGGCATCATTCAGTAACAGTTTAATGCCATCATCTATCCTCTTATCTTATAAACTGTTCTAACTTACTGTTGATTCGTTACTGGCTAATAAAAGTAGCCAGGTTGGAAGTTATCTTTGAATAGTTACTTCTTCCAAGATAAGTGCTAGCTATTTGCTGAAGTGTGGTCTGTAATAAACTTCAGTGGGATTTAACTTCCTAATACGAGTAATTGCTCATGATGTGCTTGGAGCAAAGAGTGTGTAATAACCCATCAAAAGAGGAGCATCTATAATTCAGGTGTAGATTTGCTATGACTGATTCAAAATCACTACTTATATTAATCAGAACATTCAATGCTTTTCTGTTGATGTAACCTGAATAATGGGACTGAGACCACAAGCTGAAGATTTTAAAATTCATAACCATTTACAAACAATACTAAAGAGACTACAGGCATCAGCAGCCACAGCGAGAATTTTGGGCACCGATCCGTCATGACATGTAGAATTTATTGAGCATTTGGCTGATGAACATCTTACCTGTGGAAAAATGGCAGTGAGTTCTGCAACTGCAACTGTGATTCTCTCTGCACAAGGGACAAAACTGTCTCGTCCTTCCAGGTCCTGCATGGAAGCCCACAATTCCTGAATGCGCTTTGTGACTTGATCTGTACGCCTAACAACCTCCTCTGCTAGAGGCAACACACTGCTGGTGCTTGTTATAACATCCTGATTTGGACTTGAACAGCGATACAAGCTCTGTGTCATCACGGGTCGTACCAGTGCACTTGGACTGTCATATTCATTTGTGCTGGGTTCCCGTTTCTGGTTCAAACAATACAAAATACCATTAAAATACATTACTCTCTTCATGTAATACTGTCAAAAGCTAAAAGTAAATTATTCGCATTCATGCAGGTGTACAAAAGGCATGAAGGTAAAGCTACTCTACACCTCCACACCAGATATGAATGAAGTCTCATGTTTCATCTGCTTAAACACCAGGAAAATAGCTCCTGGTCCTCACTGTAAAAGAGCCTGGGTGTATCACACAGCAAATAATGGACAGAACTTTTGCTTGTAAAGAATGGCTCATAATCAGCAGTCAGGTGTGAATATAAAAGATTATGTAAGTTTATGACAATCTCTTAACTCTTTGTTTCAGATGATGCTGCTGAAGATGAGAATGTTGCATTATTCTTCATTATTTTCATACCTGTATGATAACCACTCTACAAAAGAAGAAATACAAGAACTACCGTACCCACATTATTATTCAAATCTTAATGCCAAATTGCTTTATGCATATTAGAAATTATAAGACAAACTTACAGTTATGTACGTAACCATGTTTAGATATTATAAGTGACCATTAGAATGGGAATTTTTGTAACTTGTAAATTCTTGTAATATCAAAGTAGTATTGTACTGTTCATTTTAATGGGCTCTTAAGAAGGTAAATAACATAATTTACAAAGGTCAAAAACACTTCCTAGAACAGGAATGATGAGGATGTTAGCCTGAGAAACACTAGTTCTCAAGTTTTCAGAAAATTTCTAATACATTTTCAAGGACACATGAATGACACAAAATTATGGGACCAATATTTTCATACCTGATTCTTGTCCCATTTTCCAATGTTTCCTGTGGCTGACATGCAGTGATGAATATGAGGTGACTGGCTACCACTGCGAAGAAGCAATCCCTCTCGAGGTTCATACATAGAAGCTGGTCGCTGTAAAGACGATCGAGGTGACCGTACATCCAACACTGGTTCTGTTTCTGTTTCAGTTTCACGACCATTGGGAAGTGGGGAAGAACACAACAATGATGATGACTGATGAGGGAGAGACAATCCAGCATGCTGAATGATGCTACGCAGTTCACTGTTTTCACGCACCAAATTTTGAACCTAAAATGTTAGGGGAAAAAACCCATTAATATGCAGATAATATAATTCTGATGCAGTATATTCTATTTATACAGGGAATGAAAAAATCTTCTAGCCTCAACACCATTTGTGCACTGAAGAATGTCATGCTACAATCTTGGTTTCTGATTATATCTAATAGAATGTTCCGTGATATTCCTCAGTTCCTTGGCACTCCATGGTAAAACTGAAAAGGAGTGGGCTCCAAACTTCTGGCTATCACTTTGACTTAATTCCTTGTTGCAATGAGGTAGCAGTGTAACAAGGAGCTAGTTAGAATGCCTTGTTTGCTGTGCTTCTTTATTTTTCCTAGAAGTGGACCACCTAGGCAATGCTGTTCTGAACAGTACCTCAACTGCTGTGGCTGGCAGGAATTTGTGTGTTGTTGCCTAGCAAATGGACAACTCTGTGATATTCCCATGCCTCCACCATTCTGAGGCTTTCAGATTTTAGATGTCCTGTCAAAATACCATTTACTTAGAATTAGTGAAAAGGCATGTCACTTTATCTAAAAATGGTCGAAAAAATTGTATGCCTAGCTATGGGTATGTAATTTGCCATTTATAGTTTACCAAATAAACATTTTATCCTTCTCCCCTTCCTCAGGGCATCAGTGCCAGCTTTATGCAATTACAGCCGCTGCCCCTCCACATCTTCTTGCATGCCACTATCACTTCAATCAGACGCGCAGAAGACCAAAATTCTCAGTTTCTTAATTTTTTATTTAGTTTTACTAATGAGCATTTTTTAAACACAGCAGTAGTATATGGTATTATGTGCAAGCAAGAAAGTATTTGCATTCTAGAGTAACAATAAAATTCATGTAATCCCCCCCCCCTCATTCTTTGGGGTTCAAAAATGTGAAAAAGGGGGTAGGGAGGGAATTATGCAACTAAAACAGTACATCCCTAGAACACAAGTTCCTTCATTGAAAGCTATGATGGTCAGTCATTTTATAAAACACTCAACTTACCGTTGACTGCAGAATTCGGATCTCACTTCTTAGATCTCCCATCTCACTCTCTGAAGCTGCAAGTTGTCTCTTTATATTCTCTTGTATTGAAGCTATTCCACCATTTTGTAAAGACTGCAATTTACTGAACTGGAACAATGAAAGTGACAAAGTAACTCTAAATAACATCTACACTGAGGATACTACACTGCATCCTCATGTTATATCATGTAACAGCTCATGAGACTACTGCCCATGTCTGAGGGTTCATCTGAGAGGGCTATAGATGACGTACTGAAATCACTGTTGTGGCAAGTAGCAAATCACATAGAGGATCAGCATGAACAATGATCAGTCATTAGTGGGAACATGACTAACAGAGTCCATAGTAATCCAGGCATTCTGGACAGAGTTATCACTGACAATGATAAATTGTGCTACCTTTCTGATCCATAATCAAAATGAAGGCCTTGTACTGGAGGTCCCCCTCACCACAATAACAGAATTCATGGAGGTTGCAGGAGAAAGCATGCAGGAATGCTGATAGATGTATGTCACAGTGGAGGGAACTCCTCCAAATGAAACCTGTTATGATGATGGGTATGTTTACATGGTACCTTCATCATTACAATCATCTTTCCTGCTATTTCCTGCAGATATTACAAAATAATCTTCCCATCATGGTCCTTGGGAGTATTTTCATCTGGATTGACATTTTTAAATCTTGTCAGACAGCATCATACATAATTCTGTCCCATCATCACGTTGTTCACTGTAAAGCCATTACAGATTGTTTTGGTATAGAAATGAATCCTTTAGTGATGAGGTGGTGGTTGTGTGACCACTGACGTTGAATTCAGTAAGTAATATAAAACTTAAATGCTAATACAAAACACATACCAATTCTCAATGCCTTATAATACTGTGTACCTCAGATTTATCCTTTAGTAGACCATTTTGTTTTTCTGTGGTTGGGGGTGTAGACGCCTTCTTCTCCTGTGCAGTCTTTTCTTCATTGCTCTGTATCAAGGAGTCAAGAGGAGAAAAGGAATCATTAATAACAGCCATAGTAGTCTCTTGCTCATGGATAACTTTTGGAACAAAACTCAATGAGGTACATTCATGCTGACATTCAGTACATAACTAAAACAAAGGACTACTTCAGAGCCTATGTTATAAATATTCTTCACTCAAATTTATAGTGTTAAAACTTCATATGTTTAAATGTTTCAAATACCCTCTTAATACATTTCTGAACTGCAAATGTAAATGCTCTTTAACAGTTCAGTTCTGCCTTTTGGAGTGCTAGTAAAAATTTCATTATATCATTCTGATATATGTAACACAATAAATCACAAACCTCTGGCATCACTAAAATAATAAGTATCATAATAACCTCCTAGAATAAATGAAAGTGAAGAAGAAAATTACTTTGTTCAACAAAGAATTATAACAATGAACATTTGCAATGATAATCATATTTTTATAAGTTAAAGGTTCACTACACATAATAATTACTATCATTTTAAAATCAGCATTGCTCCATGAAGGAATACCTAACTTCAATGTATTGTGTTTGTGGATGTACTGAACATACAGATTTTCATTTCATGAAAATGATACAATCCCTGAAAGTCACTTATTAAAGTTAAAATGTGAAGCCTGAACTTAATTCAAATAATGTTGAAAAAGTCAGTTCATACATCACAGGAAACATACTGTTTCCATTTAATGATCAACTGCTGAATGGTGTTTTAAGGAAACAATTAATGTTGAGGGTCATATGAAACACAGAGACATTCTGTGTGGGGAAAAATGTTGAGTTTTTTTGTCAAAGATGGTAGTACATAAAGTAACTAGTATGTCTTAAAGGATTCAAGGCAATAATTACAGGCACAGTGACACAAGGCCATAGATAACTTTGAAATAATCAGTACTATTTACAACACTGAGATATGATTCATAAAAATGTACAGTCCTCAGTATACAAAGTAAACAAAGAACATGGTACAAGTTGTGAGGGTCAAAGGAAAGGTCTGCATCTGCTACCTGCAGAGCTGAAACTGTCAACACAACTTGCCACAAGATCTAAAAGATTATGATGATGGTATCCAATATTATGTTCCTGGAAATTATCCATCTACCTGTTTTTATTTAAAATGCCAAAACATTGTGTTTTAAATAAAAACAGGACAACAGATGTTCAGGAACATAATATTTGTACAACTTTGCATGCTTTTACTGTGTGTGTGTGTGGGGGGGAGGGGTGCATATACACCTGCACACATACAAGGATATCTCCACACCCACACACACCTATACAAAGTAATTTTTAAATGCACTACTGCAACCATTTGTTAACCAGATATTTGTAAAATGGTGTATTATCTAAAAGAATGCCAATTACCTTCCATTAATTTATGACAACTTTCCTGAACTGGGCAACATTTTACCAACCTCATGTATTACACTTTTGCTCTCTTGCAGTTTCATATTAGCTGCCTGTTGGGCCAAAACTGCCATCTGTTCAGCTGCTATGTAATCTTCATCTGATGCAACACTATCATACAGAGGTTCATCATCAGAGACTTCAGACTTCCTTCCTGGCTGACGCACATCAACAGGAACTGTTGGTGGGCCTCCTGGTACTTTATTCACTTGAGGTATTTTAATTTCTGATGACAATTAGGAAAGGAAAATCTCTCATTATATTGATAAATCTTTTATTTTATTGTACATCATGAGTCTCAAACTACAGGAATACATTCCTTTGCCAATTTAATTCAATTCACTTTTGCATAACATATGTCTTTATGGTTAATTTTATACTTCCATCTCCATCCTAGTTTTCTTAATGACTAATTTTACACATTTNAAAAAAAATTATATTCGTAATTAGTAATACAGGGTGTTCTACTCCTGAAATAATATTCCAAGAAAATTATTTTTTCTATAATTTCTGTCTGAAAATTGTGCTGCGGCCTATACACGCACGCGGCCTATACATGCGTAAATACGGTAATTCAATTCACTTTTGCATAACATATTTCTTTATGGTTAATTTTATACTTCCATCTCCAACCTAGTTTTCTTAATGACTAACTTTACAAATTTCTCGTTTTGCCCACCAAACTGTTTCTCCAGCACACTGCAATCTTCTTCAATCCACTATTAGTGTTCATTAACCAAAAAATAACTGGAGATTATGTATTATAAGAACTGTAAACTCTTGATAAACCTATTAAGGGGGTCACAGGGAAGTTTCTATTCCCTGAAAAGGAGACGATGGAGGGTCAGCAAAAAATACAGGCTGAGAAACCTCGAAATACTGAACACTTTCCCACAAAAATGTAATGCATTTACCTTGTGACAGTACTGAAGATGATACTGTAGGCGACTGACGACGTTTAGCATCGGACAGAATGTCTATAATGAGTGTTGCAAATTCTCGTGCATTAAAACGAGCCAGCTTTTGACGGCCTTGATTTCGGGTTGATGAAAACTCGGGGTTAACTGGGAGAAAGGGCACAGTGCAGCGTTCTGGTGCCAGCACAGTTGATGACTTCAAGGTTGTTAACCAAACTAAAAAGAAAAAAAAAACTTTAATCGCTATCATAAAAGAAACTTATAACGGTAAATGAAAGTCATTATGCAGCTTGCCAAAAGGCGAAATAAAATTACGCATGGCACAAGGAATTCTGGGTCATCAAGGATGTGCAGTGGCAAGGAACTGTCACATGCTCTCTTTGAGGCAATGTATCCTTTAGGAATTATTCATGCAACAGCTGAACCCTTGTTTTCAGACTCAAAAGAACTGCAATAAAAGTGTGATTCATACAAAAGTGAATAACGTACATTATTCCAACCACATGCTTTAACTTCAGTGCGTCCTATGCACTGTATATTCAGGGATGGACATGTCACATATGTTACTGAGATCCTAGTACTTACTTGATTCAGTCTCTCTTCTATCCACTTCATCATATACATCCATGGCCAACTCCTCAAACAAATGGTTTGGCAACTGAAATAACATTTACAACAAGTAAATAGTAGCTAACGTGCTGATGGTAATTTTCTCAAAGAGAAAACGCTTGCATTCATTCCATTCCCATAATTAGGATTAAACACTTTTCAAATTAACAAGGAGAACAATCAAAAGAAATTCTCAGCCCCTCTTTAATGGCCGAATGAAACAAGCTACTGTACTGAAAGGAAGTTCAGATGATGTTACACAATCATTTCTTACTGACTAAAATCTACAGGGGCCTCGACCTTGAAGCCACCAATTGTGCCCAATGAGGTCCTATAAACATTGTGTCTTACTCCCAATTATGTAAAATTATGAGCCAGCAGGTGTATTATGATTGCATATTAGACCAAAGCTGCACATGAACATTAAGCACTTCCGACTCAAAGCTGAATAAATTCACTATTCAGACATATAATTCTCAGATCCTGGAATGCGGACATTCTTCTTCAACACAAAACAGAGGCCCAGGGATGGGTTATGGTACTTTTGGACTGCCCACTACAGACACCTTGGGAAATAAGACTGCAAGTACAGTTAAAACAAAAGCCATGGAAAATGAATCATGACTCATTAGGAATCACTTCGCATGATAAAGAAGATGGTTTATGTGAGATATTTCCATGAATATAATACAGTAAACCCTCGCCAATCTGGTTACAGTTAATCCAGATTGAAATACAAAAAATGCTGTTCACACTTGAGTACATACTTTAAAACACATATGGCATTTAGGAAGGCAAATGAGTCACTTGTCTGTTCAGACAAAATTTGACAGTTTCTTCAAACCTGCATTATTACATTCAAAAACAAGCATAACTTCTGAATTTTCTATTGATGAATAAATGTATTGTCTTTTATAGTTTTTAGATAAATGTTCTATAGTGATATTTTTATATATTTTCATCACCAATATTTATATTAAAGTTTTAATTTATTTGTGTTTCAAAATATTTTTGTCTTTATGGCCACCTTTTGCTTCACTAATCTGCATTAGCAATGGTTTACTGTATTAAGAAACTATAAGAGTTATATCATTTCTCACAATAATGAAGTTACTGTTATAAGTCATATTCATTCTATCACAGTTACACTGCACAGTGTTTTCTGGAAACCAAATAATGTTAACGCCAGAGCAAAAGCATTAGATGAAGAAAATAATTATTTTCAATATAACGGAGAGTGACATATAAACGTTACTTATAGGAACACATTGCAATCAATAACATTATAAGAAGGTTTTTGTGTAATACCGATTCCATGACATAGCTTAAAAAGTAAATTTCATTTTACCATGATATGTAATCAACAGCTCTGGATCAACATTTTCAAAGAAAAAAAAGTAATTACAAATGAAATTATGACAAACATGATTATTACTTACCAGCTGCAGTTTCTTTTTGGCAACTTTGGCAAGTTCTGTTTGATCTAAACTATCTGACATCTCAGGAATAATATAATGCTGTCCAATTTGGTGATCTGGTTTCCGTGAACACAAGTAGTATGCCAAACGATCTGTTAGTTCATACATGCATTCCACAAGACGATCTCCTAGATCTTTGTGCCCTGATAGCCTGAAACAATATTTATATATAAATTTTACAATGAATAAGTTCTAATTTACAGAAACTCCGTGGTTCGAGTCCGCAAGCGAACTATACCAACCAAGCGATCGCTGCTTGTCGGTAAAGTTAGTGCCAACTTTGGTGAATTAACATCTAAGAATACATACTTGAAATTATAAAAAGAACTGGTCATTTAGTGGTAAAATACAATAACAAGATATGGAAATGAAATAAGAGACAAGATAGTAGTATAGCACACATGCATAAAAATTAAACAAAAAAAAACATAATACTGAAGTATGTGATAAATATAGACCCATGCTCTATGATTGAGATCATGAAATACAGAAAAATTGTATTTATGTGCTGTTTATTTCATGATGCTCTCAGTAGCTGTACTATATAATGCTGAATGGTAGGATATGTGACTAATTGGAAAGAATGTGGAAGGAAATGGTTGTGGCCTACTTTGAGGTACTATTCTGGCATCTGGCTAAAGGGAATGGGGAAAACCACAAAAACCTATGTCAGGATGGTCAGTGCCCTGACACAGATTCAAACTGGTTACTTCCTGAATACAAGTCAGGAGCATTACTACTTGAACCAGCTTGCTTGGTACATATAACAGAACATGGGAATGCCTTGCGCAGAGAATGTGTAAAGCAGTCAAAGACAGATTAGACTAAAGGGAAAACAAAGAATAAGGGGAAGATCAAGGAAATCTTAGAAAGAGGAATTTGGACCCAGTACACACATTAAGTTGCCTCAGCTGTGTAGACAAGAATAAATTTACTGCTAGGGTTCAAAGTATTGTATTCTTTCTCAGTTTGTTTGATAGTGTGGCATATAGACCTGTTGCTAAACAATGACTCTATAAACAGCAGCCGTTGCTAGGTAACGCCCACAATATACATGCACACAACAGAAGAATAGTGTTTTCTATGTGGTCCATGCTGAGATGTTATAAGGGAAAAAGTTAGTTGATAGCAGTGACAGAAGGTTGTGAAGAGAGGACATCAGCATGTTAAGCTGAAGAATATCCAATGTTAGAAGCCATTGCCAGGGAAAGGATGAAGATACAGCAAACTAAAAAAGGCTTAGCAGGGGCTGTGGTGATTTGTGAACTGTGGAGATTAGTGGTGGTGCTGTAATTGCTTGTGGTTCCCAGTCGAGTATATAAGTGGTCAATAAATCCATTCACCAATCCAAACCCTGTCCATAGTCTATGTGACATATGGTGTCAGAAGATGTGGTGGTTGGATTGGACACTACACTGGATCTTGATCATTATACTTCCACATTATGGGAATGGAACAAATGATAGAACACCTACTGGTCAAGATGAACGCCGTCCAAGAAAAAACAGACACCACCCTAAAGGAGATCACAGAGGACATGAGGACCTAGTGAAAACAGATGAAAGCCAACTAAGAAGTGTCAAAGCCCTATCCATAAAAGATAGAGGCAAATCCAGATGAAATGAAGTCTGCAGTGGTGCATGAGAAAGTCCCTAAAGAAGAGGCTGCAGTGGAAACTTTTGGAGCACTGATCAAGAGGTATGGGGACCAGTACTGCTGAAAGCCAAAGGAACAGACCCAGGGCAATGGGGAGTCCCTGAAGAAGCTGGCCGCCACCTGCAGAGGGATGACCTGCCATGTCATTATAGTCTCTCTCTCTCACACACAGACAGAGGCACATACAAACACACATTTTAGGGTGGTAAAAAACTAAATTTGATTTTTCTACAATGTTTAATTTGAAATGAACTTTAAATCACACCTAGCATAGTCAACAGGTGTTTTCCTTTGACTGTCTTCAGCCCCAGGATCTGCTCCATACACCACCAACAGCTCTGCTTGTGACACCTGCCCTGCCTTTGCTGCAACATGCAGAGGTGTAGTTCCCTTTTCCTGCCGATAAACAAATTATGTGTATACATGCCTGTAATATAACCCATCATAAAAGGTTCTTTATTGTACAGATATAAATACACCAAGTCCCATTACTATAATATCCCCAAAAGGGAATAACATAAATAAATATCTGAGTGATTATTAGGCTTTTTAATATTATTCTTTTAACTACATAGGTTACATGGCACTGAATGAGACAGAAAGAAAAACATGAGTACGTAAGGATTTGTAGGGAGATGGCAGTGGTCTGTTTGAAGGAACTATCCTGGCATTCATCTGGGGTGACTGTGGACGGGGGAAATGCTCAGTCAGGGTAACTGCTAGACCAGTCAACGTTTCAATCACTTATCTCCAAATACAAGACTCAAAGCATAGCAACTACATCAACTAGTTTGGTATAAATCCTTGGTAATCCTCAAATAAGACTCAAGACATAGATCACTAATTTATTTAAATACAGTAAATTGTATCAAAGGGTAAAGCTGTCACTATGCAAGGTATTCTAATGGAGTGGACAGTGGTCAGCTTCATACTCTTTGTGCTTTGCCTCCAGAGCAGAAGTCCCTGTACACACTGGGTCAGAGCGTGAGAAGGCTGAATAACCAATCAAGACATGGTGATGAACAGAACTGTCAAGATCATTCTCTTCTGAGATGTGACACTGTTTTAATTTGGTAGAAACAAGGCAGTGTTTCTGAGGAACTTGCTACCTCCATCTACCCTAGAGGAGGAAGCAGAAAATTTATACAAAATATTATCTTTCTGCCAGACTATATCCCAGAAGACAACAATCTTCATGAAGAAAGCAGTCTTCTGGGATGTGCCACCGTGTATATGTGGTGGTAACCGACGTTTTGGAGGAACGTATCGGAGGCGATACGTTCCTCCGAAACGTCGGTTAACACCACATATACACGGTGCCAAATCCCAGAAGACTGCTTTCTTCATAGTCACCGCCGTGAAAGCCTCAAATCTTAAACAATCTTCATATTTACTGCTGTGAGAACTTTAAATCTCACAAGTGCCAGAATTAAATCACTTGATAGTGAAGAACACTAGTTTCTAGAAAGACACTACATAAATGACTTCATGGTATATAATCTTCCATGAGAAGTTAATACCAATGCAGATGCTCAAAGAATTCCATTCTACAACTTAAAGGTTCACTACTGTCATCATAAAAGTCAGTTACTGAATCCTATTCAGAGAAAGGCAAATATAAATCCAAATTTCCCCACACAATCTACTTTCATAAAAGCCACAGTAATATTATATTATTTACTTCTTGGTACATGGTGTCAGCATTCAGTCCAAATTCTACAGCATCCTCCTGCTTCCAAGCTTCATGAAAATCTGTTCACTGGTTCAAACAGTATCAGGTGAGTCACACACAGATGCGGTGCACACAATGATATCATAAAGCCATTTTCATTTATATGCTAAAACTATTATATACTTATACATAATTTCATTATGCTGTGCTGTTTTAGTAGACATAAATAATGCCTAAGCATCATAATATGGAGACCATTAGAAGTCATGAAAATACAACTGCATATACTCTTGTCTTTGCCTCTAGACGGATGTGTATATTCACCTTCATGCTCCAGATACTTTACTCACAAAAAAGAGCTTGTGGGTGCTGTCCAAAGAAATTTTTGTACAGAGTAATACTGACCATGTGAATACACATATGTACCTCGTGGAAATAATTTGGGTCTGCTCCTTGGGAAAGCAGGCGAAGGCTAGTTTCCAAATTGGATGTACGAACACTTGAGTGAAGCTGCCTACTGAGGTCATCTTCCGATAATAATGTCTCATCTTTTCCAGGTCGAAACACAAATGCCAACATCTGATGTTTCGCTCGGATGAAATCTGCTTTGGTTGGACTAAAGTGTAAAAAGTTTACATAAAATCAGTATCTTCAGTCACAGAAAGAAACATTGGCTTGAGACATGCTTGTACATTCTGTCACATAAAGATGAACTGCAAGCCTCGCAGTCCAGTCTTTCTGAATTGCACAACTGCTGTAAAATTATTATCAATCAAAAAGACATTATATCTCTTTTTGTTACAGTCAATTTGGGTGTAATTTCATTTTATGATAAAGTTTTGTTCAAATGTAGGATATTTCTCTTCAGGAAAGCGTCTCTGAGGGATGCCATCAGGAGTCGGATGTTCATGTGATTACTGAATTATTACAAAGCCCTATGGTTATCACTGGAGACAGAATGGAGCTGATTCCAGTATGAGGCCTATTAATAAATTTGGTAACAGATGACAAATTTGATTCATTTTGCAACAAGATTGCTTATGTTTTGAAGGAAACAGAAACAATTTCTGACTTCACACTCCTCAAGCAAGACTACTTGTATATGCACTCCTACTATGGGTGCTATAAGAAGCTGTGCAGTACATTATAATAATTATTATTATTTTAGTGAGTGCTAATTTTGTGCAGCCTAATGAGGAATTTCACAGTTTGCACAACTCACTAAATACAGTGAAAACCTTTTTCGCTTTATGGTTTCTATAGGAAGCACTGGACATAAGCATCAGATGTGTGGGTAGCGATGAAGAAGTGCAGAAGACAGTTAAGGACTGGTTCAATGGACTGGCAGCAGATTTCTATGATGCAGGCATATAGAAACTCATCACAAGATAAGCCAAATGCTTGAATCATCATGGGAATTATGTAGAAAAGTTATTTAAGGTCTGTAGTAATAATGTAAAGCAACATTTTAATTTTATTCATTTATTTTTAATCACCAAACATTCTTTACTTTCTGGATGACCTACGTAAGAAGAATAAACGAATATTAATAATAACAAACACGAAAACTTTGTCATGTTTCTTTATTTAGGTTTGACTCTTACTCCATACATGGTTTTTCATCAATATCTTTTATACCTTTCTAACTTAAACTATTGCAATTATTTTTGCTGGAAGCACTTCTGTTACAGTTTGTTTGGTTATTCCTACACATGCCAAATTTATAGGTACATTCAGTTTCACTACATGTGTAGCTATACACGTATATAATTTTATATCAACTAATCCCATGGCACTGATCACAGTGGCAGTCTAAGGCATGAAATGTCTTCACCCACTTAAACACTGGGATAATGCGTTTGAATCCCACTCAAGTAATAGATGTTCATCTGCATTTGCGTCAGTGTTTGTGTTGTCCTGTGTAGGCAGCGGCCTTGTGTTGGGCTGATCCCCTGTCCAAGGAGTCCTACCAACTGTCTAAGATTAAGAAACTGAAGTGAAACAAAGTGTGTCATGGATGTCCTGTGTTCCAAGTTGGAGCAACAGGAATAGATAGAAAGAATCCCATGGCAGTTCAGTGTAGTATGTAGTACTTCACTGAAAAAGGTAATTCAGATCCCTTTAAAATGAGATGAATTTCTGCTTTATACCTTAGTTAAAAACACAGTCATAGTAATTTAAAAACATCAACTATTGCCATGAAGTAACATTCTTTTTTATAACTTCAAATATCATTATAGACACAGATCTGAAACTGGCATAGTTACTCTCTTCTATGAAGTATTGTAAAAGCTATCCCTATAACAGGCCATGAATGTCCATAGGGTTAAGAGATGCTGAGGCTCAAACATTTTCTCCAGACAATCAGCTCACAGATGGCGGTAAGGTTGTCAGCCTTATGCACCGGCTGCCCTTTACCCGCCAGCAAGATTCCTAGGACTCATTTCTGTTAGAGGCTGAGTTGACCCCAGGGCCTGTGACCTTCCATCTTGTAGCACAGTGCCTCAACCAACTATGCTACCGCGTGCTCCATGAAGTGTTTTATCTCACCAAATTTCAGTAGAATGTGAAGGGATCAGGTTGAGGCCTAGAACTATTTGACACTGAATGACCTTCTGGTACTAGAAGTATTAGGCCACATGCAAATTTCCTTCATAAAGACAGCTTCTAGAAACAATTCTTTTACAATTCATAAACCTCACTGTAGTTTTTTATTTTGTTACTTACTGGAGAGGATCCTTGAAGTGGGGTTTCTTTCGTCCTGATTTTGAATGCATTGGGTCTAACAGAGAGTGTTCCCAAACACTGTTTACACCATTGTTATTGAGAGTATGTACCATCTGAAGTAATGTAGAACTCCATGACCCTTTTTTTAATGATTTCACTTGAGAAATGTGACGACCTAAACTTCTGTGAATACTACAACACTCGTCACACAACAGGATACCCCTATTAACTGATGCCCATGATGGATCTATAAAGAAAGATAAACCAAACAGGTTCTTAGAATTATAAAAATGGTATCAAGTAACAACTGGCAGTTTTCTTGAGAAAATGCACAATAAAAGCATAAATTTACATATGAAAATACAACAAAATTTACACTACCAGTTTTCATATTTATTAATTCTTGTCAAACGAACTTCTAGGCATTTCAGGTACATTAATTAATGTACCTCTTAGTTGGGGAGCAATACTCAGTACTATAATGTAAGAATATTTATACGGAAAGAAATATACAAAGTCCTAGTTTTAGTGGTAAAATCAGCACACAAATAAAGGTGCATTCTTTCTGTAATGTTGTTATACTCTTAATGTTCTATCACCCAGGGCAAAGGACCTACTGTTGCTAAGGGGGCCTATTTACATGACAAGGGATGTGACTTATAGGCTACACACAATATTTGCATTTTACTTGTACTGTGTTATTGAAAAAACTGATCTTGAGGTTCTGATAAGTTTACATGTTTTCAGCGCCCCTGAATATACTAAAGCGGATTAACAGAATGCTGTCTGTACATATCCACTATATGAATATTCTACGTCCAAAAATTGGGGACCTTCAGATGGGTCCTGAAAAACAAAATTACTAATAATTTTCATTATATTTCTTCAGTTTATGGAAACCACTGCCTTAAATAAAATTCCATACCTGTTAGCTTTAGGAAAATGACTGTACACATATTACGGGACCAAATGTGAAATTTCTCTAAAAAGGCATATTGGTCATTCATGTACTGTATTTTGGGGTTTTAATTTTTATAAAATATTTATTTTAGGATACAAGGGTGCAATCGCTTGGGCGTATATGAAATGATTGAACAATAACTATTATGCAACGCGTACATAGTCTAATTTGTATAGTATCCAACAATGGTTTCGTATCCAGGGTAACAATTAAGGTCAACTGAATATGAGAAAGTACGTGAAATGTCTTCACATTGATATTTTCTGGCAGCTAATAGCGTACAGCACAGTGGTCATGCGGTCTAAGGCGCCTACTACGTTGAACTGCGAGAACAATGGGATAGCAGGTTCGAATCCCACTCGGGACAAGATTATACCCCTATGTTTTTTTCTGTTTGTCTTGACCTGTCTTAGTGGCCTTGCGACGGGCCGATCGCCGTCCCCTAGCCCTACCAACTATATAAACGATTCGTGATTTCAGAAGTAAATTCTAAATTGGAGGCGGCCCAGGACTCTACTCCACAAAGCTGGGAATTTGTTGTGAACACAAATCGCTGTAACCTACGACTGATCTAATTTTCGCACCGGTTTTATTAAACACGAAATTTATACAAAAATTCGCTACAGAAACGTCTCTCTCTTGAGTGGTAAAAATATAAACAAGTTTACTTGTTGCTGTAGTCAAATTTGGTAATTAGAACTGAGCTCTGAAACTGACTCACCCGATGATCCACAATCGGCGCACTCTTGGACATTCCGTAATTTCCCTCTGGACATGGAAATTGACATTATAATATCCCATTAATTCGGTCGTAATAAATTCCCACCCACCATTTAACATGCATACCACATGAGAATAACTATCATTAACAAATATTTCTACCATGCACATCAGTCACGATAATCACAACACTCTCTTCTCACAGACATTAACATCAACATCACAGGCTCTTCAATCCATTCAACCAACCAAATCAATATCCATGTCCAGATAGAATTATTTATAGTTGCACAGTATATGTCCTTGGAAATTAATAAATTATATACCGATATTTTCAATATTAAGTATTATGCCATCTTTTATATGTACTATAAGATTATCAAATCTGCAGCTTGCGCTACGTGATCACAGAGATTATAAATACGAAGAACGGTGTAAACCGAAGAATGCAACGATAACCCACTTTGCCCCACCCCCAACTCCAAATACAATCTCCTTGTACTACTTTGGAATATGCAAAAGCAGAAACTGGTATTAGTTAAGGCTAGTGTTGATGGGATCAAGAAAGAAATTCTTATGTCAGTTTAGTTTATAATTGGAACCATTCTTATAAAAATATTGTGTTGAAATGCCTTCCATTGACTTTATAAAAAGTGAATATCCTTTACATTGGCTTGTGTGGAACAATGAATATAAAGAATTGGATAAGGAGTTGTCAAAGAAAGTGGTTAGTATAAGTGTCAAAGTTATTTGAAAATGAGCCCAAAGTAGGTAAAGCACCATGACTCCGGGAATGATTAAAATGAAATATTCTTACATCGAAATTTATCTCCTACATTGGAAGGTGAGCGGTCCTAACGAACTAGGTACGTCTGCGTGTAGCTTAATTTGAAGCACAGAGTTGTCATCATTCATTTATAAACACGATTTGAAAACTAATGAATGGAGTTTTTAAAGTACTGATCTGAAGTCGCGCTTCTTATTCAGTTGTCATCAGTTTCAGGAAGTAACCAGAGGCGGAATATGCCAGGTATATGAAAAGAGGTGAGAATTTGTGTTCATCGCTTCATTTTCTTGCAGTGATCGATGAATGAGACAGATTTCAGGATTTTAGATCCGTCTGATAACAAAAGGGAATTTTTTAATTGACCCAGCAGTACTGTATGACCTTATCGCAAATGAAGTTGCTGAGTGGTATTCAAGAAATACCCAGTTTGAATCTTGACCGGTACGCCAACCTGACTTAGGTTTATCTTAATTTTCCTTAATCCCCCCGCAAGATAATTCTAGTGTAATATCTCAGATTGGACAATGACTACTTTCTTCCACAACCTTTCCAGTTCATTATAAACTGTCATCTAGTCATCCAGTGCTGTAGTCAAAATTACTAACAGTATTGTTGAATAACCTACAAATGTATAACTTCTGAAGCTGGTTAGTAAATCATGAATTTGAGTGGCCAGTAATATGAACAGAAACAGGCATGTGTATCCTGAATTGAACCCAGAACGGAAGTCTGATCTTACCTTTCCCCACGCTTGAATAAAAAATATATATGTAAACAAAACCTGTAGTAAAGTTCACATAATTTAGCCTTTTCCTGTTATCTGTCCAGAATTTTCATTAATTATGAAGCAATGCACTCAGGTTTCACACAGCCTTTTCTTAAAATAGTATGTACTGAATGTTGTATTGTAGCATCCTGTTGCACAGTGTCAACTTTTTATTCATGTATTTACTGCTCTCAGACATGCAAAGCACACTACAAGTTTTGCAATTTTAAAACTCTCAGTTGTTTCAAGTTTAAGGAAACAATTTCATGGAGTATGAGTTTCCCAGAGAAATATTTTCACAATCTTGTAATAAATTAAGAACAACTACATTCTTCATACTGGTTCCTTGCTTGGCATATTCATTGGCCCTGAAAATGTAGGTGACATGTTCCACCAAAACTTTGGTTGACTTTCAGTTGATTAAATGGCATTATGTGCCAGAAAATAGAGCTTGCCTAAGAACAAGTATCATATTAGTAGACTTTATACCAAAATATTAGCATCAAATAATATCAAAGAGAAGTTGAAGAAAAGGGGAACTCAGATTTAATATTTCCTTGTAAGTTTCTTAAGTCCCTTGCACAAGAAATGGGTGTATTGAAAAGTACTTGGAGAATTGCAATGAAGTTATTGAAACTACATCTACACACCCTTTGCAGCCATATGCTCTAGTAACCAGATTTCACTTCTGTAACTGGTAACTTCACTCAGTTCACAATAGAAAACTTGATTCCTTGTCGGGATTTTTTTTTCCTCCAATACATTTTTTATATATACACAAAATATAGAATATTCCAATTTGCCCATGGGAACGCAACAAAATTACAAAAACCAAGAACTGATTCGATGATGTAAAACATCAATCGAAGAATTTTATTCTTGTTTTATACCATAACTTTTGTTTTATATAATCTAATTTATTGTATTTTTACATCAAGTATTTTATATAATTAATAATATTGTATCCAATTTTACTAGTACTGTGGTTCAGTGGTGTATATATGTTAACCATGTATTTGCCTGATGATGGCTATTATTAGCCAAAACATGTAGCAGAACCAAAACTAGGCACTGATCTTGATATTAGTTGTGTTGTGACGGTTGTAATAAAGAAGTTGTATATTATAATACAACAGGATGCATGAAACGAAAATCAAAATTTATGTAGGATTTGAGGTTCAGGCAGAGGTGTCAGTGAGGAGTTCTGTTTTTGGGACATAGCATGATGTGGTCTGTTGAGAGTTGGCTGATGTTTTGGAGGAGCATGTCAGTTCCATGTTAGGGGTTGAGGAGTAGGCTGGGCAGGATATCAGTGTGAGACAGTCATCAAGCAAAACTTTCTTGGCATGCTGTTCAACCCGATGAGATGGAGGGTGATGTATTCCTCGGAAATGTTGGTTGACTTTCAACAGATTACATGGCATTATACTCCAGAAGATAGAACTCTTCATTTTTCTTAAAAATGGACAAAGACATATCAGAAATGACAGTTTTAATCCTGGCATACGTACTTTTTACTTCTGAGTTGAAAACCTGAGATCAGTCAGTTTTCTTATGATCACAGTGCATTATTTCTGTGTGTGTGAGAAAGAAGAAACATTAATTTTGAGACAACTGTGTCCTGTGCAGTTTGACACAGTAATCACTCTTCTTATCTTTCACAAAATAATGTGAACCAAGAAGTTCTGAGAAGAACATGTGACTGACCAGGTTGGTGTATTGTTATAATGCTCTAGACTTTTATTTGGCAGGTACCTGGTGTCAGTCTCAGTTGGATTGCTGGATAACATGACATAGGTTTTCATGTAGTTCTCTTTCATCTGTCCTGGAAAATGTCAGGATAATACCTTGAAGTAGGATATGACACGCCTTCCAAATGCTTTTGTAATCACCAGGGCCCGGATTTTGATGACATGTCATGCGATGTTCTTAAACATATAAATCTCGGATATGAGCTGCTGGTTACAGAAATGTAAATTTNAGGGGGTACCCAAAAGAAACCGAACTTATTTTTTTTTAAACTTATTTATTCAAATTTTAAGCACAAACCTTCAATCCCCTTCAAAGTACTCTCCACTTACACTAATACACTTGTCTAGTCTTTTATTCCATTTTTCAAAACATTGTCTAAATTCATATTTTGAGATGCTTGACAGCGCCTCTGTTGTTTTTTCCTTTCATGTCTCTCTTCATTTGAGGAAACAAAAAAAAGTCGCATGGGGCAAGGTCAGGTGACTATGGAGGGTGAGGAACAGGGGTCATACCATTTTTGGTCAAGAATTGTCGTACAGACAGGGCTGTGTGAGCAGGGGCATTGTCATGATGGAAAAACAAGTCACCTGACTGCCACAAATCTGGCCGCTGAGCTCCAAGTCACTCCCGACAGCTCCACAATTTCTTCAATGGTCCGTCGTCGATCTTCCTTGACGATTTCACGAATTTTTTCAACATTTTCATGTGTTCGGGCCGTGGAAGGATGACCAGAACGAGGTTTGTCATCAATTGACATTTCACCATTTTTGAAACGGGAAGACCACTCAAACACTTGAGTTTTCTCCATAGCATCGTTCTTGTACGCCGTTTTTAACATTTCAAGAGTTTCTGTTCCACTTTTCCTGAGCAAAAAGCAGAATTTCACTGCCGCACGCTGTTCACGAAAATCAGCCATTGCAAAAACGACGATCACACAAAACAGTTGTCGCTATAAACTCTGCCGAAACTAGTCCTTACCTTCTGAAGCAACGGTAGTCGGCTTATCGACTCAGGAATGTTAGCTCTATGCGTTCATAGTGGCAAAATGCGGTACTACAAAAGCTCTGCCCACAAAAAAATTAGTTCGGTTTCTTTTGGGTACCCCATCGTATAGGTAATTTTTTGTCATTTTTTGACATTTTTAGGTTTAAGGTCATTTTTTCATTTTGGGGGTAATTTTGTGGTAAATTTTTGGACTTTTAAGGGTATTTCTTGTCTTTTTGGCCATTTTAGGGAATTTTTCTTCATATGTTTTCTGAAATGTGAATAACATGGAAGCGAAGTGTTCTTTCTTTTCTCCTTTAGGTCATTTTTCTGGATATTTTCAGTCATTTTATAGGTCATTTTTTTAATATTTTCAGGTCATCAAAATCTGAGCCTTGCATATTACATTTTTGGGTCATATTTTAGGTCATTTTCTGGATTCTTTCAGTTATTTTTTAAATATTTTCAGGTCATCAAAATCTGGGCCCTGGTAATCACTATGGATAATTTTTATCTCATTCATCTCTGTATAACCTATGTTGGAAGAGTGGTGTTAGATAACTTGTTAATCACTCAAGAACTTGTGTTCCATATTTTTCATTAAATGTGTTCAACTATACAGAGACCAGCAGAAAGTTTATAGTAATAACTTAGAGCTCTTTCTGGGTATAATTTAAGGTGTTATAGATTTCCACTACCTCACTGTTATCAAACAGAGCCTCAAAGATTAATGCAGTTAGTATCTTTCTTAAATGTAACATATTAAAAGGATCAATCAAAAATTTTAAGTGTGTTAAGGATATATCTCAGTAGAAAATTTCACATTCTGTAATGGATATTGCCATCAAATGGAAAGGTAGGTACAGTTTTTTTGTAGTTACAATTTTGTTATATCACATGCAAAAAACTGACCTAAAGAGATGTTTCATCCATGATATGTATACAGTTGCCGTCTTGTAGTGCACACAAGTTCACCTGTTACTTCACGACATGTTTTGGCACCATAGTGCCATCATCAGGTGCCCTAATTATGCTAATCTATTTCATTGCTTGCCTTTATAAAATTATTTAAAAAGTGCATATTTGTCAACTGTAATAAATTTACACACACTAAAACTTGTTAAGATTATACATCTTATGTGTCATAATTAAAAGTTGTGTGTGGTTCTTTCACTATGGGGGTCATTTTTCTTGTATTCTGTGTAAACCGTGTTTTGTGGTGTGTGTTCTGTTCTTAGCCTATTTTTGTATAGTGTTCAATATGCACATAATTTCACTTTGTATATTTGTGTTTATGTTATGACTGTGTTGTATTATATTCTTACTTATTTTCATTATATCTTTTTTGGGTATATTTGTATACATGTTTTCTATATCAAAAGAACATAATCTTATGTTTTCATCTATTATGATGGTGTTTAAATCATTCATTAGTTGTTTGGAGTTATGTATACATTTGGTAATTGTAAGTATTCTTTTAGTTTCCTAGATATTAGTATTGCTATTTGGTATGCTGGAGCATGTCTCCAATTGATTATGGGTCTGATGGGTGTGTTATGTTTATGTAGTTTTATTGTCACGTGTATACTTGGGGCTGTAGGGTTCATGTTTGTGTATTTCCATTTTGTTCTATTTGTATTGTATTTGTGCATAGTTTTATTGTTTGTTTAATTATATTCTGGTATTGTTGTGTTGGGTTTTTGTTAATTAGTGTAAAATTATTTTCTTGTATAAATGTCATTATTTTATGTTGATATTCTTCTTCTGTTATAAACATGTCATGAAGTAACAGGTGAAATTGAGTGCACTACAAGACGGCAACTGTATACATATCATGGATGAAAATCAGTGCAACAGGACGCTAAAATACAACATTATGAGATGTTTCATATTTTCTAAAAACATCACTGAAGAACATTTCAGGGCCTTACATTATATTTTGCTGTAGGCCTATTGCTTCAATCTCAGAAGTTCACATAACCATCTTTGATGGTATTGTCTTTGGTAGACAGTTACAGAATATGAAGTGTGATTACCTCAAGTGACATGTTGTTCTTAGCTGATTTCATGAAAATCTGTACTTTAGGTGTAAAGAGACACGCACACATATATTGACATAATAATGCCATGAACCTACCTTTACTTACAAAATTGGGAAAATAGATAAAATGTGCAAACCAGCTGATAAGTTACTGATAATGGGAAGTCCGTAATTAATGTTAGAATTCCTTTCAGTATGACAAGGAGAAACATGATGCCCGGGGCCGTACACCTCTCATGCTGGCAGTCACTCTGGGCCATTTAGAATCAGCTCGAACTCTTCTGCAACATGCAACCAATGTTAATACAGAAAACAGAGAGGGGTGGACAGGTATTTTATTTCATTGTTGGCTGAGGTAGTTTAGTACAACTTTTAATATGTTGGTTCCATAGAATTTTTTATTTTTGTGGAGATGAACATTGATTGGTACAGTAGAGCTCTGATTATCTGAATTAATTAGTAACAAAGGTGGTTCAAATAACTGAAAATTTGGATAATTTGATTCAATTCTTATCCACAAGAAAAAAAAAGAACGCTATTATGTATTGTACTATTATTATAATAATAAGGATGACATTTTAGTAAATTTGAAGTAAACAGGTTAGGAGGATGGAAGGTGGATCAGACAGGCTGAAGATCATGTTCTGTGTCATTGTGGGTGATTTTAACCTCTGCATTCTACTACTGGAAAGCTGATTAGATAGTTCACTTATGTTCATCATATTGAAAGTATGCTGTTGTGTTTCACTTTTTTCCAGTGGTCCAGGAAGCTGTTGCCACAGGTGACCCAGAATTGCTGCAGCTAGTTCTTGAGAGAAGGGACTTCCAAAGATATTCAAGCAGAGTTGGTGGTATTCCAGAGTTGTTGCAGAAACTTAAAGAGGTACTCATAACCATAAAACCTTGTGTAAACAGTTCATATCTTACCTGTAAACAAATGTCATGACTGCTTGGCCTTGTGATAATAATGCACATTTACATTTACATTTATTTTTCATTTCGTGGATCCAATCATCTCCCCATATGGCTGGATATAAAACATGTTACACATTACAAATTCATGATGACTACACATCATTCGCCCTTTGGTCAATAAAATACAAAATTAAGCCTCAGACAGAATAGCTCAGGTTGTCAGGACAACACATATAGGTCGTGGAAAAACCACTGTCAGATTCACACATTGCCATTCCACACACACTGGCAAGCCATATCATCCGAACAGTTACGTTATAAAATATTAAAATTCATAACAAAAAACGACAACATACATACTACTACACTTACAACAATCAAGTCTCAACAATGTATAATTCACGCACACAGACCATTTACCGTATTTACGCATGTATAGCCCGCACATTTTTTGCCAAAAATTCAAGAGGAAAACTGGGGTGCGGCTTATATTCGAAATCACACTTCATTTAAAAAAATTAACGTTGCCAAATTTCGGAATAATTTCTACTCCTGAAATAATATTCCAAGAAAATTATTTTTTCTATAATTTCTGTCTGAAAATTGTGCTGTGGCCTATACACGCACGTGGCCTATACATGCGTAAATACGGTATTAACTCTTAACTTTTGAGCCACTTAGATGCACAACAAATTCATCAATGGAGTGAAATGTGAAATGTGTTACTTTGCAAATAATTTCATAAAAAAAACCTAAATTGCTTTATTATCATTTTTTAAAAGTGTGATATTTGACATCAGAGTATTGAATAGCTTGCCGCCTGACTAATACATCCCTCTCTGATAGGATGATAAATGTGTTGAAGGTATATGAAGGTGGTCATTCCTTCTGGTACCAATCTCATATACAGAGTTATTGGTTTGAAACTTATCCAAATTATTAACAACAAATATCATCAGTGAGAGCAAATATACACATGGGATTGGTAATATATCAAGCTTTTTAAATAAATCTGCATGTATGAGTTGGGCCCACTCCAATCATTATTCGTATTATTTTCTTTTGTATAACAAAGACCTTATGACTGTCTGATGTATTTCCCCAATATTGCGTATTTCATCAGTGAATGATAATATGCATAATGTACAGCTTTAAGACTATTTACATTTTTATTTATATAGATATAGGATAAATTAATTACACATTAGAAAACCAACTGTGCTCAACTTGTGAAGCAAAATATAATGAAGGTGAACCACACAATAAACATTCCACAAGAATAATAAGAACAAAGACAAGCCACTGCATTACTGGCTTTTTTGTTGGATTGTCTATGGAGCTAGATGTTCGCCCTTGACATGCTTCCAACTGGAGCCACAATGTGCAGAATATGGTTTCCATAATGGAGTCTGCATCTAAGTATCACTTTCCATGTGTACTGTACTAGTGTCTACTGGTAATGTGTGTTACATTTTAATATGTGTTTTTTAACTTTCTAGGCTCCTGATTTTTATGTGGAGATGAAGTGGGAATTCACAAGTTGGGGTAAGTTGTTTTGTTTAGTATTCAACCTAAAAGATATGAAATAACAGAAAAATGAAAATAAGATTTTTACTCTTTGTTTAGTAACTCTAACGCATAGGTTACTAGTTTTCTGGACTTTGCCTGTTATCTAGAATTCTAGAAAACAATGTTGTGGAAACTGTGTCTGATGTTAAGAAGTTCTTTGGGTGACTAATAATTATTCAGCTGTTTTAGAAACTTCATTGCCAAATACAAAAGTTCATTACCATGTTCATGACTGCCTACTATTGAACCCAATCTTGAGAAAGTTTATTCCAGACTCTACCATCAAGATCTATTTCTCTGTGTTAATGTTTTCCTCCCACAGAATATCTACACTACCAGAGTGGCTTATTCCTTTGAAGTTTTCCAACTGAACCTGTGTTGACATTTCTTACTCCTGCCATGCATTCCATATGTCCCATTCTCATCCTTTCCAATTTAACTGCCCTTACAGTAGATTTTGGAGGATTCTGACAGTAGTGTGTAAGAGTAGAGATTTCTAGGTTTTTGGACTTTGTCCATCGTCCAGTATTCTTAAAGACACTTCGCCACAGAAACTGAGATCTGTTTCCACCCTTAGATGAGGGGATGGTAACTCCTGCTCTCTTAGCTACATTAGGAAGAGCTAAGCTCAGTCACTAGTACTTTGATGTATTCATTTGTTATATTTAGCCAGTACAGTGCATGTAATGTGTGTATCTCTACCCTAATAATTTTCGTATTAGTGACAGATTGTCATTGACTTGGTATGAACATCATGTCACTGCAAGTTCTCTGACTTTTGTGTTTTTCCTGTCAATGATAATGTCACCTTGGTGGATTAATTTCTTAGGCAGGGCTGCAGTGTCACCTAATGTATATCGTATAATTTGGTGAATATAAAAATCTGAAAATACTCTGCAGTTGTTTATGGTTCCTGTTTGTTTTGTCAGCACAGTTGAAGCGTTTGAGGGAAGATAGGTGTCGTAAGTTCTTCCCAGTACCTTGCCTTATAATGTTTTTTTTTTTTAGAAGAGAGTTTCATTACAAGATTTCAACTGTTGAATATGTGCCTCACATTGTCCTTCCACTATGATATTTTCAGTTCCCTTGGTGTCCCGAATGTGCCCAAGTGACACATACAAAGTATACAAGCAGGGATCTAATGTTCGAATTGACACTACTCTACTGGGTTTTGATCAAACAAACTGGCAACGTGGAAACAGGAGTTATGTATTTAAAGGACAGTGTAAGTACACCAAATAAAATTAATGACAATAATACTTTTTTTTTTTACTAAAAGTCTATGTGACAGTAATATTATCTACAAGTATATTGTGATTTTGTATTATCTCTCAGTGCATGTAAATGGATTATGTCATCATAGATATAATTGTACCAAACTATGGTATATATTATATAAATATATTTCCTTAACAAATAGAAAATGGTCCCTTTGTCACTGTTAACTTCAGCATTAACATCACTTTAGACTTCACTGAATTGTAAATTTTGCTGTATATTTACTTTGTAGTTCATGTTATAAACAAAGAAATAAATATACACCTTCATAGTATGGGGCACGTGGTAGCGTAGTGGTTAAGGCACTATGCTACAAGTTGGAAGGTCACGGATTCAAATACCGATGAGGTCATTGGATTTTTTTCAATTGACCTAATTCTTCTGGCCGCACTATGGCACTCAGCCTCTAACAGAAATGAATACCAGGAATTAAATAAAATAATTTTCCTGTGGAGTAATGCGCGGCCGGCGTGAAAGGCTGACTACCTTACCGCCATCTTTGAGCCAATTGTCTAGATAATGTGGGACCCTCAACGTCTCACAACCCTATGGGCCTTCATGGCCTGTTACAGGGATAACTTTACTTTTTTACCTTTATAGTATATCTTGATGTGTAATACCTTGAGGTGATATTACTTGCAGATGTTGCATAGTTAGTTTGTATCTTGGTTTACTGACAATGCTTTCTCATTATATAATCTGAAATGGAATGATCATTGTGGAAAATGAAATCAGAGGAAGATAATTGAAGTGATCATTGTCTCTCTTAAGATATTACTCGAGTATGACTTTTTGGAAAGTGAAGCTTGTGTTTGATAACCACAACATTCTGCTTTTACCGGTTCTCACGGTCTCTCCACTTGCAGAATTCTTATATTTTTTCTTCTACCCTGAAGATGGAGGCGATACGTTCCTCCGAAACGTCGGTTAACACCACATATACGCGGTGCCAAATCCCAGAAGACTGCTTTCATCATAGTCACCGCCGTGAAAGCCTCAAATCTTACACAACATTCTGTTAGTTTTTGTATAATTTGCATTATTTCCTGTCCTTTCACACATATCATATGAATTGAGGACATGTTGGAGAGGTATTGTCTGTCCATCGGTATTTTTCATGCCAAGTAACTTGATGTGTCTGGACAAAATATATAAGAAATGAGCTAGGTGAATTTAATTTTTATCCATATCAGTCCATTACAATCTGTTCTTCATACTGTGACATGACAGGGAACAGTGATAGGTTATGGTTGGTGATATGTTTTATTGGACACTGATTTTTCTTCTCTACAAATGATTACACAATTTACAAATATTGACAGTGGTTCACAATCTGTTGTATTACTCTTGCTTTGTTCTTTACTGGCCCTGTCATCACATACATGTTGCTGTGTTGTGGGCCATCTTATAATGGGCTCTCCCTCATGTAATATTGTACTCCAGCATCTAGTTGCATTACTGCTAATTCTCAGTGGAAAAGTGTTTTCACAATCTAAATGCAACATTTTTATTCTTGCCTTCTGTTCTACATACACTCTTCTAAAACATGATCCATCCTCACACGGCCATCTTCAGGCATAGTTACTTTTGCTAAAACCGTTATACTGTCACTTCAGTTTAGTTGCACGTGGATCACGCTGTTGCTTCCTCTAATATCCATAAAATGCTGGTACTTGCTGATTACCAATAGCGTGCATTGGTGACTGTGTATGATGTGTTTTTTGGTGACATGTTGGCGTCACTTCTTGTTGAGTTATTCTGGCTGTGTGAGTAGTGATTGTGAAGCAATGCATACCGCTGGCTCTGAGAAAGTACCAGCATTTTATGGCTTTTAGAGGATCTTTATTAAAAGTAACAAAGTGTTCCTCACACGACTAAATTGAAATGACAGTGCAACAGTTTTAGTAGGAGTAACTGTGCCTGAGGATGGCCATATGAGACCGAAACATGTAAGAGAGTGTGTAGGATAGGGTGCAAGAATGAAAATGTTGCATTTGGATGGTATAAACACCCACTGAAAATCTCCCTGATGTGTTCTATCATCACTAACTTCAGTGCTGGCTTCTTGTGGACCAACTAGAAAATGTCGCCTCCAGCAGTTCCCAACTGTTTTGGATGTGTCTGCTGCTGCACATATATGTTTCAACAAGATGTTATGTAGCAGTGGATGCCTCTGCAACATGTGTAATTCCAAGATTCTGAAGCTTCTGATTAAAAACGTCATGTCATAGTATGAAGGCACTATCTGTATGCATACTTCATTCATATTAGTTAATTAATTAAGCACCAAATAAATATCAACTTAATTTTTTTTTTTTTTTTTTGAAATTTTTAAACACATTCTCATGTACAGATTGTATATCGCAAGTAAGGCGTATCATTTTTATTTTAAACATATTTTAAAATTTGTGTGTGCATGTGTAATGTATGATTATCTTATGTATGTTGGTTGTAAGGATGAAGGGAAGCCACTGTAGGATCAGTATCTTTTTTGGTTCTGAACCGACACTCTCCAGAGCTGGAGTTAGTCTATAGTACTCACAAGTTCAGTGCTGTTTGTGAGAAGTTGGTAGTAGCTGTCACCAAGTACCCTGTCCCAAAACTGTCTTTGGTGGCAGTATTGGTTTGTTGGAATTATTATACATATCGTCACAAAGAGTTCATGAAAAGAATAAATTAAGGGTAATTTTGTCAGAAGTAATTGTAATACATCAGTGTTTACAGTCCCAGCTACTCATACAAAGAACCTGAGTGCCATCTAGTTCATTCTGCCCTCCAATAAATCAACTTATCAGTCTGCTTATCATGACCATTCCATTTTTCTGATGAACCATTACTGCTTACAGCACTTGAGAAGAATATTGCACTCATAAGGAGCCATAAGATTTTTTGGCCACATGGACATGGCTGTTTTCCTTCTGGTAGTTGTGTACCTGATTGTTACTGAGAACTGATCAACTGATCATTGTATTGTGTTTATACATAGCAAGAGAATGATGAGCTACCGTTTCCTATACTTATTACTGGTGAAAGGGCAGGACTGGGTTCTGATCCTGCCCATCAGTTCTTGTGTTATTGCAGTGCCTGAATCAGCTGGCTAGGGATCCAATCAATAGGCCCGTGTAGAATGAAACATTTTTGATTAGCTGTATCAGCAACAAACGAATGTACTTTAACATTATGCAGTGCAGTCAGTAGCTTTACTGTTTATATCCTTTGATGCTGACATGCTTAAAATGCACATGTGCATATACAAACAACACTGTCAATATTGGACTTCCGTAATGTTTAATAAACACAGAATACTTCAGTCAGAGTGAATGATAATGGGATGGACAACTGTTGCTTAATTTCCAGAAGGGAAATTTTTCTCTTTCCCACCATGTTGAGCTGTAAGGCCCTCCCAGCCTCATATCTGATGTGTACTAGAGGCTCTCTGTTGAGCAAAGTGACTGGATTATGTAGCTGATGACTTCCATTTAGTGTCAAGATCTTAAATGCTTGAAGTCATTATCTCCACATCTTCTGTATACACAGATGATATGCTTAGGCACATTAGTAGCATCATCTTTTTCAGTGTAACTTGTCAGCAGTGAGGATATGTGAACAGAAAAAAATCACAAAGAATACATTTGTAAAGTTTATGTGTTATAAAATGGATTGTAGTTCTCCACTCTTGTTTTTCTATAGAAATAATACATGTATATACTATTATGATATACGTGTATGTCAGATATTATAGATTTATTGGTTTTCATAATTATGTCTTGTATGATTTGCATGTAGTTTTCAATATGTGTCTCACTTTTAACAGTCATCTCAACTCCAACAGTGATACGCTGTCATAGAAGCTATATTTTCAAACTTCACCCAGCTGAAACAGGTGATAACAGTTTCTGGTTTTTCCACAGTTCAGTAGAACCTGCTTATAACAAAATCCCAAAAGAACCAATTATTTGTCAGTTTTAGGTAGGTTTCCTTATAACACTGGTACTTTCTTCCAGATAAAAACATTGCGCAGTACATACCCCATGTAGAATCTGTAATCCAAATAACAAGCTAGATATACGAGTATATACTGCATATATCCTATCACTGATTAGTACACATTTTCAGGTTTCTTTGCCTTCACTTCCAATTTTTCAATTTTCCCAGTTGTCTGCTAGTATCTTGTTAATAAACAAGTATAATACTTTTGTTCATGACATGTTCTTTTCCACTGACTTCATACTTTCCATTTCCTTTTCAGCGCTAAGATCTTTTTTATTACCTGACATTTTACATTGGTTATCACTATATATTCTTAGGACTTGAGAAATTTTCCGGTACAAACAGACTTCCATTTGATCTAGGCTCTAATTTGACAAGTTTTACTGTACATTCAAAGTTTTTCACATTTTTTGTAAAGTTGTTGGTTGTTGTATTCTGTAGGTTACTGTAGGTTTGCTGCAATTCATTAAAAACTGAAGGCTATTAGTACAGCCTGACTTGTTTTGTAATGTCTTCACTTTGTTGCATCTTTTCAAGCAAGGTGAGTCCTTTTGCAAGCTAAGTATCATCATCTCCAGTATGTTCTTTCCCTAGGGGGAAAGCACTTGGGAGACAATGCTGGCCACTCACCTTCATCTAGTATCAGAGTCAAAGAAGGACTGGCCCTGAAAAGGATATACATTTGCTTGCGTGCATATGCACACGCACACACACACACGCAGACACGAACATCATTGTGATCTCATAGGTTTACTTTCTTGGTCTCCCCTTTCAAGTCACAAGTTTTTTTACTTACCAGATTTAGTAACATTCTGTAGTTTTACTGACCTTGTATAAAAATAACTGTAAACCCCTTGACTTACTTCAAACATCATTTGTGTTTCGATGTAATACATGATATTTTTTGACACACACAGAATTTCTTTTAATGATTTATGTCTTCTGTGTGTGTGTGTGTATGTGCGTGCGCCTGTTGTCATGCACATGCATGTATGTTTATGTAGGATTCACACATTGATGTGCTCAGCAGGTGATTCGGCTGTGATGATGGAAGTTGATCATGAAACACAACAGGTATATGTTGAGCAGATGCGCATGATCTCGGCAGAAGACCTCCAGTTTCTACAACCTAGTGAAGAAGCTATATCATCCCGCCTCACGACGCCAATTGTTACAACATATATTGACACTGACAAGATCAGCTTTGAAAGGTATTTTGTGGAGATTGTAAGAAATAATTTAATAATTGTCAGTTTAGCAGACGTCACAAACATGTGTACTTTGTTTACAAACATGGTGACATTTAATTTCTAGAACCTCTTTTTAAATGTGACATATAAGTACAGAACTATCCATGAATTCATAAATGTAGCCTTTGCCAGTTTGAAAATCATAGTGGAACAAATGAGGTAAAATTTAAAAGTGCATTTTCAAATATAAGTTGCATGCATACATACCAGAAATAGTATATTTTTTAAAAAATAGCCCAGAAGATAGGTCTGCTTTGCTTGGTGTGTCTGTTGAACAAATATCAACTCCCTGTCTGCTTGATCCAGTCTTGCCAGGTCTGCATCATCACAATTGAATGAGCGTATGTACTTTCAGACAGCCTCAAAGCTAGCAGTTGCCTCTCTAAATGTAGGAATTGTACTTCCTCCATCACTCCTTCGCTATATACACCATCTTCCTTTCTGTTTTCTGCAACATCATATATTTTGTTGATACTCTGTCTTTCTGTTGTTAATTTGTTGTCATTGCAGTTCATGTAGTCAGTGAACTGGATGTCTGAATTGGGAGTAAGTTTCACCCAGTCTTCTTCTGTGGTTGTGCATGTCAGTGGTGGTGATGAACACTGCCTTTCTAAAGCAGTTGTTAGAACTCACTTTCTGCAAAGAAGTCATTATAACATGCATCGTTTGCATAAGATTCCTTTCTCTCTTTGACACAAATTGTATTCTGATGTGGCTTTCAGTACTTGGCCTTCATTGAATGGATCACACACCAAGCAGGAAGATGGATAAGTAAGATGCTTTTCCAAAGAGCAGCACTCTTGTTGATAGAACCTATTCTGACATCAAACTCATGCAGAAAGCTTGCTTCTTGTCATTGCTGTGTGTGTTGATGTATGTGCCTGGAAAGATGTAGATATTCTTAAAACACCTGGTCTCTGTCCAGCTGTGCACCTTGAACTGTTGTATCGGAATATCTACAAAATATCAGGCGAATATATCTGCATCTCTGCTACAACTCATCATGAGTAGTGTCTTAGGGGAGAGTGGCTGATGCATTGTCATCTTTCTTTATTATTATTATTATCTGCATTAGCTCTGCAAACTATGCTTGAGCTTTCCGTCAAATTAAAGTACACAAAGAATCAGCATCTCATTTTCACCACTTCATTTATTGTTGGTACAAATTTTGTGGTGGGCAGTTAAAATATATTTGTTCTTCATATCAGTATGTGTGTGCTGGTACGATTTAAAACTAGTATAGTGGGTATGACAGATCTCTGAGACAGTTTGAACTCCCTTACTTCAATGATCTTCTTTATCACAATTAAAATGAAAAGTTGCAAAAATTTGCCTACTGTCTTTGCCCTCTCTGTCTGTCTGTCTCTCTGTCTCACCATCTGTCTGTAACAACTTCAGAACTGCTTAACAGATATTAATAGAATTTGATATAGGAAAATGTTGATACAATTTGTTAACAGTTTAATTTTGATTAAAATCAGACAACAGTAATAGAAACATCACACATGAAGACCGACATGCATTTCTGTGCTTATCTTGCTGTGTATTTATTGGATCAAAATGTATTTCAAATAAACATTTCAGAGGAAAATGAAATACACATTTTATATTCAGTGCACTTTTTCTTCTAGTCTTATGGTTTTCAAGATAATTAAACAAAAGTGATCCTTATGGTGAGCCATCATGTAATATGAGAAATCTTAGGGGTAGTAACAGACCAAACATGCCAAAATTATTATGCCTTGGGGGAATTTTGCAACTTCTTATTTATCTCTTGGATCCTGTACCTCTCACCATTTGTACAGCATAATATTTGGCTTGTGAATGAATAATATAAAGAGTGTTTCATAACTTCAAGAGATTATTCCTGAGGTGGGCCTGTATTATATCAACATGGGTATGATTCTCAGTGGTTACAGAACTGTCAGTGGATTAAAATAGAGTGTTACCTAAAATTGATGGGTGTCACTGTGCAAGCATGCGCTGGAATGCAGGTCTCTTTAGGTCCATCCTGCAGTACCGTAGCGACTAGGAGGTTGTGCAATCCATGTATGTTGTGTAGCATTGGTACAGCAGTAGGGAATTGAATAGAAGATATGCCATTTGCACTTAGTAATGAAGAATATGCATGCATGAATTTATCTATGGATTTTGCAACGGAACTGGTCTAACTGCCATACCATCAGTCCCGACCGAGCCAGCGAGTTCGGCCTCTACTGGCTTGGCGGTATCTATAATGCTTCCCCCATCTATCAGAGGCGTTAGAGACTACTGTTGGGCGGGAAATGTCCTTGAATTTGGCTCAGTGACCTCCTTTGGAGATATGAGGTTCTTTTATGTGCCGTAAAGCTACGACACGGGACCCACGGCTTAAAGTCCCTCCTGGAGTACTTGTTCCCTGAATTTTTCCGCCCTTAAAAATTCCATGACCTCCGCCGGGTTTGAACCCGCGTACCACGAGTCATGAGGTTGGAACGTTACCTCTAGACTACGGAGGCCGCTGGAGACTTGAGTAAGCTGTTGGAATATTGCCACAGTTAGTTGCACCCTCCACCTTTGTCAGTACATCTTATTCACTGACAAAGCTCAGAGTACTGGTGGTGGAGTAAACAGTACAAGAAACTCACACTTATAGTTGTGGACCATGTGCTGTAGGGCATAATGGAAGAAGTACCTCTGACAACAAGACATGAATGTACTCCTACCATGAAAAAGCACTGCCTTATATCAGTGACCACATTACACAGAAACTGGATTAACACTTTCCTGGTTNATATAAGTAAGTCGGTCTGTAGCGACCTCCGTAGTCTAGAGGTAACGTTCCCAACTCATGACTCGTGGTATGCGGGTTCAAACCCAGCGGAGGTCGTCGAATTTTTAAGGGCGGAAAAATTCAGGGAACAAGTCCTCCGGGAGGGACTTTAAGCCTTGTGTCCCGTGTCGTAGCTTTACGGCACGTAAAAGAACCTCATATCTCCAAAGGAGATCACTGAACCAAATTCAAGGACGTTTCCTGCCCAACAGTAGTCACTAACGCCTCTGGTAGATGGGGGAAGCATTATAGACACCACTGAGCCAGTGGAGGCCGAACTCGCTGGCTTGGCGGGACTGATGGTATGCACGAGTACTGGTAGGATATAGAGACTGGTAGAATATCATAGAGGGAAGCACAATGGACCAATACTGGTCTAAGTGCATGGGGAAACCCACCCTCTCCAATAACTAACTAACACTTTCCTGGTTGCTGGGTTGTCTGTGATGATCTGTAAAATTGACCACCGCATTCACCAGACTTCACTTTCCTTGACTTGGGTGCATGAAAGATTTTATCTTTTTTAAGTTGCTTATTTAATGATGCTCTCAGTATTGAGACTGTATAGTGTCAATGATAGGATGACAAATGAACATGGAACTGTTGGTGGAATGAAAATTGGCAGGGCAAACCAAAGTACTCTGAAAACCTGCCCTGACACCGCCCACCAAATATCCTGCATGGCCTGACCTGGGAACAAACCTGGGCCACCGTGATGATAACTTAGTGACTAACCATGTGATATTGTTTAAGGATACAAGGCTGAGACATTCTTTGTTCTGTTTTGAGATCTGTGAAACAATCAGGAGTGTGTATTGAAGCTGAAGGTGGAAATTTTGAATATTTTTTATGGCAGTGATAGTTCAGGATGTGTAAAATCATTTACCACAATTAAGTATCATTTCTTATTATAAAAATGTATTTTTCATATTCACATCTTAACTTCCTCTCTCCATAGCTCTGTAACCACTGAGAATAATACCCATGTTGGTACAGAATTTTTCACTCAAATTGATCTAGGAATGACCTCTAAAGTTATGACACAAAGTTATATATTTGTGATGAATAATGTCTCTACAGATTTTTTTTTCTTTTTTTGACATGAGAGAATTTATTTTAACGGTTTAATTATAGATTTTTATAGATTTGATTCATGGTTTATTTTGTTGCTTTGATGATTATGTAGTAGCATGCAGTTTGAGTTAGTCTGTAGAGTGTTTGATCAGAAAATTGTCCTTTATATTTGTTTGATGATTTTATTTATATGCTCTATATCATTCTCCATTCTTCTCAGTGACAAATCAAAAACAATTTACATAACTTCACACTGTGTTTCTCTGAGATCCATTTCACTATCATATTACTCCTGTGCTGAGGTCTTCCAGGTGGCCTTCTTTCTTAAGATGTTCTGATCAAAATTTAGCATAAGGATTTATCATTTCCTTAATGTGTGTTACTTATCTCACCCATCCCATCCTTCAGTTTTAAATCACTGTAACAGTATTGTCTAGAATGTAAAATTGGCATAATGAACCTTCCTTAAATTATGTTTTACAGGAATAAATCTGGTATATGGGGCTGGCGGTCAGATAAATGTGAACCAGTGAATGGGCATGACTGTAAAGTATTTGGAGCAAGCAATGTTGAACTAGTAACAAAAACTCGGACTGAACACCTCACAGAGACAGACAAAGTGAAGGCGAGAGCACCAAAGACACCACTGCAGTCATTCCTTGGTATTGCAGAGGTAGAGGAGAAGCAGACCGCTCTTCCAGAAACAAACAATGTATGTGTATTATCTGAATTACATACATTACCTACAGTGACTCTGGTAATAGGACTGAAGAACTGAACAGGTTAATCTAGAGGTAATTCGCTAGACTTGTTTTCAGGAGGTGCTTGGTTTGAATCTCAGTCAGGACACCAACTGTGCTGACAGATTTATTATGGTTTACCTCCATGCCTCCAGTAAATGCCAGGATAATAACTTGATTAGATCATGACTGTATCCTTTTAAATACTTTCCAATTAATCACTGATCTGTGATTCTGCTGTCTGATACTATACAGTCTCAATACTGAAAATGCATCATTAAATAACCCACAAAGAGGGTCTGTAGACTCAGTACCACTGACTGAGGACTGCCATTGTCCATGATTGTAACACATTTCCACCCACCATTTTAATGTTGTCATCTCATTTCCTTCTTAGTACTCAAAAGTGAACCACTTTTCAAGAGGGTAAAGGTAAAGTTGTCCCTGTGCTTAACTAATTAAGCACTACACTGTGAAGCTATATGGGAGAGTGGATGTATAGATGTACATTTTCTAGAAAGTTTCTCACCAAAATACTGGATATGTATCTTTTGTCCCAGATCCTAGCTATATGCCCAGCTCGGAGTAATCTCGATTTCACCATCCTAACACTATTAGATGACCTGTAAACATTTCAGAGGTTCCCTCTGTGTGGAATTCTGAAATGTTCACTTCATTTCACTTGGATCAGTGCACGAGGGTCATACTGAAAGTCATGAGCAACAATTTTTTGTAAACTAACACGCTTTATTATTGACAAATCAAATACACCTCCTCAATCTACAGACCTTTCTTTATTTTTCCACATAATCGCCATGTCTTTGTACATGTTTCTCTCAGCGTTCTGGGAGTTTTAAAATTCCCCTTCTGTAAAATTCCGTTCCAGCCATCCGATGACACTGACGCACTGCTTTCTGAATTGCCTCCCTTGTCTCAAAACGTCCACGCAGCTGATCCTTCACAAATCCGAAAAGATGGTAGACGGAGGGTGCCAAATCAGGGCTACAGGAGGGGTGTGGAAGAACTTCCCACCCCATCTTTGCAGTTGCTTCCAATGTGACCTTTGGGGTCTTCGGTCAATAACCGCGGGACCCAACAAGCACAAATTTTCCTATAGCCCAAGCTTTCAATCATCTCCTATACTGCACTGTGCCCTATTCCAAGTTTTTGGGCTATTGTGTCCACAGTCACACACCTGTCATCTTGAATGATCTCATTCACACTTTCCTTGTTGCGTTCAGTTGAGGCTGTTCAAGGACGACCGCTCCGAGGCTCATCTTCGATGCTAGTGTTCCCATCTTTAAAATGTTTCACCCATCTTCGAACACTGCTTGAACCCATAAGCGCGCTGAATTCAGAAAGCAGTGCGTCAGTGTCTTCGGATGGCTGGAATGGAATTTTACAGAAGGGGAATTTTCAAACTCCCAGAACGCTGGGAGAAATGTGTACAAAGAAGTGGCAATTATGTGGGAAAACAAAGAAACGTCTGTAGATTGAGGTGGTGTATTTGGTTTGTCAATAAGAAACCATGTTACTTTAGAAAAAATTGTTGCTCATGACTTTCAGTATGACCTACGTAGTTTCCTGAGTGCTTTATTTTCATACACTTGTAATAAATAGCCTTTCATCAGATTAAGAGGCCACATTTTACAACCATTGAAATCATGAGTCAAAATTATTCTTCTGTGCAAATGAGAGGATATAAAATATGCCATGACTGAAATATGTCACAGTATTGTAGAGTTCTAAAATTCTCTTTAGTTGTTGCTCAGAATTAATAGAATTTAAATTAACTTAGAAAAGAATGTGTTTTACATTTTGTATATATATCAGCATATTTTAGTGCAAATTTCTTTGTAAATGACACTCCTAAATTAGATATTTTTACTTCAGGAGGAATACAGTCATATAGGCAACCCTTGCAATATTACACCTGAGGAGTATTTCGATCATACAGTGGACCTGAAAGGAAGAGATATTGGCCGTCCAAAAGAAGTTAATACAAAAATACAGAAATTCAAGGTAATTAAATTTCTTAACTTTATTGTCCTAGCATACCCCAGCATAGAACTTTAGAAGTACATCTGACTTTCATCAGGTCCTCCATAATAGCATCTTAACAGAAATTCATGAAGTGTGCATTTGGAAAATGTTTACTTTATTGATGTCTGTACTGTGATTTCAGGCCACGCTTTGGCTGTGTGAAAACTACCCTTTGAGTCTACAAGAGCAAATAATGCCGATTGTAGACTTAATGGCAATTTCCAGTTCACACTTTGCAAAACTCAAAGATTTCATTCAAATGCAGCTACCGGCAGGTTTTCCAGTTAAAATAGGTATGAATTTTTTCTGTTTTGTCACCACATACCTCATTATTTTAGGTGGTTGAGTTCCACAATGGGTATAATTTTATTCTTTCAGAAATCCCACTGTTTCATGTACTCAATGCGAGGATAACATTTGGCAACATATTTGGTTTGGATGAAGAAATTCCTGGAATAACAAGAATTATGGAAGAAGACAGAATTACGTGTGTTGTGGATGACAGCTGTTTCATTCCTCCAGCATCATACTCAAAATTAGGTGAGTATGAGTAATCTGAGTGTGATATTTCATGATTTTCCTCAGTCTCTCCAGGGTAATTGCCAGGATCACATGCCTTTCTTTCAGCTTCATAGCTAAAGCCTTTCATCAGTTAAATATAAGCAAGGTTTACAAAATTAAGAATAGAAACATCTGAAAGATAACATTACTATAGCATTCATAATAATAACAATGAAATTACATATATTCCTATATTTAACATTATTAAATTGATAGTGCATTAAATATTTTTCATTATAATGTTAGACTCCTTGTTACATGCCATATTCATAGCAGTGGTCTTTTTTAATGCTCATATATAATGTATGTCTAACTCCATGATAGACAAGGTCTGCCTTGAAAGTTATGGGTCCTAATTCCAGAATGAATTCCAGGCATGTTTGGAATCTGACAGCTCATTGCAATGTTCACCTTATCATGAGCCAGTTGAATCCACTGCGTACCATATCTCTATATTTAAGCTCCATTCAAGTGTTATCTTCCCATGTGTGCCTGGATCTTCCAAGTATTTTTTTTTTTCTTGGAGACTGTTTGACCAAGTTTCTGTGTGTGCTTTTAGTTTTACTTGCACTTGCTACATGCCCCACCCACATTATCCTGTTCGATAAAATATTAGCTTAAGTATAGTAAGCTTCTCTATACAGGGTGTCCCAGGAGGAATGTGCCAAACTTCGGGAGGGTGTTCCTTATGTTAAAGTATGCCGATATAACCCAAAACACCTATGTCCAAAGTTGAACGGTTACGGAGATAATGGCCAGAGAAGTGTCAAACTTTGACCGGGGTTACACACTTGTTGATTACAAAATAGATATTAAAACTGGCAGGAATATGTGGATTCTGTAACGTTAATAATGTACGTAACATCAAACTAACTTGTGAGTGACATGAAGCCATAAAATTGAAGTACAAAAAACTCGCATGCCATCTCAAAGTTGTCGTTAAGAGTTCCAAGCACTGTACATGACACATGAATGGTAAGCGATGACGTAACGTGCTGACTGCGCGTTCTGATAAAGCCAACTCCATAAGCACGGATAGGATGAATCACGGCAGTCAAGGACAAACAGAGATAATTCCTCTCAGCTGATAGGTATAATCCGTGGACCCGCTAGAAGACCACACTTTTCTCGGGCCATTATCTCCGTAACCGTTCAACTTTGGACATAGGTGTTTTGGGTTATATCGGCATACTTTAACATAAGGAACACCCTCCCGAAGTTTGGCACATTCCTCCTGGGACACCCTGTATAAGTTCCTCTAGTCCATCTTGCATCATCTTTCTTAGATTCATATATTTTACTCTGCACTTACTTTGAAACACCTTCAGTCTATGAGGAGCATTTTAGATGACCACTATTGTGGTCCCTTATCTCATCATGGAAGAAGATAACAAAACTCAGTAATGGTAATCTGAAAGCGATGCATATAATGGTCTTCGTCAGTCATAGGCTAGTGCTTGACCATCATGTGCCATTTGTGTGTTACTTGGTAGAGTAACCTGCCCTGCGTTGGAAACAGTAATAGCTACTATATAAGCATCTTTTTCCTCCAAGACATTGCAGTGTTGCATCATTATTGTGATGTGCAGTACTTGATGCAGCTGTTGGGTTGAGAAGTGCTGGCATACCCTCTTTTTTTTTTCTGCCCATATCCCCTTGTGATTACTCTCTGTCTCTTTGAAGAAAGGAGCCAATTCAGCAGTGCCAATTTGAATCTGCACCTGCCATCAGAAAGGCTGTTCTAGCATCGTTATGTCATCTGAGCATATATGATTACAGCGTTACATTTGATCATCTACCCTTGCAGTGGGAGAAGTGTGTTCACCTTTAGTGTTGATTACATTGAGTAGTAGACTTAAGTAATAGTGTCAGCTGAAACTTCTGAAATATCTGTCTGTTGTTTCTTAGAATAAGAGATTGAGTTTCATACACATATAAAACAGGAAGTAGAATTATAGGTTTGTATCTTTTAATCATTAGGTAGAATATGGAAAAATTCAGAATTCTGCATGGAAAGGTAACAAGTATTTCTCTAATTCACTATGTCCTTAATTTTATGTAGAGTAGAATTCTTTTCCAAGTACTTGAACACTGAAGAATCTATTAGCTGTTACCATGCATGTCTGATGTTGAATATTAAGTGTATGTTAAAGCTGAGGAAATGTACATTATGTTTCAGGTGCAGAAGTTCGAAGACAATTCAGCATAGAAGAAGAGGATGAACTCCTTCAGTTTGCAATTCAACAAAGTCTTATTGAAGCTGGTAGTGAAAAAGATGAGGTATTACTGAAAAGTAGTTTGCAGTGTGCAGATATAACATTTCAAGGATGAGTCTAAGACTTTCATGTTTTTAAGTTTCAACATTAGCTCTTTCATTCATAAAGCCCCCCCCCCCCCCTTCCCATCTACTCACTACAGGAAATGGTTGATTATAGTCACTATAGTCACTCCAAATTGATAAGAAATTTACAGACTTTTTAAAAAATAACTTTCGTGTGTTTAGTTCACACCACCATGACTACAATATGTATTGGTAAACAGATTTACTTTATTTCATTACTGGAAGATTTCAAGAGTTAAGATTCACAAATTAATACTGTAAAATAATAAAAGAATCAGCATTTGATGACTATCAGAAAGCAAGTAAATTCAGCTCTGCAAATACACATACGTCCTGCATAAAGCAAATCTAAAGAATATTCATATTATGCATTGTCTTTTCATCCCTCTTTTCAAAGATTTGAAGCCTGTTTGCAAGAATCTCATATACTGTAAAGAGTACATGAGATTTAGAACTCAGAATGTCAGAATACTGTGTAGGACATTTTCAGTGATTGCTGTAACTAGAGAACTGGCCAAATATAATTTAGTAGAATGGGAAGTTGGGTAGGTTGGAGGGTAATAGGATTTCAGCAGCAGATGATGTATGTTTTCTCATGCTAAACAGAATATTATTTAGCACACATGGACAGTTTTTTTTTAAATAGACAAATTATACACAGTTCTCTAGATACATGAATACTAATAAGTATCTCATACTTAGGTGGATATCTGGGAAGCATTGCGAGCCCAGCGACCATCTCGACCAAACACCCCAAACATTCATGCAGAAGAAGAACGGCAGCTACAACGGTAAGTCCTGTAGATGTTTCCCCTTAACGACTGTTGTACTTACCCTTTCACACCTGACTAACTTGGTACCGGTCTTGACTGAGCCGACATACAGCAGCAACACACAATATTATTCAACCCTAGAAATATCAGCTTGAATTCATACAGAGGTGAGCCACCATTTTAGGGTGTCAGAGCTACTCTTGGTGAATAATGTGTATGAAACACTCCCGAAGAGTTTCAGATATAAAAGAATATTCCTGCTAAATGTTATTTGACTGTGGAGTTTGAATAAAATGCCAACAGATGTCATATGAGTCAGATGTAGCAGTTTTTGTAAAGGTCGATATTGTTGTCACTTGGCACTTGTAGGGTTAAACTAATGTAACAGGCATGTTGTGTGACTCGTACAAGTTTTGAACAGTCTCAAGCAGAATTTTATACCATTCTTTGTGAAGAACATCTTCAAGTTGCTTTAGAGCTGTTGGAGGTGGGATCTGTCCCTCATTCTAGTCTCCAAAACTGACCACAGCAGTTCAGTGATGTTCAAATCTTATGATTGTGCTGGCCAAGGAAAATGTTGAAGGTCACCTTCATGCTCTTCAAACCATGACAGAACATTTCCAGGTGTGCGAATGGATGCATTGTCATCTTGGAAAACTGCATCATTCTTTGGAAGGAAATTATATCTTGATCATGGGATGCACTTGATTGTCCAACCTGTTCATGTACTCCCTTGCATTAATTTGGTCATGAAGGGTTAATAATGGGACCAACAGAACACTGTACCATGATATTGCTGCCCAAACCATCACAGAACCTCCCCAGTGTTTCACTATTGGAACCAGGCATTCCAGATTGTAGGCTTTCCTGGGTGCTGTCAAAACATAAACTCTTCCTGATGTAAGGAACAGCATGAAGGCTGTATCGTATGACCGTTTCCATTTGTCTATGTCCAGGTTTTATGGTCGTGACACCATTAAACATCTGAGCATTACTTCGAGTAATAAGAGGTTTTGCAGTTGCAGCCTTACAATGGATTTTAGATTTGTGAAGCTCATGTCAGACAGTTTTTGTGGAAACAGGATCTGCGAGATGAATGTTCAGTTCTGCTGTCACCTGTGCTGCATTGTAAACATAAATAAATAAATGGAAGAAGGACATTCAGTGTTGCCAACTGAAGTTCTTTCAATGCAGCCAACAAATTCTATTCCTCAGTTTTTTAGTGTTTCCATTATTTTGTCCTCTCCCTGTATGTTCTAGCTTGATTTTATGGTCTATAGTTTATTAGTATATGATGCATGATGTTTCAATATAATGGCTGAAGTTGCTAGTATGAAGAGAAAATATGGCTAGGACTGAAAAGCAAGGAGGATCACACAATGTGTTAAATGTGCTTAGCTGCATAAGAAAAAGAAATCCTGTATAAAGTGTGCTGTGGGTTGCAAATGGAACAGCTGTAGGAATGGGTAGCTGGTGAACCCGATTTTAAAATTTGAAGGGGAGTAGAACAGTGTTCATTGGTATCTTTCACACAGAGTTCTATAGTCTGCTGATAAAACTAATTACACATGGCCTTCTGCACTGTAGCCATCCTTTAATGCTATTTTTTGGAGGTCACAAAATATAAAAATCACCAAAACTTTGGCCTCTGATGATTGAAGGATATGGTCACAGGACTCTTGCCAGTGGTTATTTTGTGGGATAGGTTTGTATTGAACCTTAGTCTCTGAAAATGATCTGTGATGGGTTTCTGTCAAGCTTTGATTTATAGTTTCTTTTGTACCTTTATTTCTGCTAATTGATATTGAATGTGTTTTTATCAGGCTTGTATCTCTAGTAATTTATCAGAAATTGGTTTCTGTTGAACCTTGATTTCTGCTAATTGACCTGAAGTGGGTTTTTGTAGAATTTTATTCTTCGGCAATTGATTTAATGGGTTTCTATTAAGTCTTGGTGTTTGGTAATTGTTCTTTGGTAGGTTTTCATAGCACCTTGAACTCTGGTAATTGATCTGAAAGATTTTATGAAACCTTGAAGTCCTATAATTGATATTGACTAGGTTTTCATTAATTTTTTATCTTTGTTAATTGACCTAGGATGGTTTTCATAGAATGTTGATCTTTGGTAATTGATTCTTGATGGGTTTGAAGTCACTATCCTGGAATTTGCTTGGAGGGGTTAAGGAGAACCACAAAATCCCCAGTAGGATGGCTGGTGTCCTAGTTGAGATTCAGACAAAACTCTTCCTAAATTCAAGCCTAGGGAATACACCAACCTGTTTGATGGATGTGTGTAATGAATACATTATTTGTAAAGGGTACTGAGTTCTCATTTTGTAAGTTTGTTTAGCAGCAATGTTCTTTCATACATGTTAGTTATGTTTACAATGGATATGAACACATATGTGAGGGTTATTTACTTCCTCTTCCTCAGGCCCTGCAGGCAGTGTCTGGGATAGTACCTTAAAATAGGATATTACTATCAGGATTCATTATTTACAGTCATTCTGCAATTTGACGCAGTATATTACTTGTGCAGTTGAGAGAACAATGTTGAATGCACTAAGAAAATGTGTATGTAACAAAGACTTCATTCCCACTAGTCTCCTGTAACTGAACTGTAGGGCTTCTGTTAGTATTGTTATTATTTTCTTCAAAGGGGCACATACCAGAACTGAAATGGTTCATGCATTGATTAACTGGATGATTTCTGTGTGATTCTGTATTGAACAGAAACCTTACATATTTGTGTAACTCAAGCCCATTTCATTCATGTGTGTATATGTTTGTGTATGCATGCATGGACGAGGTGATTCATCAGAGTTCTAGTACAGTACTGAAGGAGTGGTGGTCTGTTGTGCTTAATTGTGCATCATAATATGGGGGAAACATGCATGCATATGTCAGATGCCTATGTTGGCTGTGCAAGACAAAATGTGCATGATGAGAGGGATGCATTGGATATCATACACAATAACTCTTCAGCCAGCACTTCTCAGGTTTCTTCTGCAGCGACCTTCTCAGAGTACATTATGGCTTTCTGTCTGGGGAATCAGTTGCATTCCTTCCATGCACAACTCCTGCAAGGGCTGAATCCTGGAGACATTATGATCATAATGGCCGCTACACAGGATTGTGGATATGTCTCAATTTCTGTATCATGTGTTGTGTACTCATGAGGCATTACTTATAGGAAGTAATGTGCCCAATCAGTTGACATGATATGTTAAAGAGAATTGTTCCCCATTTTGTGAAAATTGCCTGTCACAGTAACGCAAAGCTACATCAGTGTAAGAACATTTTTAACCTTTTCTTTATTGCTAGTGGAGTGGGACTAAGTCCCTTATACTGCAGCCATTTCTGGCCTGTTGTACCAGCCCCAGATGATAGGTGAGGGTGATTGTGGAGCAATTGGCTGAATGAAGATTGGCAGGGGAAACTTGGAGAAAACCTGCCCCAACGCCACTTTGTCCACGACAAATCCCACTTGACCAGACCTCGGTTCGAACACAGGCTGCCGCGGTGGGAAGCCAGCTACTCACCACTTGAGCTATGGCCCGGCCCTTGTTAACTCTTTAATGGAAGAAAATCTGAAGAAAAAAATAATAATATTTACATTTTCAGCTCCACTTGGTCTCCCCGACAACTTCTGTGATTATTAACCTATAGCTCTGCATCACTCTTTATACTCCTGTATATATAAATTACTTTCATTTTGTTTATTATCTTTGTTCCAACAGACTGGAAGCAAAAAGCGGAAAGAAGAAATGTAATCCCTTTAGTTCCTTTGCATAGTATTTTCCAGTTACCTGTAGTACTTTTGCATTGTATATTGTAGACATAGTATGCTGTAGTGTAACCAAGGATTAAAGATGTGCTGAAGAGGGAATAAATATCATGGAAGGCCTTATAATGTGTTTTCTGTGCACAGAGTGAACACATATAGGGAATACCCTTCCATCTGTCTTTTGTTTCATCTCCAAGAGTCCTGAATGAATATCAGTGAAATTTGTTACTGAAGATCCATACAGGAAGTTTTCAGGCACATTTAATCAGCTTTATTGTATGCATCCTGTTGTGTATCACTTTGTAGTATTATATGGCCATCAACACAACAATCTCCAAATAAATAAACCAATATTACTGTCATTATATTTGTTTATTATTCTGTATCTGCTGCATGTTTAGATGCAGCTGGATCATCATCAGGCAATTTTCATGATACATCTCTTTGGATTGTGTCCTAATATGGATCCATATTAGTAAGAGTATTGATATAAATATCATTAACAAATTTTTATATGGATCTTGTCATGTTGCTGAATTCATGCTGTAATATTAGTCTTAACAAGTTAAAATGTTAAAACATTATTACTATCAAAATGTTAAAATTAACTGTTAATTATTGTGGTTGTTCCTGTTCTCTGATCCTGTTAGGACCCTAACAGAGTCATAAAATCATAGAACAGGAACAACCACAATATCCAGTAGTGGAAAGAAGTGATATCTCCACACAAGACACAACATATACAACACACATGCAAAAACATAAAGATTCCACCACAGCCTATCTTGACACCACAGAAAGGAATACAGAGTATATATGAAACTTGTAGCATCAGTTGCACATGGGTGACCACCCACATAATATGTATGTAATGGACTAAAACAATGCTGACTCACAAGATACAAAACACCCAACTGCCCTCTACTCTACGACAAATAACTATGGGCACTCACTCTACTTAAAAGATAATTCCAGTGTAGTCTAATTAATAATGAACAGCTAATTTTAACATTTTAACCCTTAAGACTAATATTACAACATCAATTTAGTAACATGACAAGACATACAAAAAATGTTTATATTTATATCAATACTATTAGAGGACACAACCCAGCAATAAGCGTTGTATTATGAAAACTGCCTGATAATGAACCAGTTTGTTCAAAACATGTAGCAAATATAGAATAATAAACAAATGTTAATGCAGTAATATTGGTTTATTTATTTGGAGTTTGTTGTGTTGATGGCTCGGTCGTTATAGTTTGCTTGCAGACTGAAATCACGGAGTTTGTTGTGTTGATGCCCGTATGATCATGCCACATTTAATTAGGATCATATTGCTCCAGTCTAAACTGTACTTTACATGAAGCTCTAATTGAACTTTATGCTCTTTATTTTCAGAAATGTTAATTGTAGAAAAGCTGTGTACATGATACAAATTGCATATCATTAAAATCTGCAACTCTGATTTTAAACATCTTTCAGTATGGTGAATATTTTAATAGAACACAGGAAAAAGTAATTTCTGACTGTACAGTATGGTAACTATAATAGCTTTGCAAGAATAGATTTTTGTGTACCTTATCCTTGGTATTCCCAATAATCATTTATTCCATCATCATTTTCAAAGGTTTCAAATTAATCATGTTATCATTTGTAATGCATGCCCCTACATCTTGATGCTTAATTTGTCCAGCCTTTCTTTTCACGCTAAGTACTATCTTCTGGGATTTAACATCACATAGTCCAGTAGAAGTCCACCAGTTTTTCAGAGTATTGTATTGGCCCCATCTTTAGGGTTGAAGAATAAGCCATGCATAAAACCAGGAAGAAGTAAACCTTACTGTTGCTTGCTTGCTTACTTACTCTTTCACCATGAACACTGAGGCAGTATGTTCCCTTCAAGGTCATTGTTTAAGAACCTCAAATCCAACATTTTCTTATGGCATTTTTACTTACAGAAGTTGTCCAAGGTCTGCTTCACAAAATATTCCTGTTTTGAACCAGTACAAATGTACAAACACCCTCTTTATGCTTTGTAGGGCAATCCAGGCCAGCTTAGCCCTGTACCAGCAGAACCTCACCACTTCCCCTGATAGTGGCTCCTCTGCTCTTCGTGCTAGTCCTGAGGGTGGGGAAGCTGATTCTCCTGATAGCCTGATAGTATCTGATCATGATCTGCAGATGGCTTTAGTCCTTTCACAGCGTGAACGTGAGGAGGAAGAACAACAGAGGAGACAGGAAGAGGAAATGCTGGAACAAGTGTTACAGCTCTCACTCACAGAGAAGTGACATGAAGTAAAGGTGCTGTGTTGACATTCTGTCACCCTGTGATTAATGTGAGGTGTCATCTCACATCTTTGCATATTTCTGAAGCTAGAAATGGAATTGTCAGTGGTGCAATGTTATGCATAGCCATGACATGTGGCATTGAAGGAGAGAATAAAAGTACTGGTAAATTGAAATACTTCCTCACCATGGGACCCACAGTCCTTTTTCATGAAATGAAAGGCCTGCATTGCATTTTGACACATCAGTTGACAAGTTCTGATCTATTTATACGATATTCACAGTATACTGAAATAACTCTTCTATCTATTTATACTATGTAAAAATAATGTACAGTGTAAGATTGTTGCTTTTACTGCATAGGGATTTCTATCTCATATGTGCTTGTCAATGAAATTGTGTTCATTATATTATAAAATCATAATCTGAAACATTTCCATATAACAAAGATAATTTATAAATCTAATTTCACATGTGCTTCCTTTCTTAATACCTTTATAATATGGGGATTTGGTCCCAGTATGTTTAAATAACTTCTGAAATTTCTGATTTGTTTCATTCTGGTCCATCACACTAACAATATTATAAAAGGTTAATTAATTCTGTCCAGTGTGACTGATGGGGTTTCCTTCAAAGAGAAGAAATAAAAAGTACATGAACAAATTTGGTTTAAAAATTTTAACAAAATCTTTTTAAAAATATTGTAATTTATAAATATTTTAACACATTAGTACAAGTCGATGTAGTTGTTAAAAGCATTAGATTTTGTATTACTTGTATTATGATAACATTGTATGTATATATTAATATTCACAAAACATATTGTAATAGTGGTTTCTAATTGTATTGATATCATTCTGAAGATGGGCTATCTATAAGACCGAAACATGTTAAGGATAAAATATTAAAAAGGAGAAAAAACTCCCATCAGTCACACTGGACAGAATTAATTAACCTCTTATAATAAAACTAATGCTTTCAAACTTATGTACACAGATGTGTTTATTTTAATTTCATGTAAGAAAGAGTACCTGTATTTGCTTACGGGTTTAATACAAATTATGGCAGTTAGAGTAGTGTAATCAGGTCTTGTGAAATATTGCTGACATTGAACAAATAAATATTAGGTCCTTAGAATTACTGATATATTTGTGGGGCCAGTGACGGTTTGCTATTCTGGATTTCTTTGTTCACTACCCATTTCCATTGTTATTATGAGTACTGTTGAAATAAACATTTCTTAAGACACTGACACTGTATCCCTTGTCATCAACCATTGACATTTGTACAAGGTGTAGCATTTTATGACAGAGCTTTCCTAAGTCTTTTGTATTTTCCCAGTCACTTCGCTTGACCAGCTTATCTGTCGCTTGTCTCTCATTCTTGTCCCTGATCTCCCCAGTGGTCCGTACTCATTGTTATCATAAGTTCATATAAAATGAGAGACGGTATAAGAATGCTGGTGTACATTTAGAAATTTTAAATTTTATATGTCTGTAGTCCGGGAACATAATAGTTTTCAAGTGCGGCTTATGGTACCTTGGATTCTCATGTAACTTCAGTTTTTATATTCAGATATTTTTTCTTATGTAACAGGAATTTGTTCCAGTATTTGTTGTTGAAACAACTTTCATTTATATGAATGCAAAGGATCGTGAAGATGAGTGACGAAGATAGGTGTTTCTTGTCAGAAGAGACCTATGCAGCTTAAATCTATATCCAGTGGAATTTACAGTACGTATATATGTATTAGTTTTTACATTTGATACTTATTATACTTTTCTTCTTTTATATGGTACCATGTCCATATGTAGCTTTGTCTGTCCCAAGTAACTTTTGAAAGAGTTGACAGGCTTTCTTAAAACTTAGTGTGTATGTCATGTCATTGGAGTATATTGTGTTTTCTTGCATTTTAATTACCTACCATTGATAATAGCAACACTGTAGAAATGCAAACTCCTGCGGTGGCAGAGGCACTAGTGCAGTTAAGACCTTGACATTTTTTGTTGTACATTTTTTGAGAATATGTTAACTTGTTCATGATCGTGATCATTTTATGCAATGCGAATTAGATGATGTGACAGCCTGAAAAAATCTATATTAGTTTTAGTTTTCCATTTTGTAGCAATATCTGAAAAACTGTTGAGGCTAGGCATGTGTAGTTTGCTATGGAGATGGATTAGAAACATATATTTTGCAAGAAGAAATGTTTTGTACATAACAGAATATGAAAATGATAATGGTGCAGTTCTCTGAATTTTGTAAGCCAGTGAGAATCTTAAGATCACAGCCTTCTGGGCTGTAGCACGGCATAGTTTGGTAGATAAGTGCTAGCATTTTGGAGAAACATGCTGCTTCCATTTTCAGGGTAGAGAAGTAAGCCAGGTTCAGAAAAAATAATACTGATGTAGGGAATAGAAAGGGACCAGAACTGTAGCAGACCAATAAGAATAGTGGCCCTGGAAAGGGCTGTTACCACAGGGTGGATGCCAAAAGGGAAAAACTGAGAAACATAGGAGAAAGGAAGGTCAGTAAAAAAGGAAATATATAACAAAAATTAGATAAAATAAAGGTAAAATAAACAATGGATGAGAGATGGGCAGAAAGAAGACAGGTAAAATAGAGTATATTTTGTTAATATTTGATTACTGAATTTGCACACTAACAAATTTGAAAAATTAGTACCACTTTCTTGGTATGCATAATGCATTTTTGCTGCAACATGACATACATATTGCTAATCTTGTCGATCACCCCTCCCACTCCTGACACAGTAAATACCACTTTTATACTGTTAAATTTGTTGTGTACTGTTCTCATAAAATTAACCGTTTTTGTGTGGTACACTGAAATCCACATTTAGTGAATATTTCCTTTGGTTTCAGCCAAAGTCCCATACAAACAATATATTTTTTCCCCATGTTTAATGAATTTCTGTTTAGTAAATAACCCATATTTGGGGGCACGCAGTAGCAAAGTTAGTTGAAGCACTATACTGCAAGCTGGAAGGTTATGGGTTTGATTCCTGATTAGGTTTTGGATTTCTCAATTGACCTAATCCTTCCAGCTGCACTATGGCTCTGGGTTTGACTCAGCCTCTAACAAAATGTGTACCAGGAATCTTCATGGGGGTTAAAGGCAACTGACATGTAAGGGTGACGACCTCACCGCCATCTGTGAACCAACTGTCTTGAAAATGTGAGAGCCTCGATGTCTCGCAACCCTATGGGCCTCCATGGCACGCTGCAGGGATGGCTTTACCTTTTAAATAACCAACACTTAGTGCAATCAATGGTCTCTCTTTGTGCTGATACATTGATATAGTTTAATCATGGTTGAAACAACAACCAGCACTCATGTTTCCTCTTTGCCACTAATCATCACTCTCAGCTGTAATCTTTGACAAATGATGTGTTTGAGTTTTGAATTTTGTCAGTAGTATTTCTTTTGTTTAATGTTACTTATGAAGAGGATGAAGCTTACAATTAGTTAGGAAGTTAGAATTAGAAGTAGTAAGTAGTTAAAAGTAATTTTTAAATAACCCCTATTTAGTGAAACCCCTTATTTAACGTTAGAAAAGCCATTCCCTAGAAATTCACTAAATAGGAATTTTACTGTATATCTCAAATATTTTTTGTTTCATCATGAATTTCTAATACTCATCATAAATAAATACAATATGTATGTACCTTCCTCACTATTATTCATATAGTATCACATATTTAGGAGTTTGTGACTGTAGATGGGGTGTGGATTGGTGAAGAGGATTTATTGACCATTTGTATACACCACTTGGAACTACACTTTACAGTTCACTGACATACACTGACTATCTCCACTAGTCGTTTCCTGGCAATAGATATAACACAGTGGATATTCTTCAGCTTCTGTGGTCACACCGTTTCCCACTGGTTAACACTCCATGCCTGAACTCCTAGTACTATCATCTTAGTCTCCCTTGCGGAACCCAGCTCTCAACTAACAGCTCACTTGGAACTCTGGAACTTGACTGTTGATTCTCACCTCAAGTCTTCTTTATAGCCACTGTGCGGACTGAATAGGAAACACCGTTTCCAACAATACCCCTATCGTTACAGGCATGTTTACCAATCCAGTGCTTAGAAATGGGTTGCATAACCCAGTTGTTCTATTGTTGCATGGATGAATGTTGCGGGCATTACCTAGGAATGGCCGCTGTTTACAGAGTCGCTGCTTAGGAACAGGTCTATATGCCACAGTATTATCTCAAACCCCTATTTCTGTAATTATTTCATTTAAATTAATAGGAAATTAATTTTTGTTTAATGATTCACTTACAAAAATGAAAGACAACAATTTTATTGTATGTCTGAGCACAATTTGATTTATGGGAACACAGTACATTACAAATGTATCCAAGTCAAACCCTCTAAATGAACACCTTTCAAGTAACACATCACTTTCATAAGATGAGGATTTAGTTTGCATCAAAGTTCAATATGATACATGAAAATATATATGCATATATATAAAACAATTCACCTGGGTCATGGCTTAAAAAGGGTATTAGTTTCTTCTGTCAACAGTCATATTTATTCACTTTATCACTCACTGACACAGGTATTCACTTTGTGATTACATTATCTGAAACAAGGATAGCAAAACAGTTTGCTATGGAATGTCACCGGTTACATATTAAGAAGAATGGAATTGAAGATATCACACCGAAATATTATCTGGACTGCTGATTTCACTGCTCTGTGTTAAGCATTCATCGCAGATGCTTGCTTTCTCAGTATGCACATGCAAAACCATTAGGCACTTACTTTGACCCATTTTGGTTTCAGTTATCTTATTACTATGATCCTTGGTTGCTTTAAAAAGTACCTCAATGCCATACTGTGAGATACCACGAGTCTCTGGGAGAAAGAAGTATACAAATGGTATGCCAGTTAGGCAGATGCTTCCATAAAGCCACAGTGTACCATGAAGATTGAGAATTGACCTTAAATCCAGGAAGGTTTTTGTGACTATGAAAGCACTGAGCCAGCTGATTGCACCGGTGATTGAACTTGCAATACTTCTGTGTCGCTGAGGCACCAGTTCACCGATGAGTATTCCAGAGACTGGAGCCAGCCCAATTGAATTTGCTATAATGTACACCATAATAGCCACAACAGGAAGCCAACCAACGAGAGTTCCATGAGTATTTCTGAGATCTTCATGGTAATAGTGGTAACAGGCAAGACCTACCAGTGACAGTCCCATTATAGCCTGCAACAGAAAATATATAGTGCAAACTATAAATGAGTTGAAGACTTGAAAGCATTATCTTTCAGAAATCCATCCTTGCAGTTAGACACAGTGGTACAGATGGTTTATTGGTTTGAAAATAGTCCATTCACCATGGCTGTTAAGACCTACTGAGGCATTATTTATTGGTTTAGTTTTTGTATTTTGGTCATAAAAGATCAACTTCAGGTCTGAATCAAATGGCACTTGGTAGTATTGAATCAGCTCTCATTTCACTTTCATATAGCTTGCAGTATTATTTAATTTCTCTGGCTAGGTTTTACGACACTAATCAGTATGGGTGATGCACACTCTATGAAAACCTGTTGCCTTGTCCTATTGCAGCATAACATTCATACTTGTACCATTTGTTGTATACCAGAACAGATTGTATTGTGTCACTCAGAACTTATATTTGGACTGTGCTCTTTTCAAATCTCAGCAGTCTTGACTGAATACTCTTAATCTACAGGTGAATGCTAGGTTTCTACTTTGAAATTGGCTGTGGCTTTACAGATCTATACCTTCTTATCATTCAGTCTTATGATACTTGACATTATAGAACCTGGCTAGTTAAACTAGGATTACTAAATAGCCTAAGAATGAATCACTCTTCAATGTTGTTGACAAACAATCATTTAAGAACAGAAAAAGTATTAGAATAAGGCTATGATAATAAATTAGCAGAATGTCTTTTGCTGTAAACTAGTTCATTGGATAGTGTGGTCCAGTGTCAGTACATGTTACTTTAGTTTACAATCTTCTTAAGTTTCAGCAATCTTAAATATCACTTCACATCACCTATAACTGTAAGAAAAAAGAAAGGTAAAAGAATTCAGTATTCTGGGATGTGGCACCTCATAGATCTTGTGTGAACTGACTGCATCCACCTGCTCAAGCTGGTTCCTTGCTCGCAGATTTTTCTACCCTGAAAATGGAGACGAGACGTTCCTTTGAAACATCGGTTCACACAAGATCTACACAGTGCCACATCCCAGAAGATGGTATTCTTCATTGTCATCACCATGAAAACTTCAAATCTTACAAGAAAGGTAAAAGTTGTTCTTGTGCATAGCATTCATGTCATGAATGCTTTTAAGGAAAATGGATATAAAACTCAGCACTACATTGAGAAAAGTGACCAACTTCATGATCTGACTGCCTTTGTTTCCATGAAAAGAGCCTCTGGCACTCGTTAGGTGGGAGACTAGGTTGGTCCCTAAGACATTCTGGATGTGTCAAAGAAGACAATCTTATTGCCCATCATTGAGCAGCAAAACTTAGCCCAGAGACCTGCTTCATGGATGATGAAATTTGTGGTTTTCCTCGGTCCCTCTAGGTAAATATGGAAATATATTGAAATAGGACCTCAAATTAGACTGTAACTGCTTCCTCTCACATCCATTCCAATTCATTATTCACTGATCGTCTCACCATTTGACACTGTGTATTCTGAACTACTGACAGCATCATTAAGTTAACTGCAAATAAATAATTAAATTGAGCTGCAGACACATGATATTGGCTAGGTCCACAAATAACATACCTGAGATGCTATTAAGAGTTTGCGCCTGCCAAGTCTATCGAGCAGCCCACATGCTACCAATGTTGCAATAAGCTGCACAGCTCCAGTGATAACTGTTGCAACTTCAACATCAAGACTAGAGTGAGAGCTGAGGAGAATGGTTTGTGTATAGCAGAGAATAGCACGCAGCCCACAAAACCTGCTAAGAGCACGGATGGCACCAGTCAGAAACAGTGGAAGAAAGGCTTCATGGTCGCAGAGACCCTGCAGTCTTTCCAGCACCCCAGGACCTTTCTCACAGTGCAACAACTCCTGAACAAAAGAGTTTACAGTTTGAACATTGTTTCCAGTATACTTTCATAAGTAACATTGTATATTGCTGTTTGCTCCTAGGCTGTTTAACTCGCAGAGGCTACATTTTATTTTACCTTATCTAATGTATTGTATCACTCATCCACTTGCTTCCATCTATAATGCAACACAACCTATTATTTTAAAATGTCATTTAGAGTCATGTTTGAAATTTATAAAATGTCATTAAAATCACATTTTTTAATTTAATTGTTGCAACATGTTTTGGCCCTACAAAGCCATCCTCAGGCAACCATTAATTGATTGAAATTGCCACACTGCATCAGCCCATATGCCAATGTATTTATATGTTATTTCTGCACATTGTCATTATTCACGCTATTTTCATAATGTGGCATCCTTGGTCTGTAATGTATAATGTGTGATTGTTAATGTAAGGTTTGTTATGATTTTGTAAAATTTTCTCCTATGTATGTGTGTATGTATGTAATTATGTATTTACGTGTATGTATGTTATTATGTATTGACATGTTCTTTTGTACGTGGTTTACTTTAGTCGAGCACATATCTCTTGCTAATGTACCTGTGACATCCAAATTATCACAGAGCCTTCTTATAGGGACTGTATATTGCATCTGTTGTCCATTATATAAAATGTGTCAAATTGTATCCATTAACATTTCAGAGCCATCCAGGTAGCTGATATCAACTCAATGAGTAGATGTTCAAAAGTTATCATATATGCTTTTTATGAAACCTAAAGTTTCATTATTTACAACATGTTAACAGTGGCCTGCCAGTCGATCTTATCCTGAGCCAGATGAATCCAGTCCAAATCCGTATACACCATTTATTTAACATTTTAAAGCCCAAAATTGGTCTAAATAATATATTTCAAGCTCTGTTTTTACCCTACAGAAAACAGACTGTCTCTCCATCAATTAATGTTGTTCAGGGAAGTAATTGCTATTTATTCTGAGACACTTATGAAACCCACAAATACAATCCGGACAAAATGCAGACTTCTTAATGCTAAAACAGATGGCATACATAGTATGATTACCTTGCTTGTTGGACACCATTAGTGCATATAGAAATTTGATTTTAGTTGAAACATCAGTAGTGTTAGTTCCTCAGAATGCTAACCAATCTCTCGCGGAGCTGGGGGGGGGGCAGTCTTATCAGCTTACGTCAGCATGGGTACTACCAGTTTGTGGAATGCAGCGTCTTGGAGTGTGGTCAGGTGTATAGTACGTTGTGTTGCTTGTTAGTTGGTCTCCGTAGGCAATGTTTTCTGCTCGGGGAGTAGCTCTGAACGTCACCACAGCAAGCGTACAGCTTTGCGTGCTCCACAACAGCGTTTACCTTTCTGTGCAGCTACAGTTACAAGGCACTAACTATAGTAACTATTGCTCAGACCAGAAAAAGAATGTAATATAATAAGCAATAACCAGTAATGAGAAGGCATGTATACACACACACACACACACTCATGATGGTTGATGTCTTGAGGGAGGTTTTGAAGGATGTATTAATAAATGAACTGTTGGAGATCAGAACGACTTTTTGAACAGCAAACTTGCCAACTAAGAGTCCTGGGGTAGACTTGGAGTCTGTCTGCCATATCTTTGGGTTTTGTCTTGATGTCAATGGAGGAGATGAAGGTTGCCTTTACACCACCTTTTGGGTGAGAGAGACATACTGACTGGCCTGAAGTAGGGCTTTATGAGGTGTATTTATCTGCATCATGGAGAGTTAATTTAGTTCACTAATGATTTCTAAATGCAGAAGAAGAGAGATGGGGGCACATGATAGCGTAGTGGTTGAGGAGCTATGCTACAAGCCGGAAGGTTGCGTGTTCAAATCCCGATGAGGTCATTGGATTTTTTTCAGTTGACCTAATCCTTCCAGCCGCACTAGGCCCTGGGTTTTACTCAGTCTCTAACAGAAATGAGTACCAGGAATTAATTAAATAATTTTCCTGGGGAGTAAAGCGCGGCCGGCACGTAGGGTTGACAACCTTACCACCATATTTGAGCCGATTGCCTAGATAATGTGGAAACCTCAACGTCTCACAACCCTATGGGCCTTCACTGCCTGGTACGGGGATAGCGCTACTTTTTTTTTTAGAAGAAGAGAGAGAGAAAGATAAGAAAGCAGACTGAAGCTAAAGAAGGTGTGAAACATCCAAGGTTTATAGTACAGAGTAATTGTCATCCTTTGTAGTCAGGACATAATATGAGTCCAGCAATGTTGAGTATAGTGAGTCTGATTTGATATATAATTCAAAATTTCAATTGTTAGCTGAGACAGCATGTGTTAACAAATGTTTTTGTAATATTTCCTCCTGATAGAGTAACATGACCATATCCCAGGGGTGAATGTTCCTAACCTTATGCCTTACAAAATAGAGACTGTGGAGAAAATGATAAGCTCCTAGTAGAAAAATTAGTTTTCTTTAAATTTCTTAATTCTTGAAATTTGCATGGGAGTAAGAATACAGAAGAGCTTCCATGTAGTTGGTGGCAGGTGAATTAGAAATGAATAAAACTTCATAATAGTAATTGATGGTCATAGGAGGGATGAATAGGCTATGATGAGATTTTTTGCTCAGTTTTATTGCAGATGGTAAGAGTAACGTGATTCCATTGCCAAATATTCTAATGAAGTTTGAGTCTTTCATTCCCTCATCCCCTACAATAGGTTACTTTAACATGGTGCTATTCAACTGGCACGCTGTGATGTGAACCCAAGTTGTCACAGTATTTTGAATTTGAGTCCATTTATACAAATTTAACAATAGGTCATGAAGTGTGATAATAGCAGTTAGGTCTCTTTGGGCATGCTTTTGTCATCCCATTGACTTATGCTGCTCTTTCTTTGTCAGTTTGTTGCTGCCTCAGTATTTTTCATATTTCTTTATTCTGTTGCAACTGAATGGTCATATTTAACATTACTTTTTGATTTGTATGCCAAAATTAATATATTGCCACATGTATGAATGTGACTGTTGACAGGGATTTAGGTTGAGTATTGGATTTATTGACCACATACCCACACAACTCATAACTATAAATAATTATAACAGTCTCATGGAATTACACACTCCAAATATCACTGTAACTACAGCACATATAAAGCCTTCATTTTCTTCATTAGACATTTCCTGGTAATGGATTTTAGCAGCGGAAATTTTTCAGCTCCTGTGCTAACTGCACCAACTAAGTTGTCTCATCACAGACTCCTTTATAACTCTCTCAGTGCTTCAACTGACTCACTTTGCAGTTGTTGCCTACAACCAGGTCTATACAACACAATATAATACTCATTCATAAGGTTAAGTTGTCCCTGTGCTTAATTAATTATGCTCCACACCATGGAAACATATGGATGAGCAGAGGCATGGCATTTCCATTCTTGATCTTGGCACTAGATGAATGTGAATGGCCAGCTTCATGTCCCAACAACTTTATCCCCAGGGAAAGAGCCCTTGGAATTAATTCAAAAGTACTATTAATATTTCAATTTTTTTCTGTATTGTAATACGTATAACTAGCAACTATGAAAATGAAAAACACAATGAAATATGAAAAAATGAACCCAATACATGCACGCACGCATACACGTGTGTGTGAACACACACACACAAATACACACAATTTTAAAATAATGCATGATTTTGTATGTCAGTAGTGAATGTATACTGAAATATGCTTTAGTTGTGACATAATGTCTAACCTGATATTCAGCAGTTATATCGTATGTGGCACCACGCAGCCAGTGGAGAGCGGCAATTGCCTCTTTCATGTTTTCCTGTGCCACCAAATAGCTTGGAGACTCAGGCAGTATAATTGGGAACAATAGTGCTGGCAGTGTGAGTCCACCACCAAAGAAAGCCAGTTCCTCCCAGTCAAGCCACGCCCCTGCAGTGTAACATGTGAGAATTCCTACATTGAACATAAGGGCTGGAATGCAACCAAGTGCTCCACGCCATTGTGCTGATGCTGTTTCGCTCACATAGAGTTGAGATGCATCTGCAATGATGCCCAGACAGGTCCCCAAGATGAAGTGGGCTACATACAGGAACCACACATTTTGAGCAAGTGCTATGAGCACCCATGCAAATGTAAGTGGTGTTGCTATAAGCCACAGTGCACGCCGACGACCCAGGGAAATACATGGTCCTGTCAGCATTCCTCCACCCAGTGCTCCCAGCATCACCAGGCCAGCTACCCATGATCCCTGACTCTCTGTAATGTGTAATCTTGAGTTTGGATGCTGTAACGATGGGAGGGCAGGGGTTGCATAACCAAGGCTAGCACCACTGGCAAGATTCACCCAGCAGGTGAGCAGAGCTGCCATCAACTAAAACAATTCACTAAATGTTAACAAATTGCATAGCAAAGAAAGAAGAATAGTGCACGTGTGATGCAAGAAAGTGAAAATGTGTACTTCTAAAGAGAGGTATTTCAAAATGTTAATTAACTTATTAAGGGCTGGTTCAATATGAATGAAAGTTAATGGTTTGGAGAAAGCGTAAGTAAAGTATAAGGAGTAAAAATGCAGAGTGAGTAATCACATCTGAGGATTTACAACTACAGGTACACCTTATGGCCATAATCTTTTTAAAATGTTATAATGGACTGATAAACTTGTTGATGTCTGGTTCAATATGACCATGAGTTTAAAGTTACATATATTTGGAAGAACAATAAATAAATTAAAAGGAATAAAAGTATATAAGGTGAAAAATCATTCCTGAGCATTTACAATTACAAATAGTCCATATAATCATATTTTTAAATGTAATAATAGATTCAAAATGAGTTTAGTAAATGTATCCCTTATCCCTCTCACATTATTGGTGCACATTTTAATCCTTCATGCTCGTAGTTTTATTAGCCTAGATTAAATGTCACTAGTGTCACCCCCACCTCACAACTTTGTTTGTCAACCATCTTATTATTATTAATTGTAGGAAATAAAAAATTAGGACATTTCAATGATTTCTAATGTGCATGAACACATGCACGTGCACACACACACACACTGATGATTGATCTCATTAGCACATGTCTTTTCATACTTAATGAAGGAAAGTAGGTTAAAATGACTACTTTTGCTTGAATGTTTCCATAGTAATGATTTTACTACTATTGTTATGGTACTACATATAAAATAGTGAATAATAATATTTTCAGAAGATGATAGTTGAAGGTTCATTTTTCTGACAGTGTTAAATAACAGATATACCTGATGGAGAAGCAAGGCCTTTTTCAAAATTATGTGTCTTGTTCTTGGCTTCAAAAGAGTTATGACAGTGTTCTAGGCATGAGAAAGTTAAGTTGCCTATCTTTACAATGAGACAGTACAAGATAGTCACTGGGATATTGCAAGATTGTCTGTATGCTCCAGCAACACCAAGAAAATACCAGCATATGTGAAGAATTAATGTTTATTTCTTTTACCTACCTGTGGAAACAATCTAGGTTTTAGAGGTTTAATTAGTATGTCTGTACTGTTCCTTGATTCTGGGATCCAAGCTGGTACAGTGGGTTCTTTCCCATCTCTTGTAGATGAAGCACCTGATATTGTTCCCAGATTTCCATCCTGAAGGCATACGTTACTGGTATAATACTTCGACATTTCTGAAAAAAGTATGGGTTATTAACATATAAGTAACTGATTCGCAGTTTGAGTGTTGTGGGCGGGGTGCAGCATGTTAGCATGCCCCTGGAGGTTTCTCTACTATTCTGCCATGTTCCAGAAACACAGTGTTGTAGCCTCTCGCTTGTACCTTGGACTTTTCTGGAGAATGTGAGAAGGGGGAGAGAATAATGAACTAACTGCAACTAACGACAGAAACTAAGTTAGTCAAAGTCACATTATGACTGATGTTCAGTCGACCAGTCAGTTTTTTTTATCAAGCCCCCATCTTGGGCCCAAGGCCAGATTTTTTATACTGTCAGACAGTTGCAGTTTCGTCAATGTGGGGCACACTCTCTGATGAGAGATCGAGTCTGTCATTCAGCACAATCATAGTCAGTAATACATACTCGTATCATCTACATTTACAGATTTACAAGTAGGCATTCTACATAGTCGGCCAGTTGTTAAGTGTTCAGTTACTTGTGGCTACATGCTATTTACACTTTTGCGTGTAACTCTAGTTTATATGTATGTACAATATATAAAAGGTTTCGTATAGAAGCTTATGCCCTAACTCATGTAGTTCATGTTACAATGGCTGCCTGGTCCCTTGAACAGCTGTACGCTTGACCACTGCCAAGTTAAAACATCTTATATTTTTTGTGTTGGGCTTCACATTTCCCAATGTTGCAAGCATTTGATTTTCGTGGTGTTGCATGACCTCTGCTTGATGCCTGCACAATTTCTTTATGTGATCATAAATATAGAGTACTTGGAATGCCATGTGCACCTTGTAGACCAGTGTGCAACTTGGAAATTAACCAGTAGTGTCGAGAACCTTGTTTTACAAGCTCTGCAATTTCAGAAGTTGGGTATCTGTTGCAAATGCAAAGGTGAGGCTGGCATTACATATTACTGAATTAAATAATGCTTCATAGAGGGTTAGTTTAATGTTAGTGCTTAATCACTAGCTTTGAATGAGGAATAGGTTCTAATAAATGTTCTGAAGGTCTTACTTCGATCATTTCTATATGCAATCCCTCCCTGTGTAATTCTCTTATCTAAGATCACACCAAGGTATTTTACATGATTCAAGAAGGGGATGATCCATCTGCTCAACATGAGGTGAGCCTCAGGTAATCTAATTCTATGAGAAAATAAATGGCCTGAGCCGTGTCTTCAGTGATCTTAATGTTACAGCACTAAGACCACATCTAAACTGAACTGAGACCACGCTGCAGTTTTCTGAAGACATTGCTTTCTTTTCTTTCTCTGACACACATGCAAATGTCATCAACAGATAAGGCCAGATGAATACCTACTGTCTGGGGGTATCATTTATATAAATACAGTACTACACAATGTTGAGGGCAGGACAAAACACTGATGCACCCCTGAGTGTATTTCTCTAGGCATGGACATTTCGCCTTCGACAGAAACTCTGAATCTTCGCTCAGAGAGAAATGATCCAATAACCTTGTGCATGCGTATGATCACTTGTGTGTGTCAAGACCGACTCTGGGCCCACCCAACCTCCTGTCCAATGGATATAAGGGGCAGATGAACTTGAAGAATTGAAGGTTGCTGGCTGAAGACTGATAATATAACAACAATACTACTGCTTGTACTAATAAGCATCAGACACGCTAAATATTTCAGAATTATAGTCAAATTTATGTTATGACCGATGGTGAGCCAGCCAGTCTGTCTTGGAATAAAACACCCATCTGGTGCTCACAACCTGATTCTTATTACTGTCAAACAGTTGCAGGTTTGTTGATGTGGCGCTCTTTCTGATGAGAGCATGGGTCTGTTGTTTACAATTGCTGCTGGACCTCGCCAGCGCAGTCATTCTTGGGTCAGAGTCCTATGGGATTTGCGACCATATTTTACTGTCTCTGATTCGAGGCTTACCCTTTTCATCGCCTCTTATGACTTGCAGGGCTATGGTGGAGGTATTCGACCCTGCCTTCACACGGGATTTACCTAGCATCGGCTGTTTACCCAGCTGTTGCTTAGCATGGCTAGCGCTTGAGTCACCGTGGGTGGTTCCCACAAATAGTTATTTTTGTATTATTTGCGGCATTAATGTTCTATGTTTTCTCAACGCTGTTTTCTATGGAAGTTACATTGCAGTCAACCTTCTTACCGACAGAGCGCTTGGTACTAGATGCGTGACGTCATGCCGTCCATGTTTCCGACCATTCCGACCAGTTTGGCGACTGTGCGACATCTTTCGTTATTAATTGGAGTGATCTGTGTGTACTTGGTACTAGTAACGGCCCCGGAAATTGTGTGCATGTCTAGCACAGCTTTCCGCTTTATTTGCTGCCCACAAATGTCGTTGAGTGACATATCTATACGTGTGTACGCTCTTGTAGTTGTGATCCGTGGATATGGTGTTAATGTAAATATATTGAAGTAACGAAGTTGTGATTGGGGTTTTTTAATCAAGTGATTATTGTTTATCAACCGAATAGTTATTATCTATTCACGGTAATTACCGATATTTAATTTCAGGACACAAACACATATATAAAGAATTTCGAATAGGTAAGATTACAAAGTTTTATATAATTATACATTTCAGTGACATATTGGTCGTGGGCGGGTAACTCAACGCAATTGTTACGCACCATACGTTCTCTAAACACATAAAATGTCGTAGGGTGCATGGAAGTGAAGAATGTGAAGGAATAGAAGTATTTATTTAAGAAAAAATTCCACTTACCAAGAATTTGTTTATGAATGTGAAGTCACCTAATTCTTATATGCCCAGCATATATAACTTGCATCCTGCCATGGTTGCCAGGAATCGGAATCATATTTAATTCTGTTTCTGTAAAGTAAGTAATTTCAATTAGTTGATTTGTGGTTGCAGTTTCATTAGTTGCTAAATGCAGTGAGAAGTGTGTGGGGAATGTATCTTTTGCCCATCCCATGAAAGTATTTTGCGGATTAGTTTGTCTTTGAACAGAAAAAAGTATGTGACTAGTTTTTTTTTAGAATGCATATTCATCAAGTAATGACATAGATCATTACATCATAATTAAGAAGTCATTAGATTCTGTTTTTAACATACAATGGATGCCAAAGTCTCCATCCCAAAAACCTCATTGAACACACAGGACTTTTCTTCCACAAGGTTGACTACTCCAAGGTATGACATACCTATAAAGATATTTCATGCAAAGTGTACTCACTTTGATATGACTTAAATCCGTACCAATATTGCTGTCTAGGCAATGTTTGCTGAACCGTGAGGGTTGTTAAAGACAGATCTTGACTGTGTGTCACTCTTAAGAGTCTACATCATACAGTGACCAAAATAATAATAACAAAACAACTCATTCAGAAGTACTTGTAGAATTATTGATCTGGACCTTGTGAGATTCATTGCAGGTTTTATTGTTGTTTGCCTTGACATGAGAATAGCAGACTGGAGGTTATTTTTCATGACCCAATAAAATACTACTCTTAGGGAGTATTTTAACTTTAACATTACACTGTGAAAATAAATTTGTATCATTGTGGAGTGGTTTTGATGTTATAGTGATTTGATATAGTTGCACTAGTTCTGAAGAGTGCCTTTTTTTGGTAGGGAGTGGACACAGTTTCATATTTCTCCAATAAATCTAAATTCACTGAGATATTAGGTTACTCTGAAGTGACTCCTGGGATGTGATGCCATGTAGTCTGGTAGATTGTTACTAATGTTTTGGAGGAATGTGCTGCCCCCGTGTTCAGGGACATGCCAGAAGATGGTAATGTTCATAGTTCTTGCTTTGTCTTTGGGTTGCTTTGATTTAATTTATTATGTTGCTGAAATTTAAAAGAAGGACGTTTGTTTAATTTAGTAGTTGTGAATTCACTTTGAAGGGAATGAGAGAAATCCATTAATTTATACTGCACAGTTTTTCTGCAGATTTTATTACTTATTTTTAATATGTGTATGCACATGTGGGGAGCGTGGGTGCACATGTGCATGTATGTAAAGACATTTGTAGCAGCATTGAAACATTGTGTATCTCAACTGGTGAACATTTTTATTGAGAATTTGGTATATCTATAATGAAGTAGCAAGTTGTGTTAGGCAAGTATGGACTGAGACTGAACTTGTTTTGTGTTTTGTTAGTTCTGGGTCTGTTTAAACTTCAGGTGAAAACCAGATTTTTTTATAGTATGCTGACTGGTCTGCCTTAGATATTAGGGGAGCTAATGAGAGTGTTGAATACTGGTTGAATGGTGGGCAGCAGATTATTCAGATACTTCTAGAATAATATGTTTAGGATTTTTTGACTTTGTTTCAGGAGTCACTTGATTCATCTATAATGACAAAGAGACGAAAGTTGGTTCCACCACCTGCACCTCGTATAAAAAATGAAGTGAAAGAAGAAAAATCGATAATGGGTAAGTATTTATACACTTACTTATTCCTTAACTCAACAGTCCTCTCCTTTGTTGCATGCCTATTCTCATATCTGGCAACCATCACTAGATGTATTAACATATTTTATGAGGTGAGGTTGTTAGCCTCACACCCAGCCCCCAGTCTGGTTCACTAGGGGCAACCTTTTGTGTCTCCTGTCCAATATGGGTGATTCTACCAGGAGCTTATGCTCCTTGTAGCATAGCTCTATAGGTGATGAGGACATTTGAAGCCCCCACCACATTAAATTAGTAGCAAGAGGAGGAAGTATTTGTATACTCAAAGCTGTTTATTTGAGGTATAATTTTTTTCTTGACTTGTTTCCAAAACATACTGGATTTTTTTTTCTGTGATTGTCAGAAACAATGAGAATTGGATTCATCTTTGTCAGCTATATTGCTGTCTTGCTGTCACCAGTGTTGCTGACATCAAGAAATATTCCACCATTTTTTTTATTAAATTAATAGGTTTTACTGCTCTTTATGGTGTGTTGATGCCAGCTGTGGAACCTGTAACTTGTATGTATATAAGTTCTATGGACAAACAAATAATGTTCATATTTTGTACAATATTTTTCAGTTGTCATTAAACCAATTAAATCGGATAAGAGTGACCATTAAATTTCCTGTTATCTTAGAAAGGGAGTTCTATAAAAAAGGTTAATCTATCATTTGTCACCAAAATTTATAAAATTCTGGGTTTATTGCGCTACTCAAAGTATGTCACTGCTGCTGCAGATGCCTGTATATATATTTTCAACAATATGAAGAATTCAGTTCCTGCCTCAGATTTGAAATATCTCCATTTGAATTGTGTACGTTTTCATTCTTTGCATTTATTTTCACATTGAAAGTGTTCTCCTATAAAGATCTCTCAGTTGATATACATATTGTCACGTGTAGGAGGGTACACATGACGATATTAACGGGCTTTTGTTCAGATGATTGGATTTATTGGCACTTTGGGTAAAGTATCTCATAAGCGTGATTAATATAGTGCTATCACTGATTTACACAGATTACAGTTCACCGTTGCACACGCACTAGGATTCTCAGTTTCCACCAATTGTCTCCTAGCAACAGATCTCAACACAACACTTCAAATCACTATTAAGTCTTCTGGCCATTTCTTTTTCAATCACCATTGAACCTTCAACTCAACTCTTCTCAGCTTCCCTTGCAGAGCTCGACTCAACTACCAACCCTCAACTGACTCCTCAGCCAGCCTGTGGTCCTCGCTATATAGCCTCGGGGTGAACCCAACGAAAAACACCGCTTTCAGCAGTTCTTCTGTTCTTGTCATGGGATGTTATCTAGCGATAGTCTGGATATCATGTCCTCGTGAATGTGTTTACCAAGCCGTTGCTCAGAAATGGCTGTTTGTTTATCTGTCTATTTCATAACAACGGCTGTACTCCTCTATTTTGAGTTCTCTGTCCAGCAGCAGGTTTAGATGCCACAGTATTTTCTTGGGTGGCTTTCATTTCATCTCGGTTTTCCTCTATCTTGTTTTCCAGCCCTTCTAGGATGGCTACCAGACATTCCAAGTCCACCACAATTGTTTGTCACATTGATTCCAGTCAAATAAGTCGAACAGTATAATCCATTCCCACTTCTGACACCAGTTGTCACATATTAATGACCAAATATAGGGTTTGGATTGATAATTAAATTTATTGAACGCTCATAACTCATAACTACAAATAACTATAACAGTTTCACTAATTTACACACTTTGTAGATCACTACTACAGCCCACATCAAATCTTCTGTTTGTTCTGTCATCACTAGTTCTTGGTAGGTAGCGGCTGATAACAGTACAACTCGAGATTCATCTGAACTGATGTCTGTCTGGTCTGTTTGGTTAATTGCTGCTGGCCCCACCAGCACATCCATCTTTGGTTCTGATTTCCACGGGACACATGACCATATCATATTGTCTCACAACTTTAGGAGTGATGCAGTGCTTACTGAACTGATGGCTGACTGACTGCTAAATTGCTGCAGGCCATTGCGAGCACAGTGATTCTTGATTCTGAGTTCCATGAGACCCACAACCATATACTACTCTGAACTAATGCTGCTGCTGGTCTACTCATGCAGCCTTGGCAGGTACTGCATAAAAAAAAACATCGTTTCCAACAGTTACTTTATTGTTGCTATCCCGGCGTTCAGCCATCATACCACCCTATTATCTTCTCACAGAGTTGAAGCCTTATTAAAGTTGTGTGTTACTGGCATGGATTTCAATGTAGTAGATCAATTAGTGACCAGATTTTCTTAATTTTTTATGTAGTGGAGATTAAATGGAAGGACAATGGTCCAGTATGTTGGCTAATCATAGACATCAATAAAGTCTGTGATTCAGCTAGGTTGAAGTACTTTCAGTATCCTAATTGATTGTTATACCCATGAAAGTATTTAGGTAAATTATAATGTTTTTAAGAGAAAACTATAGTAAAATCTTTATAGGTACAAATTTGTTCAACCTGTTTGTTTGTGATCACTACTCTTGTGCCTTGGAGATGGAGGCAGCACGTTCCTCCGAAACATCGGTAAACATCTACCAGACTACTTTGCATCACATCCCAGAAGACAGTAATATTTGTTGTCATTACGCTGAGGGCCTCAAGTTTCATATATTGTCATTAATCTATGTAGTTGACAAGTGTCAAAAAGTAAACTGGTAAACAAACTAGAAACACGCTCTGAGAGACTGGGAGAGGTCAGTGACCAGTCAGCTGTGTCAGCAGTCAGCTTCATTTGTGAGCACTACTAATGCAGCAGAGACATGTAGGTCAAAACCCTAGGACTGGTTAGTAAAAAGCTCTGTTCCAATTTTGATGTGGAGGATTGCCAAGAAAAGAGTCTTTGCCCTTTGTGTATCTTAGGATTCAGTGTACTGATCATATCATGCTTTTGCATTTCGCGGTTGTAAAAGGATGGTGTTGTATAGCCTACTTGTGTACAGTCCATTCATGTTAAGCATTGTGTTCCCTTTGCTAGCCATTGTCATTCTTGATCATTGCCCTAATGTTGGGAGAAACAAAATTCGACCCTAGGGGTGCTTGAACCTCAAAACAGATTTTTTTTTTACTCTGATCATACAGGCAAAAATCAGGAAATTATAAGATCATAACTTGTAAAGATACTATTCATGTGCCTAAGCATTGCACCAGCCGGTCACGGTAGCCGAGCGGTCTAAGGCCTGTACTGTCTTCGCTCGCTTGGAGACCGGGATCATGGGCTCGAATCCCACTCAGGCCTGTTTAGTTTGTGTGTGTGCATTTTTCTGTGTTTGTGTACAGGTAGAGGCCTTGTGACGAGCTGATCACCCGCCCAAGGAGTCCTACTGAATGTGTAAGATCTAGAAAAACCGAAGTGAACGGAGAAGTTCATGGAGGTAGGCCTAGGCCCACTGGGGCTGTAGTGCCAAGAAAAAAAAAAGCATTCCACCATGGAGTGTAAAATGAGTTCCATGCTTTCTTTACACTTATGGTAGGTGGAGGTGAGTGGTCACCTTCCTACTCTTGCTGCTTTATCCCTGGAGCCTCTGGTGTCCATTAGATGGGAACTTTGTGGGCCTCAGAGCCAGTCAGGATGGGGTGGTGAACAGAGCAGTCTTGCTGATGGTTCAGCTGGGCTACTACACGTATATTGCCCAATAATTGTTCTAACTCATTAAAAGCCAAATTATGTAGATCAACTGTTACTGATACAACGTTGTATTTTAATAATTGAAATGGCTTTTACAAAATGCTTTACAAATGGCCTCTTTCCTCTGTGTTTTTCAACCAAAATTATATGTATTTCTCAACTTTCCCGTGAGTGGTACTTGCCATATCCATCACATCCCCTTTGATTTGAGTGTCGTAATAACATTCAGTGAAGGACAGTAAATTAGGGAGCTCAACATATACAGTATTCTCAAGTCCCTTGTCAGTTCCTCCATTATATTTGTCCTGTACACACAAAAAAACAGAGGCTGTGTTTTTTCTCTTAATATTATTCATGTATATTTGTTTTTATATATCCATCAACACCATGCATATTGTTCTGTTCGAATGAAATGAGTTTTTTTTTTCTAATATGACACTTTTGATTGGCTTTCTTTAATAAGGGACATGACGCTTTTTAAAAAAAAGCATGTTTGAAACCACTTGATATTTCGGGTTTGTCGAATTGGGACGTGGTGTGGTAACACTCCAGATAAATTTCTGATTCTCATCGGCTAAGTTCAATTTGTAAGTCAGACATAAAAAAATTTAAATAAACTGAATATAATAAACCTTTGTTACAAGTGAATTTTGATATAGATTACTGTAAAAATCTTAGATTAGTCTTGTTTCTAATGTAAATTTTCTGTACAGTGAACCTCTTCAGTTATTACTTACATCGAAAGGACAGTAAATAAACAGTGCAGGAGATTGATAAAGTGTTGTCTTTTCGTAGATGATTATGATTTAGAATCTGAGTAGCGCAGAGTTTCCTGAATCATCACTGTTACAAGAACTTCGAGTAGGAGTCAACTGTTTTGGAGACACACAACCAGAATTAACGTTTCTGTTTACAAGGAGGAAATACATTTAATTAAATCTCTGCTGCAGTTTAATTCGCAAGTGCCCGAAAACCTGAACTCAGATTCCTAGTATATACTTCTACCTGTAATCAGATATACCCAAATATTGCAGTCGCATCTGGAATGGGGAAAAAATTGAGATGAGCGGTTACATATAACCTTTTAATTGTTGACGGTTTGACTTCGCCGGTTGCATGCGGCTTTTGATGTGCGTTTTGGAAATACACGTGCATATCTCGAAAAAAAAAAATTTGTTATAAAGCATCTTGGCTAGGCTTTGTATGTAAACATTACACTTGAACGTTTTCCATTTGGCAGTTGTGGCTGCAAGTTGTTGAAAGCGTGCCTTGGTATATTCGCATCTTGAACGGTCATGGCATCTTTCCCACGGTCTCAGCTGTAACTATAACTGTGGTTCTGTCATTTACTGTTCTGAATTTCATGAAACTGAAGTACTTCTTTCAATAGTATGAATTCCTATGCCTATGCAGTAATTTAATATGGCCTCCGCCGTTAGTTTCGACGTTTTAATTTCGCGAAAAATTTCGTGTATGGTCTTTGTCTCAATCAAATGTTCCACTCCTAATTTTAACTTACTTTCCCAATTTTATAAGGTACGTACATTTATGGTATCATATGTTTTAGGCGCTTTTACATCTTTCCGATGTGCCTATTAAAATAGCTCCATCCGTTCAGCTCTACGAATGGAACAACTCAAGAACGGATAAACCGATTTTGATCAAATTTGATATTGGAGAGTTTTACGAAAAATTATAGAGCCACTTGAGTTTTGATTTCGATCGGGTTTAGAGGATCACTATACTTGAAGATCTACATGCTTTTCTGCATGCTGGTACATGCCTCCTATGTTCAGTACATATATTCCATAAGGCGTACGGTTCTCGGGATAATTATATTAAACACAAGTGAGCGAACGTCCCAGAGTTGTTGCTCTGTTGCTTTCATTTCCGAATTTCTATATTCAGCACTCAACAACGGGCTTCGAACACACGCAGATATTACTAAAGTCTCATTTATTTACAGTTAACTTTATTTCAACCTTGATATATTGGAGAGAAGTAGAAAGATCCAGTTCAAATGCGTTTATCATTTTCTTTGCTTGAAATTATCAGCTCTATGCTATTTATAGACGGCATAAAATGTTAGAAGTTATGGATTGAAAATATAGAGACAATAACAGAACGAACGTTCGAGANCGGTGGTGCTTGTTGATGGCCGTCCAGCGCGGGCTTCATCGTCGACCTCTTCACGGCCTTCTAAAAAGGCCCTGTGCCACCGGTAGACCTGACATTCCGACAAACAATCATCACCGAAGGCCGTCTTTATCATGGGAAAAGTTTCCACTGCAGACTTGCCAAGTTTCACACAAAACATGATGGCAATCCTTTGTTCCAAGGAGCGCTGCATTGCGGCTTGCACGGGAGACAAAAACGAGTTTCACAGAAAAGCCTTTCGTCACTCTCAGGAAGTTCGGAGACGACTAAGCGACCGCGGGTTCATAAGCTGACTTCCCCCTCCACTGATCCCAACCGGTCTGAGAGTGCTGCGACGTATAGTCACTTCACAATAAAATAACTGACATTACTTTTCGGACAAACCCTGTATACGTGCTACATGTCATGAAATATACCTGAAGGTTTCTGGGTGAAGCTAAACCTTTTCCTGAAGGAGCAGCCTATTGGATAATGTTGCTTATGCGTGCTGCTGTGTACTGCTAAACGAATTCCATCCACGAAATGTCGAGTGCGTGGTTAGCACTCTTGGGCTTTCTTACCTTCCACTTTTCTTTATTTTTCTCCTCTATTTCTTTGTTTTCTTCTCTGTTTATTTATATTTTTTGTTATTGCCTTTATACGGACATATCCTCCGTTCAAGCCCAGGCATGCTACTCATAGATTAGAGAACGTTGGACTTATCATATTTTATTAAATTTCGGTGTTGTTTTATTCATCCAAGTATTGCTTTAGTGAGCGGACCCACACGTGACTACAGCGATGAACTTCGCGGTTCATTAGGTTTAAAACTGTTCTGACAGCTCCCAGACGTTGTAATAGGGTGAGGTCACATCGTATTTGCAGTTAAGCGAATTTACGAAATCAACGTTAACAATCACTCGTAAACTTAGCTTGAGGTGATGCCGAAATCCACCCGCCTTGCGGAACTTAACAAGTGTTACAGCGCATCCGTTTTCATCGTTGCAGTTTCGTATTAAATATTCTGTTTTGACCAACCAGTGATATAGTACCCGAGGTCACGCACACCTGTTTGTTTTGCCAACAGCAGAAATGCTGACCAGCAAACCAGAAAGCAGAAATCCACATATGTTGCATTTCGAAATCCAAGAAACGCAGACATCAGTATTCAATTACTAGTCAACAGTGAGGTTTGAGAGCGGTTGGCCGGCTGTAGTTCATGGAACAAGCGGATTCGCTTTACATTAATTCGGTCATTTTCGGTTTTGAGAATTTCGTACAATACTTTAGGTTCCTGCAATCACCAGTCTGTAACGATAATTTTTTTATATACGGGAAGTTTATTCAACATTATTTAGTCTCCAGCCGCTGGTCTTTAAGATCATTGAATAGTTTTTGTTCATTAAATGCAAGTGTGTGTGTTGCTGGCATCTACAGTGTTGGGATATCTGCCACTGAAGTGTTTAAAGTCTACACCGATATTATTTAATCCCTCACTTCCATCCTTTCGTATTTGTTCCCACTAGTTCCACGCTCGATGTCACTGTTTTACTACCCACACTCTTCCACTACACCTGACCTACTCTGGTATTACCTCATAAGCCTACATGAATCCCTTTTTCCCCCCCTTTGGCGCTATAACCCCAATTTGGGCCTTTGCCTACCTCCATGAAACTCCGTTTTCCTTCGGTTTACTAGATCTTACACATTCGGTAGGACTCCTTGGGCTGGTGATCAGTTCGTCGCAAGACCTCTGCCTGTACACAAACACAGAAAAATGCGTGCACACACACACACACACACACACACACACTAAACATCCATGCCCTGAGTGGGATTCGAACCCACTATCCCGGATTCCGAGCGAGCGAAGACAGTGAATGCCTTAGACCGCTCGGCTACATGAATTCCTACTGTACCTGAAATCGTCTCAGGTATAGGACAGTGAAGCCGTGGCCGATCTCTGCAAGGATTATGTTCCATCCTAACGGCATATTCGTATTAAGCTCAGCAGGCCATAANAAATCGTCTCAGGTATAGGACAGTGAAGCCGTGGCCGATCTCTGCATATTCGTATTAAGCTGGGCAGGCCATACGCATTTCAAAGGGGTTTGCGGACTGCAGTTTGGTAACCGCTGGTTTGTTGGTTATTGCTCGTGGTTTTGTTTGTTAAGACGCCGTTCTCAGTGGCGTAATGAAGTTCATCCAGTGACACGACATTCTTTTTTCTGCCCACGGCATGCCGTATCTTGTAAACTTGCACCCATGCTTAGCACGGTAAGACCAGTTTGTTAAGTGCAGACCTTCTGTCTCATTACCTGTTGTTCCGTGAGGTTGCTTGGTGCGTCCATTGGCTAAGCCGCTAAGGGAAACTGCGATTGCGCACGTTATTTAACAATGAATGAGATGAGATGGGATGGTTATTGTGTGTGATGAACTGTAGAGGCCGTGGCCCGGCTTATGGTACTATCCTGACATTGCATGGAGAACCGAAAGACACGAATAATCTCGGACAGGATATCCGCTGGCATGGCTGAGATTCGAACCGGGCATTACCGATTAATTTGTTCATTAGCTTTTGTTGTAGGGGGACAGCCGACTGGCGAGGAGCACAAAAGAAGAAAAATGTTTCATACATAACCTACCGACTCCTCTCGTAATACCGAAGTCACATGCTGCTGCAACAAACCGTCCTGAGATATTTCGTGTCGCTGCGGTAGCGTAGTTGGTTGAGGCACTATGCTACAAGCTGGAAGGTCGCGTGTTCGCGTCCTGATGAGGTGGATTTTTTCAATTTACCTAATCCTTCCAGCCGCACTATGGGCCTTGGGGTCGACTCAGCCTCAAAAAGAAATGAGTACCATGATTCTTCCTGGGGGTAAAGGGCGGCCGGCGCGTAAGGCTGACCTTTCCGCCATCTTTGAGCCGATTGTCTAGAGAAAATGTGGGAGCCTCGACTCTCACAACCCTATTGGCCTTCACGGCCTGTTACAGGGATTGCTTTACCTTTTACCTTTTACTTATTAGCAAAATGAACTCTGTCCCACTAGAGCAGCTTTCATAACCAATGGATCGGTTGGGATTCGATCAAATGTATGCTGGTTTCTACTTACTTACAGTCTAGTGAGCAGTAACACCATATAACACAGGAAATAGTTCCCAACTTTTCGAAGTTCAAGAAGTGGCAAAAGCTGGGACTTCCTGGCTAAATTAACAGGAAAATGAAGCAGTTCTCAGCTGTACCATGTAGCAGGAGGTAGTATATTTATTCGAAACGTCAGCAACGTCTGATGTAGACCCTTCTGTTTTATATTTGTTCGAGAAGGAGAAACGTAATGTCATGTTATCGCCGCAGTCATACAGACAAGTTGCGAGGCTGTAAGATCTGTCCTCTGTTAAGAATAGTTTAAATTGAAACAAGTTTTAAAGGGTTGTTTCCTTCAGAGGCTGGGATGTGAATGTGGTAGACTCAATTAGACTGTCACAGATTAGGTTCTAGTGGCCGACCATTTTGAACAAGTCTTTGGATCAGCTGAACAACTATCAACTTGAAAGAAAGACCCTATCTATATTGTGTTCTTTAGATTTAGGTGTTACGGGAAAGGCTGATAAAAATAAACGCCTTAATTTCCTTCCATTTTTCTGTCCCTTAACTTATTTTTAAGTCATATGGATGAAATGTTGCCGTATAATATACATGTTGATAGACATGTATTATGTCTTCCATTTTCTCGTCTGTTTACTATTCCGGCTGAATATTATTGAACATTACACTGAAGATATTATATGAAACGCCCACAGGCGCTGTTAGCGATTTGTTATATACAAGGACATTTTGAAATTACAACCCTTGGCTTGCATTTGTTCTGACATAATATTTTACCGTGTGCAATGTATTTGTTACGCAGAGGTCGCTCGTGTAGTCCTTTATCTGGTTGCCCCATGCTCACGAGTTCTGTGAACAAGGGTTATCATCCGTGCGTAATTGAAAGACCCTGTGGTGATCTTCAGAGACATTGAATAATGATCTTAATTTACTATAATTTCGTAAAACATATTAAGAAGGTAGACTGCAAAAGGGTTTTACTTATTGTGTTCTGCCAAGCATAGTTTCATGAATTTATTGACAATGAAAATAAAGGGCGATATTGTCCACTTAAAATGTCTGGTTTCTTCATTGGCCGCACTGCAGGCTAGTGACATTTCGAATGGCTTGCATGGCTTTGCACTCTACTCTCCTGCTCCAGTTATACAGACTGTCAACGCTTTAAACAAACTAGCTCATGACTTAAAGGCTAAACCGTAGCCCAACCATAATACAGGGTGTTCCGTTCAAACCTCCCACTTTTTAATTAATCATTACGAACAAATTATGATAAATTATGGATTATAATTAACACTAGATGAAAGAAAACCTGAAAGAAATTTATTTCCGTTTTTCTTCGGTGAAGCTAGCTACAGTATCTGGCCGCGTATAACTTGACATGTTAGAACAGTTCCTGTATCCCCAGGTAGCAGATCTGCAGCCTAACATAATCTTCTAACAAGATGGAGCCCCCTAGATTGGGGTCCGGATGTTCTGAGGTCCCTCAATGCCACCTTCCAAAATCGCTGGATTGGACGTGGCGGACCAATTCGTTGGCCACCACGTTTACCGGACCTCACTCCGTTCGATTTCTTCCTCTGGGGTTACGTGAAGGACCTGTGTTCGTGCTTCCAGTGAATGACCTCCCAGATTTACAAGCCCGCATCCGCGAAGCGATTGCTACTGTACCAATGGACATGTTGGAAAGAACGTGGCAAGAAATTGAATACAGATTGGATATTGTTCGTGCTAGCAATGGTGTACATGTAGAGATTTATTAATGCGTCAAATAATTTTTTTTGAGTTCATGTATTTCCTATAGCATCATTTTCCTACTATTCATACTTTCTGTTCTAAGATCTGATAAAATGTGGGAGGTTTGAATGGAACACCCTGTATTGGAAGTGAAACAGTTATACCGCCATGAATATTTTCTCTCAATTCCCTTTTAATAACGAAGCGAGCGATTTTGTATTGCGCTTCCTGCACCACGATTCTCTTCACGATTACGATGTGGTGTGCTCCAACAAGTAAAGGAATGAAAGTACATCATTGTAAGTGACGCAGAACGTCACGTTATTATTCGAAAGTTACTAGATTCTATTTTCAGCGTACTTCCCGTATTCATACGCCCTTTGGAAATGCAAGCATACCTGTATAGGACGTTTCTACCTTGAGGTTGTGCGGACAAGGCATGACGCAGAGTGGACAGACTTTGTTACTGAACGTCGTGGTTGAGTGTGGCTTAGCAGTGCTACTTTCTATTCAGGAGGACGCATTTCGTTAATCAGCCCAGAGTCAGGCGGTTCTGATTGAGGTTTTCCATGGTTTTCGTCAGTCCCTCCAAGCAGTTTCTGGGATAGATAGGAGGGTGCAGCCGTTGACTTTTACATCCTTCCCACAAGATTACCAGTTTAACCCTAGCCAACTGACATCCATCGTGACATGAATTTTTTTCATATCTATCAAAAAGTAGATACGAAATAATGATTTTATGGCCAAGTGACTTAGTTATGTGAACTACGTAATAGATTTGTGACTGCCGGATCGCCAGGTTAATCCAGCATTTAGCATAGATTATTGGCTTTCAGATTTCTTGTATTCGATTAGGAACGCTGCCACACACATACACACAGATGACTGAGGGCATGGGCAGACCAAGGAAACTGGCAGCCTCAATTTCAGAGAAATTTTGCCGATTTCCAGCAGGCAACTGGTTTCCAGCGTAGCAGGCGCACACTGAGGAAACTTATGTTTGATTAGTTGCTCGCATCATCTTAAGTGGGTATATTCGTCCGACTTAATGCACGATTGTATTTTTTAATTTCATGCACTTACGTCCTGCAATGACAGATATTAATACTAATCCTGTCATAATATGGTGGTACTTGAGACCGGGTGAGAAGGCGTGAGAAGAGAGGACGACGACCATAAGCAAAATATTGGGATGTTAATTAAATTGTTTCAATTAAGTTCATTTTATTTTAATCAGGAAATATCGCGTTCACACGCGATACGAAATTTTGACATACAGTGCAACAGTTTTAGCAAGCTAGAAGACACCTGATGATGGCGGTATATAGCCGAACCATGTAATGTGGAAGCAGGGTGACTATATAATATAGTATATTTAAGACGCAATGATATATTAATGCAACAGGATGTTTAAATACAATATTAGGAAAAGGATACACTGGGTGCATCCGTTCTCCTGTAACGATTTAAACTGAAGCGCTTATATTGTTTCGAAAGAACCTGGTTCCAGGCTCCTTCGTCTCATGAGTAATTTTTTCCCAAGCCAAATCTATTTTGTTCCTCCTAGCCTAGTCTGGGTGGCGTTTGTCTATACCAGACTCTTGCCCAATTAACTGCACGAAAACGAATTAACAGCTTCGTCAACCTTTCGTGCCACCTTATGAAACAAATGAATCACTGACGCGCGTTATAGAACAGCTGACACTAGGAAACTACGTGACAACGCAATTATGAGAAGACTGGGATGCTACGTTTCCTGGAAATTGAGTTCCTCGGTCTCCCTGCGAGTTGCGTTGCCGTTCATTTATACCTGGCCGCGGTCTGACAAAGGTTGAGAACCACTGTTATAAAGACAAGAGCAGAATCAAGGGACACTATCTAACGTAGTTGTAGCACAATGAATTTATCAACTTTCCTTGCGAACCTTTAGAGAAATATCTGACATCATGAATTTCAACCGGTGTGGAGTTTGAACGATTCTTTTATTGCGTTAAAAATGTGTGGATTCCGTGGGGATCCGTTGCGCTGACCACGCGACACCCTCTATCCGCTAAAGTTGGCACTAACTTCGCCGATAAACGGCGGTCGCTCGGTCGGTATAGTTCGCTTGCGGACTACAGACCACGGAGTTCGTTTGTTTCAGATGTTGCAGAGGGTAATGGGTATCGAATCCAAATGACACCCATTTAATCGCCCTTTGTATGGTTTAAAAATTCCCGTTTATTGCTGGAAATATACACTTTACCTTTTGACTCAATCTCTGTTCTCATGGTCGGGTTGTAATTTTTTGTTGCCACTGTGTGCCTAAAATTTTACTTTACCACTCTCCTTTTTATATATAAATATGTGAGTAAAATAAAAAAAAAGCTATGCTATCTTTTGTTTTCTGTCCTACTATTTGGAGGGTTGTTTCAGCTTTCTGATGAGAAAAGTCATAGCGAAACCTGGTGCAGTCTGAATTCTAATCCACTAGCTAAACATGAGATCATCTTCGTTCGGTTCGTGGCTCTCATAGCTGTAACTGCATATGAAGACTACGGTGTTATAGGTTATAATACTTTGTATTTCGGAGAAACCTTCGGTCTCGAAGATGGAAGTGATGTGTTCGTCCGGAACATAGGGTTTTCCTCGAACTACAGGGTGTTATTACCCAGAAGAACGTATTCTTGATCAGATGACCATGCTTGTCCATCTCGTTTTGATGGTGTTTTTTCTCATTCACTTTCACCGCCCACTGTAAAGGTCAGATTGTTTTTGAAGAGTAAGATACCGCATAGCTAACCTTGTGTTGCTGATGTAATGTTTTTGTTCTGATGAAAACATGCTTATGCATTAATTTTCTGACCTGTTATTTTGCTGCGACGAAATTGGGTCACCATTGTATGTGTGTATTGTTTAGAGGTAAAATAAAGTAAGCCAACTTGTTGCTTTGACAGTTAATTGTAGTTGCGTTGTATCGCGTATTTCAGGGGTTGACAGTTGCTTTATACTCAGGAATTGTATTTTGCTATTTCGAGGACAGCCTTGTAAAAGAAATTATGTACTTTTTAACGATTACTAAATAGCTATCTATTACTTAGGCTGTTTTATATTAAAATACATAAAAATGACAGTGTTAGCAATTAATTTGTATTCGATGCTCTCAAGGTGGCAAAAGACATGAGTACGAATGTGGAGTGGGGACCAGTTCACTTTCCCATATCCTGTTACAGGTACAGGTGCCCCACTATTTGTATTTTCGTTAAAATGTAGATTTTGATTTTTTTTTACAGAATCTTACCTGTACTATACATATAAGAGTAAAAGCTGATATAAATTAATAACATCTGAACATCTCCCCAGGCCACATTTACTGTGTGCTATGGTCTATTTGCCCATCCCCTAATGCATTCGAATTGCAGCAGCATAACGTAAATTCCTTTGTTTTATAGCGTGCAGTAATTCCGAAACCATTCAACGCTTTTATTTAGGAATGTTATACGAATAACTGTATGTAATTAGCTCGTATTTTAAAATAAAACGTACATGTTTGCATAGTTTTATAATTAAGTTTTGTATTTCGTAACACTGGAATTGTGTAAAAGTTATTGAAAGGACATCAGTTAAATTGCCATCGTGGTACTGGTTAATGTAATGTCTTTTAACATACGGACCTGCCGTCCACACAGTATCAGGGAAGCCGTCGGAATAAGGCGCCACAATAACTTCAGCCGTGAAGACAGATACAGATTGAGTGAAGCCTAGCTTTACCTGCCGTAATAGACACACGTTTTACAGGATGTAATTACAGGGAATTTTATACAAAATCAAAATTGAAATAAAAAGATAATATACACAATAGCTAGACACACACAAATATGTGTGTGTGTGTCTAGCTATATGTGCGCACATAACTTAGAAACAGTCTGCTGTGAACCGAACTTTAGTGTTCGATCATCTGAAACATTATTCTTTCGTGGGCTTTAATAAATCGAGCAAATATAGCCACTTTTTTTTACCCTACCTTCCTAAAGCAAGCCTATACAGTCTTCATCTCGTCTGTGTAAATCCCCCGCCCCCACTCTACTTTTGAATGCCTGAACCAATTTTTAAGAAGCTTGTTTTTTAAATCTAGAATTCGAAGATATACCGGAATAGTGTTATAATTTATTTTTCTGTGATGTGAATTTCCGGTCTAGAAAACCGAAATTAACGGCCGTAAGGATTCGTTGCACTCACCACGCGACACCCTCTATCCGCAAAAGTTGGCACTAAACTTCGCCTACAAGCGACGGTAGCTCGGTCGATATAGTTCGCTTGCGGACTAAAATCACGGAGTTTGTTTTTGTTTTTGATGTGAATTAGGCTTTGAATTACCTTAGAACGTTGGAATTTTGGATAGAATAAATACGGTGCTATTATATAGTGGACACCACTGAGATCCGTTTGTGCTAGGAATCTGATGCAGTCCACACCATTCTCAGAAACATTCTGCTCCTTGGGAGGTCATTGTGTAGGTAGCGAGTAATGATTTCAAAAGGGATGGGGAAGGAATCCATCATCGCACAATTTGAGGTACTATCTTAACGTAAGATCGGAATCAGTCACTGTGGTTAACGTTGATAATGTCTTCTCGGGCTATGAGTCATGTCAGTTGGTTAGAAATTACCGATGTTTCATGAACTCTCTCTGTCCCCATCATCAGCGTCTATTGATCTTGACCCTGGTGATGGTACAGATGACTCCTGAAACGTCGGTAATTTTAACCAGAGAATTTATCACGTACTTTCCTGATATTTGCATGAATTAACTGAAGAAAATCACGAACAGCCACAAGTTACGTATATAGGATTGAAGGTTCTCACATCGGTGGTCATGAAGAGTTCTGTCATCTGGGACGTAAGTAGTGTAGTCTGTTGAAAGCCAACCGACGTTTCGGAGGAACACGTCGCCTCCATCTTTAGGGTCGAAGAATTAACCGAGCTCTGCTTGCCACCTGTTTTCACGCTGATTTCTTGCTAATACGTCAAGGTATAAGAATAAATAGAAGAAGATTACCAAACAGGAGAGGCAGTATCTCTCAAAGTATAGCTAACGATACGATACTCTGATACTGCATCCATTAAATATATGATAATGAACACAAAATATTTCCCAACAGAGCTGAACCTACGTTGTCAGCTACCTGTAGCTGCCTTACTGACATCTCAGCTCACTGTCGTTCCTCCCTCCTCTCGCTTAGGCCAGAAGTTGCAATAAAAAGACTCTGCGGCTTTTAGTCCGCAAGCGAACTATACCGACCGAGCGCCCGCCGTTTGTCGGCGAAGTTAGTGCCAGCTTTTGCGGATAGAGGGTGTCGCGTGGTCAGCGCAACGGATTCCCTCGGCCGTTATTCTCGGTTTTCTAGACTGAAGCCGCTACTTTTCCTTTCAAGTAGCTCCTCTATTATCCTCACGAGGTTGAGTGGAACCCGCTCCAGACCCACTACCTCTCAGAAAATCTGATAGCCCCGGGAATCGAACCCGGACCTCTGGATCTGTAGCCAGGATCTCTGACGACTAGACTACAGAGGCGGTCGGGGCTGCTATAAAGTGACTCGAATTATTATATGATCTCTTGGACGAAGTGCATGTAATTAACTCGTTATGGAGAGGCTGTGTCTGGCTTGCGACATGTTTCGTTTCTGACACAGCTCGATAAGATTTTTATTGAATTTGGTATCTATCTGCATTGTAAACGTAGTCTGAAATTTAATTTTAGCCTGTATTCTTACGTTGTCAGATAATGCCAGCTCATATACGCTTACATGGGACGATCCACATCGGAGCGCCGTTGACGTGGTCGCCATTCTCGACCCTTTGCAATTGTGAACCGATATTTTCAACCGTTGACTCTTTACAGTAGACGTTCATAACAGGAAACTAACTGCACCGGTATCTGTAAATACAGCGGGTAAAGTTGTCGTGTACAGGTTAGTGCCTCACAGCAACCTTGCCTTGTGTTTGAACTTTACCCTTCAATTTCAGTTTCTTAAATGATTGACTAGGTGCTGGACAGACGGTGGTTTGATTCCAGGCAGGCGTTGGACATTCTCTTCGCCACCGTTTCCTAAAGGCTCTGGGGTCCTCCAACCCCCTATTCAATGTGAATCGAGAATTATTTCCCCGACGATAAAGCAGCCGGAGCTTCAAATTCACCACTTACTCCCTCTAGTACCAGAGTCTCGATTCAATTAAGAGTTTCATCTCCACATCGCCTTAAACCTTCCTGGCGTGGTGCTTAGACACAGGAATAACATGTTTAGTGGACCAATAAATGTGGATTGCTGACAGCACTTTGACCCAGAAAAAATAAGTTTTTGTATTCTTTGGGCTCAACGTGTGTTTGTCGTCTCGATCGTTTTACGTCACAAGTGGTCAGTGAGACTTTATATAAAGTCGCCTCGGCGTTGTTATTGAAAATGCACGATCAACTGACGTCCCCATAACTGACCTGGGACCCCGTTAGTGACTAGCGGTTTATCTGTCTGTAGGACCGACTATTGTAGATTGCCTACTTCACCGTTTATCTGAGATAGAATATTTTATTCGCGTAGTTTTAGTACCGTAAGACTAATCACGGAACTTCACAGTCGAGTAGTTTGCACCCACGATTTATCTTCCGAAAGTACCTGGTTCGATCCTCGGCCTAAGACCAGCAATCCTCACAGTATTATATTCATGATAAGATATAAAAGTTTGTGAGAATGGTACATTAGAACAAATATGATATTTTTTGACATTATCCATCGTCTTCTCTTTATATAAAAACCGTCCTGTTTATTTTTCAAAACACAGCGTTTCGGAGACTAGATTCTGTCACCATCTTCAGGAGATAGGGACTAACTCTATCGATTGGGCCCAACTGAGTAGATTTTGCGTGAAGACGGAGACAGAATCCAGTCCCATAAACGTTCTGTTTTGAAAAATAAACAAGACGGTTTTTAGATAAAGACAGTACGATAGATAATGTCCCGACACATAGTACTGGTATTACTATATTCATGGATTTCCGTTAATTCCTCCAGGCTAATGAAAGCAAGGAATATGCTGACCATTTTCTTTGACATCCTTCTTAGTCACTCGTAAAATGGTATGTGATACATACCGTTGAGAAAGCGTGTGCATATAAGGTTAGCAACGTAAGACAGTCCATCTGTACTGACCTGGATATACTTCCATATGATCCTCTTGTGATGGTGGTGTATAGTTGAAATTTATATGCAGTCTTGGCCCCTTTCATTGGCGACAGTAAGAACACTGCACATGCCCTTTGCATAACAGTTGTACGTACACTGGAGTACTTTGAACACTGGCGATGATGATACTGATGACGGAGGTGGTGGATGATGATAGACCGGAGGGCTATGATCTGCGAATGTGCTTGGAGGATAGCCAGTCACTTATATAGCGCGAGGAAGTGACGCAAATACCTCTGCGCTCCACCACTATGTACTGCGGTTGAACCTATTGTTAATCACAGTTTGATTTCAAATAACGCCATGAATTCAACTGTGTATGTAGATTTGAAGCTCGTTATGATTTCTTCGGGGCAGCGGTTCTGGAGCTCTCTCGTGGCCGCTTTTGAAAGTTACAAACATGTTCTGAACCCCCCCCCCCAAAAAAAAGGATTCCGTAAAGAAGGTTGTTATTAATTTCAGCTTTAAAGCAGAGCGTGAGAGAAGTGCGAGCCGAAGAAGATTTTCGTCCAACAATTTCTTGAGCTATTTGTTTTCAGAGAAGAGGGGGCGAAAAACTACCGCCGTGTAGCACACCCACATCACCCGCGTCGATGAATTCATATGACGTAAGTAAAAGAAAAAAAGTACAGATATCCCTGTAACAAGCCCTGAAGGCCCATAGGGTTGTGTGACGTCGAGGCTGCCACATCGTCTAGACAATCGGCTCACAAATGGCGGTGAGATTGTCAGCCTTACGCGCCGGCCGCCCCTTACCCCTCAGGAAGATTCCTGGTACTCATTTCTGTTAGAAGCTGAGTCAGTCCCAGGGCCATAATGCGGCTGGAAGGATTAGGTAAATTTAAAAAATCCGCCTCATTGGGAATCGAACCCGCGACCTTCCGGCTTGTAGCATAGTGCCTCGACCAACTACGCTACCGCGTTCCCGCGTGTGAGATACCTACAAAGACAAGTTTTTCTAACGGTTGAGGAAGAATTACAACAATCCTTACTAGTTACGAAAGTAGCTGCTGGCCGCGTAAAAACTATTGATGACCGCACTTGAGAATCGTTGCTTTGGGGTGTCTGTATTAAAATATACGGGGCGAGTTCAATTTTTGTTATAATCGGCCAGAGTCCTCCCACTAGAAGTTCAAATTGAGATATCAATTTTCTTAAAAGGGCTCGTGTAGCTACAAAATTGGAGAAGGTATACTTCGTAATGTTCTCAAAATTTCGCAGCCTGCTAATAAACGACAATTCAGAAGAACAAAAAACACTTCTATAATTTTCATTTCATGCATCCTGTTGTGTTATAATATACAATTTCTTTATTAAAACCGTCACAACACAACAATATTAAGGTCAGTGCCTAGTTTGGCACTGCAAACTAGGCACTGACCTTAATATTGTTGTGTTGTGACGGTTTTAATAAAGAAATTGAACAAAAACACGTTGGATAAACCAAGCAAAATTTATACTCGTATTTGATCGGCATAATAATGCACAGTATCTAATTTCAACATAATCTGCATACTGGTTTATGGGATATATGGAAAAGTCCATTTGTGGCCCTGCGCGAAGTAAGGTTCGTAGTCGGTCAAGATAGCTAAAAAGACAGGACTGTCAATTAACGTTATGAAAAAACATCTCTCATATCGAATTTCGCCAAAATGTGGTTAACGGCTTATGGCACACACGAAAAGATTAATTTATGACCTTATGTAAAGTAGAGTTTGTGATTAAGAAAGTCGTCTNTCGTCTTCTGGGTTTTGGCGCCGTGTATTCTTCGTTTTAGCCGACGTTCCTCCGAAACGTCGGCTAAAACAAAGAATACACGGCACCAGATCCCAGAAGACGACTTTCTTCATAGTCATCGCCGTGAAAACTTCAAAACTTACATAGAGTTTGTGATGTTTCAATATAATTAAAAGTCATATCGGCCGAGTGACCTTATGCGAAGATTTATTATCTCGAATTTAACTAAAATATGATTAACAATTTATCATATGTGCGGAAGAGTTCATTTATGACCTTATATTAAAGGGGATTTGCTCTGGATCAGTATGACTGAAGGCTGTAATTAATCAATTTTTAGCGAACATCTCCCATGTCACGCGTTAAAAAAAGGTGTACCCATTGGTTGAGGCGCTGATACTGGATCACAGACGGACAGACGGACATGATCTCCACATAAGGCGCTCATTTTATACTGTATAAAGAACGCCTAAAATTAGCGCAACATAAAATACAAGTGTCATTAAGACCTATGCCTTTATATTGAAATATATCTTTTTCATGTGAAGGATATTTAACTAACTACAAGGAAAAAATTTCAGACTGTGCAGTGTAAATATCTTTGCAGCAATAGATTTTTGTATGCAGTAGTACAATTATATCCAAAAAACTGAAATTGCAGACTAGTGAGACATGCAGAATCACAAAGAACGCCTTTGATTAAATGTTTGGAGCGGTGCTTTCCATTTGCTTTTTGAATTCACAAGTGTCAGTCGTAGCGTTGTAATGTAGGGTTGTAGGAAATGTATACAATTGAAATATCGTTACATTTTCTTAGCACACTGCCAAGGTTTCATTTAGGCTACTTGTGCGCATGTATGTTATGTGTGAATGGGCGTACACGGAAGAAGTATCGTACGCCGAAGTTTAAAAAAAAACTGTGATGGTGTGCCCAGTTTGGTTTGCGAGTCAACTCCCCGTTTCGCGAAAATTGAGATTCTTATGCTCATAACATATGGAAAATAATATGTATGCCCTTATGTGAAATTATATAACACTGTCAGTAATTGCATTATCTATGTTTCGTGAAACAAAAGCAATTTTAGGAATTCCTCGTACACAGTTACAATTCTGACAATTTGTAATGAGTGGGTGCAGAAAGAAAAAAATTAAAATTTGAACTGAATGTCACAAACGATCTTAATCACCGTGATGTTAGTCATAAATTTACACAAGTAATTCTTGAATAACTTGTGGCACCTACTTGACCCCTAAATTCTATGAACTCTAGGCTTATAGAGAGGCTGTAGGAACTGTAGATTAATAAACGCAAAATGTAGTGATCCGCTAATGGCACGATACCAGCATTTCTTCCTGATAGGTCATGCGGTTTCGTCCCTTGAAAGGCCTTAAGAATACCCTGTGATTAAAAGTAGGAATACTTTTTGTGTAACGCAAACTAACAGTGCCACAGCGGTCCCAGAATCTGTATTAAACCCTCTCTTCGGTGAAAGTAACTAATGGACCCTTGCAATTGGGAATATGCAGTTCTGCATTTAAATAGGTTATGAACATAAATACAAATAACGTTCGAAACATAGTATTTGTTAAAAATTACAATGAAGCGAACTTCTGAGATTATAAGGATCTGTAGTACTTCCTGTTCCATCCATATCAGCAAGTTGTGTATTCGTTCATTTATAATATTACATGTTCCCAGTCCGAAGTCCAGAAAATGAACTCACAAGGGAAAGGCCATGTCCTTCTATCTGAACGTTTCATTTCCGAAACAACACCACTTATCTAAGTAAAATTTGGTGTTCCATTCTGCAGTAAAAGTTGTCTGACGAATTTCAGTTTAGTCCATATCGGGCAGTAGTAGTGTTAATCTTACACTACACGAATCTCAAATCGAATGTCTGACTTCATGCAGAATAGCCTGTTGTGAGAAGCAAATAGCCTCTCAGTCAGTGGGGGGGGGGGAAGCTAAAGGTGTCCCTGTACTTAGTATGTAATTAAGCAATATGCCATTAAGACATATGGGGGAGTGGAGGTATAGCTCCACCATTCTTGACCTCAGCACTTGATGGAGGTCCACAGATCCCCATGACCGTTAATCTCAGTTTTCTAGACCGGAGCAGCTATTTCCTTGAAATAACTCCTCAGTTATCCTCACGAGGCTGAGTGGATCCCGTTCCAGACCCACTACTTCTCACAAAATCTGGTAGCCCTGGGAATCGAACCCAGGAACTCTGACATCTAGACCACAGAGACAGTCAAGAGAAGACCACTAGGAATGAATGTTGATGTTGATATGATATGACATGCCTCTCATCCTCTGTATTAGTGCAAACATTTAAATTTTAATGTGAGAACAGGTTGATTGTATTTTAGCAGTTCTGTGACAAGATCAGAGGAATGTTACTATGATAAAAGAATTTAATTTTAGATGTAAGAGTTGCAACATTTGTGAATGTTACTGTTTTGGTACAATTTAATTTTAGATATAAGTGCTGCAACACAGGAAGCATTACACATTTGCCTTCACGGAAGTCTGCCATACAATAATCTTATGTAACAAGCTGCTGATGTCATTATCAGAAGCAAGTATTGACAGGCAAAAGATTGAGCATTGAATCTGTGAAAGATTAGTTTCAATTTATACGTAATAAAACTACAAAGATTTCCACTTTTGTTATATTGGTATCTTTCAACATACAATTTGTGTGTAATTTGTAGGCACATGTGTAACATCCAACTGTACTCAGTTCCACATGTGTAGCTGTAGTGATTGGTTGAAAAGCGTATGCATGCAACAATAGAGTTACTGTTGGAAACGGTGTTTACTACTTGGTCCATGCATAGGGGTTATAAGGAAAACAGTTGGGGCACCCCAGTCAGTTGAGGGATATTCACTGGACAGGAATGACATGAGCACTGAAGCTGAAGAATATCCATTGTTGAGAGATGTTACCAAGCAATGAATAGTAAAGACACTGCAGGCTGGTGAAGACTTACATGTCATGATTTGTACAGTGATTCACTGTACTTGCATGAACCAAGTAGTAAACACCGTTTCCAACAGTAACTATATTTTTGCGTGCATATTTGTTGCCACAGGAACATGTTTACCAATCCATTGCCTAGAAATGACCGTTGCAGTCATGGCATGGCATTGGCTGTACATGCTACAGTATGACAAAATGCATTGCTTGGAATATGCAAATTTAATTTTGTTCCCAGGTACTGGCGATGTGACGAATGCTCGGGACCGCTTGAAGGGTGCATTACAAGAACTTATGGATCAGAGTGATGATTCTTCAGTGTCAAGCCATGATGACACATCACAGTCGGATGTATTCAACCAACAAGCAGCTATTAAGAAACCACTGTCTGTTAAATCGTAGGTATTTTAATATTTTTTCTTAATGTCATTGAAACTGTGTATATTAAAATATTCTGTTCCTGTACTCAGTGAAGTTTAATTTGCTTAAGTAAACACGCAACTGTCAAAAGTCTTATTCCAACATGGTCTTGTCTTCCTGGCTTGTACAGTATGGAGGCATTTCATCTACAAACTGAAGAAAGTTAATAATGGTTAATTAAGAAATTTAGAGTTAACTCAGCCTCATTGCTTATTCACATCTGTCCACACATTAAACATATCAAATCAAAACTTGAAAAGAATATAAAAATGTACTTCAGTTTTGAGTACACATGTTTTCCAACTGCTCCCCCCACCCCCCCACGCCCTTTCCAGTTTTGTATCCCTTATTGATTCTGATGATCATATTACAGATACTGGTAGCATGCAGTAGTGTAGTTGGTTGAGGCACTATACTACAAGCCAGAAGGTTGCAAATTTGATTCCCGATAAGGTCATTGGATTTTTTCAGTTTACCTAATCCTTTCAGCCCTGCTATGGCCCTGGGACCCTCTCAGCCTCTAACAGAAATTAGTACCATGAATCTTCCTGGAGGAGGGGGGAGGGTAAAGGGTGTCAGGCGCTTAAGGCTGACAATCTCACTGCCATCTGTGAGTTGACTGTCTAGAAAATGTGAGAGCCTTGAGGTTTCACAATCCTATGGGCCCCCAAGCCTGTTAAGGGATAGCTTTACCGTTTTTATTACATATTGTCACGTATTGGGCGTATAACGCGACAAATAACTTCACGCCGTGTTTGATATAGCGAATTTTATTTCACACTCGCTCATACAATTACACAAGTTACAGTTTTAGAACTACTGCTATCTGCAGTATCACAAATACTACACTCCAAATGCCAGAATACAACTGACTGGTTGCTGGCTAACTCGGAACTAACTCGGAGGTAGCTCGAGGACTGACTCGGAGGTAGCTCCAGGACTAACTGTGAATAGCCTTCGCTGCGCGTCATGTAGCCTCGATCGGACAATACAGAAAACGGCCACGTAATAAGCACCCTTGTTGCCTGGCGCTGTGTTGCTAGTAACACTAGCGGTAGTAACCGCTGTTACCACCGTCGTCTCTCGCAATCCTGTTTACCCGTGCTGCCTAGCAACCGCGGTACACTTGGCGACGTCATCGCTGTTGACTCGCTTTGCATAGCGACCAGGATGCTAGGACTCGGCTAACTTCGGCTCACTCGGCGCATCACGGCTGGCGGGGGGGAGAGGTGCGTCATCCATAGCTCAACATGTCACAATATATTAATTTATTTTCTGCAAAACTAATCAAAGTGCATATACTATGCTGCAGAGACTGTAATTTTTTTCTTTTTTGTGTTAAATATATTTGAAACATTTGAAATGAAAGGTATCATGGCAAGATCTGTATCTTGTTATTTACCAGTTTTTTATATGATAAAATGATTTTGAGAAAAATTATGTTGTTTGATCTGCATGTCATGCATAATAGTGATATTGGACTTATACAATAAATTTTTGTATTATTTTTATTTAATGATGCTGCTAGTATCTCAGTCTACAAATATATGTAGTCAAATGGTAGAATAAGAAATGAATAATAATAACTTGAAAAGTATGTGAAAGGAAGTGGTCATGGAGAAATTTGGCATAGCTCCAAAATTTGCCTGGAAGGACTGAAGGAAATCACAAAAGCCTTCAGGATACTCCGTGATCTGGCGAGGACTCAAACCAGAAACCTCCAGAATATAATAAACTTGCTCAGAGAGATATAGATCAAAATAAGTTTTGCAGACAGTTTTTGTGGAGGATCCTAATACCAAGTTCAATAAAATCAGTTGAGTAATTTTAAAGATGAGTTATAGACATATGGACATAGAGATATGGCATTCATTCATATTGCACTTCTGGTAATGATCATGCCAAAGGGTGTTTATAAAGGAAACGGCTAAGAAAATGCCTTAAGATATTTTCAAATTGAGTAACTCAAGAATCAGTGTGCCAAGCAGTACATAATACATTTATGTATCATTGTTAAGAAATTCATTTGTATTTCATTTACAGTGAACCTGTGGTTGTTCAATCTCAGCAAGCAATCCGGAATTTACGTCCACAGAGGAAACGTCGTCGTAGGGAAGCCATAAATGATACTGCATTTCACCACACCTATGTCATGAAGCTGTTTGACCGAAGTGTGGATTTAGCCCAGTTCAGAGAGGACACACCACTCTATCCAATCTGCAGGGCGTGGATGGCCAACCAGCCTCGTAACACCAACCTCACACCAAAGTATATACGTCATGTCCTAATATAAATGTAGTCTCAAAGAAGGCAGCACCTCTGTGTATATGTATGTACATTTGCTGTGTGGTAGAGAGAATCGTTATGGCAGAACCCCCGTTTAATGTTCCTCAATTTAATGTTTATCCTCATATGGTGTTCACTGTCAGTGATGTCATATGAGTAATCTCAATTATAATTTATTTCCATATATCAGTTTAGTGTACAAATCCACTGATCCCAAAACAGACCTTAAATGGGGTTTTCACTGTTGCTTCATGCATCTGTTATTAGGTTATATTGCTTCAAATTTGTAATTGGTATATCTGTAAACTCAGACCATTGAGTCTGTAGCCAGTCTGTTTGCTGACCAAGTAGTCCTAACTTGTACCATTCTTAGAAATTTACAAAATATGTTATATATTTTTATGTTGATTATCACAGTGAGTCGGTTGTGTTATGTTATATTTTCTCTTTATTTTGTAATTATTCTTATATCAGCTTGTATTTTTTCCTCTGTTCACAAGCTTGCTTTCTAGACAATGAAAATGATCCATCATCTCTAATATATTTTGAGTGTAGCTGATGCTGCAACCATTTTGTCACTTCTGTTTAAAGTTTGTTTCATTTGACAATGTCCTCTGCTTAAACACTTTAATAATTATTAAAAAAATTTACTCATCATGTGTTTGTGCTTGCAGGTGTTTTTTGGGTATGAAAGATAAATCGAGAATTTTTACTGTAATGGGAGTTCTGTTACTGTTGAAATTCTCAGTTCATTGAGTGTTACATTGCATGGATCCACACATATTTATGTATCCATGTCATTAAAATTTTCATCTAGGTTTAGGCCAAGAATGTTCTCACTGTAGTGGGTGTGAATCACCTAAGCTTTCTGAGAATTGATGATAGCATTCTTCCACTTCCAAGTGTCTTGGTACAAATAGTTGTCATAATAATCATAATCATTGTCATCATAGTGATTTTTATAATTATTGTTATTATTTTTATAGATTACGCACACCAACTCCACCTCCACCGGAAGATGCACCCAGTGGAGCTGAGGGAGCAGCTTCAGATTCAGAAATTGTAAGAGATACCTACAAAATGCCACCACCTGTTCCTCTTCCAGGGGATTCAAAAAAGAAATTACGGGTGCCATCTCCTGTACACCAACCTAAGGATGAGCACAGTACCAATCAAGTGAGTTTGAATGGCAGTGTTCTCAGATGAGGTTACTTTTTGCTCGTTTGTCATGGCTTTGCAAAGAATAACATTTTCTAAACAAGTTCTTTGTAGTTTGTATATCTGATTTTATTTATTATTGCAGATATGAATATACAGTTGCAAAGTTGACTATTCTAAATACAGGGTGTCCCAGGAGGAATGTGCCAAACTTCGGGAGGGTGTTCCTTATGTTAAAGTATGCCGATATAACCCAAAACACCTATGTCCAAAGTTGAACGGTTACGGAGATAATGGCCAGAGAAGTGTCAAACTTTGACCGGGGTTACACACTTGTTGATTACAAAATAGATATTAAAACTGGCAGGAATATGTGGATTCTGTAACGTTAATAATGTACGTAACATCAAACTAACTTGTGAGTGACATGAAGCCATAAAATTGAAGTACAAAAAACTCGCATGCCATCTCAAAGTTGTCGTTAAGAGTTCCAAGCACTGTACATGACACATGAATGGTAAGCGATGACGTAACGTGCTGACTGCGCGTTCTGATAAAGCCAACTCCATAAGCACGGATAGGATGAATCACGGCAGTCAAGGACAAACAGAGATAATTCCTCTCAGCTGATAGGTATAATCCGTGGACCCGCTAGAAGACCACACTTTTCTCGGGCCATTATCTCCGTAACCGTTCAACTTTGGACATAGGTGTTTTGGGTTATATCGGCATACTTTAACATAAGGAACACCCTCCCGAAGTTTGGCACATTCCTCCTGGGACACCCTGTATATCACATTGCAAATAATAAAACTTATTTTTATCCTACTTTCCTTTATTAAGGGGAAGAAAGTATGCTGTATGTGTTCATAATTTTATAAAATCATCAGTAGAACTGACTAGTAATTACCGAGGAATAACAGCCTTATTAAATTCTTATAAAAATTTGAACATTCTTCCGCTCTGTGTGTGGAGCAAGCTTCAGTATACTTTGTAAGATTTCAGTATACTTGTCACAGTGTTACTCGTGTTTTTTCTTTCCATAACTTTCTGAAGTTATAATATATATCACTTGTGTTTACACCACACAATATTATGTTATGTCTCATATTTATTAGATATTATTCATTATAGCATACAAGTACAATAACCTAAAAATGGTAGCAGAGCCAACTGCCGTGTGTTGTATTTGTAAAATATACCTTCAACACTGAGTGATTATTAGTTTGCCTAACCGAATCAACCAGTATCTTAATCCTTAACTCCAACAACTTAACCTATAATAGGTTAAGATGCAGAATTTGAGGTTCTCATGGCAGTAAATATTGTGCAAACTCTTGCAGAAGGAAATATGATACCTTGTGCATATTGTGTCATCCAAGAGGATAACCATTGGCCCTGAGAAGCTGAAATCCATGCTGGAATGGCCAACCCCAAAGAATAAGCACGACATTAGAAGCTTCCTGGACCTATGCACATGTTACAGACAGTTTATTTCTGGTTTCACCAACATTGTGAAGCCACCGGCCAAAACCATGCAGGAGAAGCAAGCCTTCCAGTGGACTCCAAGAGTGGAGGCCACCTTCCAAACACTAAAGGAGGCACTCTCTGTGCTGCACCTATTCTTGCTTACTTTCAGCCAAGAGAGAGGTTTGTTGTTGACACAAGTGTAAGTAACATTGGGATTGGAGGAATGCTCTCCAAAGTACAGGGCAGACAGGAGCAAGTAATAGCCTACTACAGTAAGATGCTGAACAAGCCCAAGAGAAACTACTGCATCACCCAACGGAAACTACTTGCAATAGTGAGGACACTGGAACATTTCCATAAATACCTCTGTGGACAAGAGTTCCACCAGTGCACCTGTGGTTACAGCAGTGTGACATCTGTGCATCCAGTTTGCAGCCCCCAAACCAGGAATCAAGGCTAAATGCAGCAATACAATGTCGGGGCCCCTTTTGAGAGGATAGCCACTGATGTACCAGGCCCCTTCCCAAGGAATGACCAAGGAAACCAATACCTCCTAATCAATGTGGATTATTTTACAAAGTGGCCGGAAGCCTACGCCATTCCCAATAAGGAAGCTTCGACTGGCAGAAGTACTAGTTACCAACTTCTGCTACTTCAGAGTACTGTGGGAGCTACATAGTGACCAGGGCCATAACTTCAAGTCTCATCTGATAGTGGAGGTTTTGCAACACCTGAAAGTGAGCAAGATGTGCACCATGCCCTTGCACCTGCGATCAGATGGCATGGTGGAATGCTACATCAGAACGGTTGAGGAGCATCTATGGACGGTCATCGCATCACACCAGAGGTATTGGGGTGCAAGCTTACCCGTCTGTCTTCTGGCTTACATAACATGCACTCACAGCACTACAGGCTTGACCCCAGCTAGCCTAGTGTTTGGGAGAGAACTCTGACTTCCCTGTGACTTGCTATATGGGGCAACCCTCTGACAAGGAATGACCCACAATCGATCATGTGGCAGATTGAGTGAACCTTTTACACCACGTTCACAGTTATGCCCACAAACACGTGAAGCTGGCCAGTGACCAGATGAAAAGTCGTTATGACAAATTCGCCAACTGTGCAGGCTACCATGAGGGCGACAGAGTGTGGCTTTATCGCCTAACTGGCACAAAGGGGAAATTGCCCAGGCCCTAGTCCTCATGGGAGTGCCTGAATAAGGTAGTAACTGAGATAACTGATGTGGTACACAAGATCCAGTGGATCCCTAAATTGAGTTTCATAGTGGTACACCTGGACTGGCTTGCACTTTTTCAGGAACAGTCATTGATAATATTTTTATACATAGTACAAGGTTAAACTCTTCTTCTACATCTCTTATAGTCAGCAGCCTCTTAAGATCATGATGCTCAGTTCCTTACAGTAAATAATGATACTATAAAAAACAATATAATACCCTTGAAGAAGAGAGTCAGAAAAATAAATAATGAAACCATCGCTTGTTTTCAGCATCTATTAGCAAATAAAATGTGAGAACCTGTTTTCAAAAATAAGGATACAAACTGTAAGTTTAACTTTTTTTTATGTACAAGGTATATAAAGGTATATAAGGTATGCAGTCTACACAACAGTATTCTCTATTCAGAGACAAAGAAGACACTGCTGCATCAACATTTGTTTATATTTGTTTTTACAAACACAACATGTTTCGACCTTTATACCAGGCCATCATCAGGTGTACAGTGCTCAAGCTTCAGCTATTGAATTGTAATTAATTTTTAACTAATTCTTCAAATATGAATCCTTATTATGTCTTGAAATTATTTAAAGGCATGGATATATATTTCCATTAGTAAACTTCGTTACAAATAATGAAGAACATTTTCAGACCAATGCAGATATACACAGTGTTGACACAAGCACTATCTCCATAAACAAACTGCTAACCTCCCATGCTTTCAGTAAAGCACATATTTTCCTGGGATCAAAATTTTCAATAATCTGCTATCTGATCTCAAAAGTCTTATGAATGTGAAAGCATGACTTAAAATAGCACTGAAACAATACTCAAACACACACTCATTCTACTCTGTTGATAAATACTTATTGTCTGAAAAGTGACTCATCTGTTTAAAGGTTGTTTAAATAGCATAAATTGACAGTATCGATATATATGTGTATGTGTTTTTGTATTTATATGATATGTTCCACATCCTACAGTCATTTCAAGTAACTTTGGATCCAGGGAATTTTATGTAATGTAATTACTCTGTCTGCAGGATTCTAAACCTAATTTAAGCCGAGAGGTTCTGCTTCACAGTCACTTGCTTCATTGGGCTGCTGTTCGTAAGAAGTGGCATGCTGCATCACACATAAATGAAGCACGTTATAATGAAAGTGGACAGATTCTGAAAGCAATCTACAAGAGGTCAGTTTTTTTGTTGTTGTTATTAAAGTTTTGCGCCATAAATTTCCTAATGACATTAAGAATGTCTACAATCTTCAGTGTGGCAGGTGACAGTTTTTCGGTACTGTACCAAAAGTGTAACTTGGGTTCTTCATCAGTCCATTAACCTTTATGTTCTGAGGAAGAAGCTACTGATGTCATGATGGCAGCTGATAATTTTTTGACAGCGATGAACATTAAAAATTGCAGCTGTCTCTCTGGACAGTGGAGTGTTTTAAACTGGATGTTGTGATGGAACATTTGAAAACGAGAAATTTTGGAAATATCTGCTGTCGCTACCACCACCTCATTTTATTGTTTTCTAAAATGGCTCTTCCTTCCTTCTACATCTAAATATGCTCATGAATGCTGTAGTTCATGTTCTTCCTTCAGCACTAGAGACTACATTTCAGCATCACACAAAGAAAAATAATTAAACTGTTACGCTATTTCTTTCAGAGCACAGAAAGCGTATGAATGAGCAACTAGCCAGCTAAAGCTACATAGCAGCAGAAACATCATAACGTAATGTATTGAATGAAGTGTTTGAGGCATATCAAATACATTTGTCTCCAGTGTGTGATGTAATATATTTTATATTATTTTGCAATAGCAGTGATTTGTTTTTATTTTTCATTGTGTGAAAAACATTAAAACTGAATTGTGCAGAAGTTTGGATTGTTATTGTATGATTGAGTAATATTGAAAATAAGAGAAAACAAGTTGTGATCTTAGTAAGCGAATAAAATTGAGAATCTGTGGTGAATAATTATTCCATTATTTTTACTCCATAACAACTAGTAGAACTGCATGAAAATTTCATTTTCTGCTCCATTCACCTAACATTTTTGAAAGTGAAGAAGCCAGTATAATGGCCTTGCACTTGGGATGTGTCCTCTTTTTAACTTACAAGGTGGTGCATGAAATGATTTAGCATTAAATATTCAACCATGCAGTGAACAATGTTTTGTAACATGGTAACACAGTAGATCATGGAGATTACTTCTTACTCTACCCAAGCGCACTAGTGTCACGCTGTTCCTGCTCATTTGTCAGTTTACACAAGATGGCTGACAAATGAAGACTGCCTATAGAACAACACATGAAAACAGTGTTCTTTAACCCGTTGCCGTGGTTCGTCGTGTATGTTTCGTCAGGGATTTAAATCGTCTGGGGGGGTTTGACGTGTATGTTTCGTTCAGCTGCACACCTATGTTATAACGCCCATAATAATTGATGGTTTTGCTGTAGATTGTTAGATTTTTCGCTGGCCTGTTGTCAGTAGAACAGAGTATAAATAAGACACGACTTTATCTGTGCCAAGTCATCGTTACATATGCCTGTCTTGCAGCAAAGTTCCTGTGGTTCTGGCGAGCGGTTTCTAGCTGTACTCTTATGAAGGCGTGTTTTCTTTGCTTCGAAGATATAAACAGAAGAGACGTGATGTTTACTGTTGTATATGATATCATATTACCCTGAGCTGGCCACATTGACACACTCAACTGAAATTCTTAGAATAGGGTTGTCCAGTAATTTATTCTCGCATTATCCATTGATTTCGCACAGTACAAAGGCCCAGTTCTGAGAAAAACGCCACAATTTAAGGCAGAACACTGTGGTCACCCCCTGAGACGATACGGATGTGTGTGGGGGAGGGAAAAAGAACTCATTCCTTCATGTATTATCGCTCAAGTTGACGCCATTTTATCGTACTGACCTTGGTGGTCGTTTCGAGGGATGACCATAAATATTTTTTTGAGCCAGCTAAGCTCTACTTTCGTTCACTAGATACCAGACAGTTCTTAGAATAACTTCATGAATTCTGTGGTCACCCCTACGACATCTCCTGCCGCCAAAATGGATGGAATATCAAAGGCATAGCAACAACCCCTTGTTATGATAACTCGTAACGTTGAATTTACTACAGCTGACCTGGCAACTAAACGGGTCACGGAAAGACATTTCCTTGAACTATACCCCTCACGGGTAAGAAGGCAAGGCCGCACAAATGTGTGGTTAAAAAAAAGGGCCAAAAAAAATACACAATATTGGAGCGGAGAATGGTGAATGTGAGGCACCGTTGGGTTATACGAATGCTTCAAGGCCTTCCTTCTACTAAACCAACTGCCTCCATTACCGAGATACAGGGCGCTCATATTATAAGGTAAGGTTATAAAAACCATCTTTTAAGATCATTTTAGTGAAAGTTTCATGCTTCAAGGCGTACCATTCACTGCTCAAATACTAAAAAACCTGCTTCCATTGAAGATATAAAGGGCGCTCATATTATAAGGTAAGGTTATAAAACCACCTTTTAAGATCATTTTAGTGAAAGTTTCATGTTCCTATCTCATAGAATTTAAGAACAATGATGAATAAATCATTTTCGAGCAAAATTTAAATGGCCGGCTGAATATATTACCGCAGGAGACGCAGCCGCGGAATTTAAATTACCGCGTCAAAGGGTTAATGAAACAAGAAGTGTTGTGGTCACACAGGGGCAGTTTCATTCCCATTTTCAAACGCAATGGGTGCCTTCATTCAAAACAATTCATAAACTTTATAACCAGCTTAATAATGGTGGTTCAGTGCTGGAGAGGAAGCGTTGCTGGCCTTCATCTGTGCGTTCTCTCTAGAACATTGACGCTTGTGGCTCTGCAAAGAAGCCCCAGTAAATCAATAAGGCTGCAGCACAACTAAGGATATCCAGACAATCAGTGCAATAAATATTGAAAAGTAATTTGAATTTGTATCCCTACAAAATAACAGTGTTGCATAAACTTACAATTCCAAACAAACTTCAAAGAATGGCACATGCATAATGGGCACAGAATAATGAGGTATCATTAACAGTGTCTGGTTTTCTGATGAGGCACGCTTTCACGTGGATGGTGTGTTTAATAAAAGAATGTGCGATTTTGGGGCTTCAGAGGAACAACATATGAGACATTATAAGGTGCATCATGCACCAAGAATTACAGTGTGGGTCACCGTCTCAAGTCATGGACTGCTAGGGCCAATTTTCTTTGAAGAGACTGTGAACAGTGAGTACTATTTAAGAATGTTGCACAATACTTTTGGCCTCACCTTCTTGCTACAGGTTTGCCGTTACAGACACAGTGGTTCATGTAGGATGGAGCCAGGCCGCACACAGCGAATATTGTTTCGGACTTTCTGCATGGCACTTTCAACTCACGTGTCATCTCTAACCAATTTCTGATCATTTTACACGTGGACAGAACTGGCCCCAAATAGTCCTGATTTAAACCCATGTGACTTTTTTTCTCTGGAGGTTTATTAAGGAAAAGATTTTTCTGAAAAAGCTGCGAACTGTAATGGAATTGAGAGCACTGATCATTCAGGCCTGCAAAGAGATAACTGAGGATATGTGCTGTCAAGTAATCAACATCACAGTTCATGTTGAAGTTATCAGACGTAATGGTGATCTTGATACAGACAGGCTAAATCTCCATGCAGTGGTCTTCCTTTTTGTATGTTAGTTTCTAGTATTGTAATTGAAATAAAGATTTTATTAATAGATCAAATACTGCATCATTTCATGCATCACTGAATGTATGGGGTGGCTCAGTGGTAATGAAAATTACTGTTAATTGCGAGTACCTGGTTTAAATTTCAGACTTAGAACCAGGTATTCCAACAGGTTTGTCACTGTATTCCTCAGTTCCATCAGATAAATGCCAGTGTCCATTAATATAGGCCATGTTTTTAAAACACCTCCCAGTCATCCATTCATGATCATTATCCAGACATTCATTCACTGCGTTCGACAGCATCGTTAAATTTATTACAACAGATCTGTTGAGATTCACATTATCTTCCCATCTCTGTTTTGGTTGTGGAACTGGTCACTTACCACAACACTTCTGAATGCATTTCTTGTTCCCCATATGATCTATGTGATCCTCTGATTATGACCTCTGTTTCATCACCCTAACCATGCTATGTGACAGAACAGACTTGACCTATACAATAAGACAGTTACCTTGATAAGCATCTGGAATCTGGCAAGGATACGGTAAGGATATTTAGAAATTTGTGTCACAGTATAAGTGCCAGAATATCTTAGAAATTGAAGCCAACATGCTGTAATTGTATAAACTGTGTTTGTTAATAACAATCTTAGGAAGATCAGGATGATTGAAAACAAGTAGTGGAGTGAGACAAGAAAGTGTTCTGTAACCAGCCTCATTTAATGCCATAATGAATGAAGTTGCTGATAAAGTTAGAGAAAACAAAAGATCAGATATTAAAATATTAATATTTGCAGACAGGGTGTTAATTTGATATGATAATCAGATGAAAAGGAAACTGAAGAGAAACGAAACCAGTGGAAATATAAATGAATGGTGACAAAACAGCGACTATGAGGATTTCAAGGAATCTTGACATAAAGAATGCATCCAAAACAAGGTAAAAAGTACTTTGTGCTCATGCTACCAAATCGTATACAACATGCTGCGACTGCGAGGATATCCTTTATCCTACGGGCATTTAAATTCCGGTAAGGGCAGCGGTACGGAATTAATTTAAATACCCGCGATTAGAAATCCATAAAACTGTAGTCACTTACTAAATTTGCTCCTATTTCTGCAATTTCTGTGATAAACGAACGAAATAAACGCTGTTTTTTTTCTCGAAAGAATATAGAATCAGATATTGTAATTTACAGAATGTATAAAACATGTTAAAATTTTTGCACTGACTCCAAAGAAGAAATTTCCCAATTTTTTGTTTCACTACAAGAATTCATACGTTCTGGATACATTTGAATGGAAGCTGGTGGATGACAACACTTCTGCAAGTCACGGCAACACCGGGCTGTTTATGTCTAAGAGTATATCGTTGTCTGAATGACGTACTTCGTTAGGAATGATGATAGCGGCCGAGTGAAATATACTCAGTGTTGTATATCAGTGTATTTGCTACACAATGTGTTTACTGTTGTATAGTTCAAGGCTAGCATTCTTTATGCATGCGTTACAGTTTCAAGACACAGCGGATTAGGTCCGTGGCTGTAAGGGTTCATTCGAAGTACTTTGAAGTTTGATCGTAACATGACGTAGTTCAATAGGAATGAGGAGAGTGGGGGAATGAAATGAACTCAGTGTTGCTTTATCGAGCTGGGTTGCACACTAAGATTACACTTCTTTATACAGTTTCATTACACTGAGTCCTGAGTTTGTGACTGGAAG
>NW_019742965.1:308562-311025 GCF_002891405.2 Cryptotermes secundus | reverse complement strand
TGGAAGGGGTCCACCTCGCCCTCAACGGCCCAGGGGTCGACCCCCGGCTGTTAGATCGGAGCCATCTCGAATAGGGGAGGTCACAACACAACATTGGCCGACTTCCTCTACTTCGAAGTTGAGATGTCGTGAGTGTTCTTCGCGTGGGATACGAAGAAGCGTCCGGACAAAGTGCGTGAAGTGTGACATCGGACTGTGCATTTCCGGATGTTTCCAAGAATACCACACGAAGGCAACATTCCGATAGATGAGGCAGGTGGGAAGACAGACGCTTCATGCAGATGGTGGCCACAAATTAGGTAAGTAGAACTTCAATTTATACGTTAAAATAAGATTTTGTATAACGTTCGCACGCGCGGACTGTGCGACCAGGACTCGAACCCCTGCCATTTTATCGGAGATATCTCGATTAGAGAAGGCCAAACCACATCACTGGCCGACATCCTCTACTTCGCAATTGAGGTGTCGTGTGTGCTTTTCGCGTGGGAAACGAAAGACCGTCCAGACAAAGTGCGTGAAGTGCGAAATCGGACTCTGCATTTCCGGATTTTTTTTTAGAATTCCACACTAAGGCAACATTCCGGCAGATGACGCAGGTGGGAAGACAGACACTCCATGCAGATGGTGGCCAAAAATTATATAAGTAGGACATTATTTTCTACCTTAAAAATGTATTTCAAATAACGTCCGCACGCGCGGATTGTGCGACCCCATATGGCGTCATTCGTACCGCTGACTCTAAGTTTAAAGGATATGGTATTGGGGATATATAAAGGTTAAGGAGGTTACCGAAAGATTTTGCGGGTCGTCATAAATGTATATAATCTGTGATATTGTGTAAATCATCTGTGGCGGTTTCTCTGTGGCTCTGTGGTAAGTGGTGGCGCTAGAGTTGACTTGGCGGTTTTAGTTTTTCTGCGTTAAGGACTTTATTAGAGAAGTGGCTATAACAAAAAAGTCGTTTGGAACTATGTCAAAGTCCAAAGGACCTAATCTACCTTGGTATGTTATATATTCATAAGGTGTGTTATATAGTGGTAAGTTCCTTTAAAAATACCGAGGTGTTAGGTTATGTCTAATGTGTTTCTTCTGTGCATGCGGTTTCAGGGTTGAAAAATACCGGCCAACGAAGCTAGATGATCTAATTTCTCATGAAGATATAATTGCAACAAGTACGTATTACTAATTCTTTCTTGTATTCATTGACTTTTCACACAGTTTAGGTCGACTCGCAGGATTCCTGAAACGCGATTTAATTTCAGATTGGTAGTAGTTGTGGTCTTCACGCGTTGAGAACATACAATCCTAATCGCATTGATTTGCAGTGAATTTATTTGTTACGATTTCTGTCAGTAGCTCAGGTTATATAGCTGATTTGACTGAACTATGATCCACACATCGCTTGCGGCTCTTTTGAACCGTTAGTGTGCCCCTCGGAAAATGTATTAATTCCATATATTAGGAAATATGTCCCATGGATAGCATGTACTGAAATCCCTCCGCCATCTGATCCACATCCGTTCGCAGCTCAAAAAGTTTGGAAAATTGGTTTGTGCAGCTCCAGTTATCACTAAATGTTGTCACCGCTGCTGTATAGCGTCCAGTGGTAGGCTGGTTGCTGAATGATGATTTAGAAAGGATATGGAGGGAAGTGGTCATGACCACCCTTAAAGTACTAACCTAGAATTTGCCTGGAAGGACTGAGGAAAACCACAAAAGACTTCAGTCATGTTAGTGCTTTGTGTAAGATTTAAACTGGTCACCTCCTGAATACAAGTCAGAAACAGTGCTTCAGCCATCTAACATTGTGAATCACAGTGAAAAGTGAGATCTGGGAAGTTGTTGTGTTCACTTGAGAACTGGGTCATATTGTTTTTCCTGCTGGAGTACATAGTTGAGCTGTTGACACCATGTGCTTAACACACTGTTGTTGGATACCAACATGCTCATTTTTTAAATGGGTAGGGTCCCAGTTACATAGGACCATCATATATAGAGTGCAAAGGCAGCAATAAAATCAGTAGTGATAATGAAAAATTAATATGCTGAAGAAAAAGAAGGTATAAGTTTTATTTACATATTTTATACTTTGAGTAAAAGGTAAAGTTATCTCGTTAAGCACTATGCCTTGAATATGTGCTGGGAAATGGAGATATAGGTCCACCATTCTTAACCTTTCCATTAGATAGAAGATTCAATTCAATTTTATTTCACCATCCCATACATGATATGGGACAAGTCAAAGATTAATATTAATACTAAATAATAATAAGTATATAATAATACAGAAATAATATGACAATATAATAATAATAAGTGATGATAATAATAATTCAATTCAATTCTTTATTATTAATGTGCCGAGTCAACAGCCGCAAGGCCAATTACAGACTCAGCACAGTGTAGATGACTGAATTACATTACATACAAACTTATTAAAAGTCAAATACAAATTACAGTTAA
>NW_019742965.1:301275-307189 GCF_002891405.2 Cryptotermes secundus | reverse complement strand
AATAATAATAATAATAATAATATAGTAATACAGAGATAATAATATGACAATATAATAATAAATGACTATAATAATTTAGCAGTCTTGAAAACAGTTTCTGTGGTCTTGAATCCTCCTTAAGATGGGACCAGGCAGATAATTAATTAATTAATGATATAGTAAATGTACTGAATAACAAAATATTAGTCAGTGGCATTTTCTGTGATTTGAAGAAAGCCTTTCACTGTGTCAATCATGTCATTTTACTATCTAAACTAGAATTTTATGGAATAGTTGGTAAGGCCAATGCATTGATAAAATCCCATCTCAAAGATAGGTACCAAAGGGTTGTAATCAGTAATTGGCGTATTCATTCCTGTTGAGACGATGGAAGCAGTATAAATAAATAACAATGTCAGTTCAATTTACCAGTTTAATCACAGTAATAATTATAGAGAAAATCACAAAGAATGAGACAGGGTAATGTCCCTTTTTATCACAAGAAGGTTGAACACACAAACTCTCAGGCAGCGTCAGACTCTGACTTCGATCACTAATTCGCAGTGCCCTTCTTTCTTTTGGAAGACTGTCGGAACAAAAAACAAAAGAATGGAAAAGAGCGCCCTCTACACAATATGGAGATATAAGGCGCCAACATTCAAACTATAACAAAATTAATACAAAAGTGATTTTGATTGTTAGTAATACTCTAACAATTCCAGATGGGGGCAAAGTTAATGATGTTCCCCAGGGATTGATACTGGGACCTTTATTGTTTCTTTTATAAATAAATGACTTGCCAAACATTATAATTAGTTAGTCCAAACCTGCTCTTTTTGCACATGACACCAGTATAATTATCATGAATTCTAGCCCTTTAGATTATGAAAACAATATTATTCAAACATTTAAGAACATAAATGACTGGTTTAAAGCTAATTTATTGGCACTAAATTTCGATAAGAGATATTTTATACAATTTTTGACTAGGAATAGCTATCCGGTGGATCTGCATATTGACCACAGTAACAATCAGATTGCTAAATCTACCAGTACCAAATTTCTTGGATTAATTATCAGCAATATGTTGACATGGAAAGGACATATCGACTGGCTTATGTCTCAATTAGGTTCAGCCTGTTATGCAATCAGGGCTCTTAAACCTTGTATGGCACAGGAAACAATGAGAAAGATTTATTTTCATTCTGTTATGCCCTATGGGGGGCACACGGTAGCGTAGTTGGTTGAGAGGCTATGCTACAAGCCGGAAGGTCACGAGTTCAAGTCCCGATGAGGTCACTGGATTTTTTCAATTGACCTAATCCTTCCAGCCCCACTATGGCCCTGGGGTTGACTCAGCCTCTAACAGAAATGAGTACCAGGAATTAAATAATTTTCCTGGAGAGTAAAGCATGGCAGGCGCATAAGGCTGACAACCTTACCACCATCTTTGAGCTGATTGTCTAGATAATGTGGAACCCTCAACGTCTCACAACCCTATGGGCCTTCACGACCTGTTACAGGGATAGCTTTACTTTTACTTTATGACCTATGGTATAATTTTCTGGGGCAATTCTCCCCATAGTATTAATATTTTTAGGCTACAAAAAAGGGTAATTAGAATTATTACTAGCTCTAGAATTTATGACCCTTGCAGGGAATTGTTTAAGAAACTGAAAATTTTGCGCTTCCAATCGCAGTACATATTTTCTGTCTTGCTATTTATGGTTAAAATGGGGAACAATTTAAATCTAACTCTGAGATTCATAGCATTAATACAAGACACAATAACAATTTCCATTATCCAATATGTAATTTAGCAGTATTTAAAAAAAGGAACATACTATTTTGGAATCAAAGTTTTTAATAAACTTCCTTCTAGCATAAAGAACTTAGCTCGTAATATGAAATAATGAGATTTGCTTTAAAAAGGTTTCTACTCTTAAGTTCATTTTACTTGGAGGAATATTTTAACTTCAGTATTAATTAACGATTTTGGTCTGTTATACGCTGAATGCCTAGTAGTATATTTTTATGTTTCATTATTGTAGTCTTGTGTCATATTAGTGTGTACCATTCTTTTACATATATATTTCCTAACTGTTTTAATGATTTACACATTGTCATTTGTCTTGGATAATATGTGTAATTGTTATGGATTAAATATGATTAATTTTTATTTATAATAATTGATGGGACTTGTCCTGCTGTCTCTGAATAATTCTATATCCACCAGTCTTCCAGCCATGTGAGGATCCATGAAATGTAAATAGAATGTATGAATGAATGAATGAATGGAGTAGTCATATTTATGCCCCTGCCACTCTACTCCTCCCACTGGAAACAGCCACTGGTACTCATTCTATATGGGGCTGGGTGGGCCCCAGAGCCGGTGGGGAGGCTTGTATGGAACAAAGAAAATTAATGGCATGTGAGCACTAGAGAATCATGTCCTACCCCATTCTTTAGCATTGCCTAGTTTAGGACATGGCTTTTCAGCTGTGGCTGAGCACAGTTCTTTATTGCTTGTGCTTACAGAATTTACCCATGACAAAAAAAAAATCAGCAGTGGGAAAATGTTCACATTGTTCATATTTGATTGGATATATGAAGGTTAGGAAATGTTTATGTATTTTAATTGCTCTCTTGTCTTCCATCAGTTAATAAATTCATTAAAGAAGACCAACTGCCTCATTTATTATTTTATGGGCCACCAGGAACTGGAAAAACAAGCACTATTCTGGCTTCTGCCAAACAGTTATATTCACAAAACCAGATTAATTCAATGGTATGTATATTTTTTACATCAGTAATTTTTTTAGAGCAGTGAATAGTTGCATATGACACCATGACATGTCATTTATTTTGCTTTAGTTTTAAAATTGTTACTTAATATTACATTGGACTGGAAATGTTTTGAAATTGTAGGACTGATATTAAGAGAAGGTCTGAAAAGAGCAATGCATTCAGTTTGAACTTCAGGTCAGCCCCTTTTCTTCCAGCCCAGTCCTTTACATTTCATTGTGCTTAAATCCCCCCCATATCCTGCTGCTCAATTATTTCTGCATTTGATTTTGCGTTGTTAAACCATGAGCTAAGGCAATCATAACGATCAGAATTTTTAGGTGTTTTTTTTTCATTATTTTTCAAATTTCTCCTGTCATTGGTATTTAACAATTATCCTATTTTTTTCAGGTACTGGAATTAAATGCGTCTGATGACCGGGGAATTGGTATTGTTCGTGGTCAAATCTTAAGCTTTGCAAGCACCAGAACAATCTTCAACACTGGTTTCAAACTCATAATTCTGGACGAAGCGGATGCCATGACTAATGATGCTCAAAATGCTTTGAGGCGAAGTAATTTGCATCTGTGATCAAAATTAACCTGCAAGCATATTTATATTGTTTTCTTTCTGTAAAATTTGTATAAATAAACCCTTTGTTGTAGCAGATGCGTATGCATATACATTATAAGATTTGGCATGGAATACCAGGGTACTTTTTTTTACATACTTTTAGTCATGTGTAAAAGTGTCATTAGAATATTATATTTTGGAAGTATTATTATTTTTCAATGTAAGAACTGCTTTTTAAAAGTACAATATTTTATAGTTATGACATGTTGTATCATTAATTGCAAATTTTTATGTGCCTCCTCTCTTAAATCTGTTTCAGTTATAGAAAAGTTCACAGAAAATGTAAGGTTCTGCATTATTTGCAATTACTTGAGCAAAATAATCCCTGCATTGCAGTCACGATGTACAAGATTCCGATTTGCACCACTTACACCTGAGCAGATCCTGCCAAGATTGGAATACGTTATAGAACAGGAAACGTTAGTGTTTCTTTGGAAATGTTTATATTATTGCATTCGTTGTTGAACAACTGATGTTTATTATGTCTGTCAGCATGTTGCGTCTAGAACATGAGGAGCCTTATCTGGAAGCACTCATATATGCCTTCCGGTTGTGGTACTTGGACACAAGGGCTGTACTCAAAGCGTATGTTTCTGATGCTGCTCAGTAGTATGTCTTTAGGAACTTTTGTAAAACATAAAAATGATACAAATTGAATACTTTTCCTAAAAGAACTGATTTTTTCAGTTTAAGTTCTAAATTTTTGTTAAATGCCTTTTGTGATATTTGAAGATATTAAAAAACCTAAAAATAATATTGCTTACCCCTTTACCACATCTGATTATTGGCACTTTTCTTTATACTGTGCCTTCAGCGGGATAGCTTTGTCAGTATAGAGAATAGGCTATGGGCTGGACATGTGGGGAATCGGGTTCGATTCCCAGTAGAGGCAATGATTTTTCTCTTTTCCACAGTGTCCAGCATGGCTCTGGGTCCCACCCAGCCTCTTATCTAATGTGTACAGTGTTACTTTCCTTTGGGGAAGGGTCAAGGGGCTGAAGCATGAAGCTGACTGCTTATCTCCACCTTGTGCCAAGGTTAAGAATGCATGGAATATACTGCCACTATATCTTCATGCTATAGTGCTTAATTAAGTACAAGGGCAACTTTACCATCTTACAATTTGAGTAATGAGTAAGTAAATAATATATATAGTAATAATTTATGTGTGTTGCTTTTGCAGTGTAAATGTAACAGAAGATGGAAAGAAAGCACTTCTAACACTTGCTCAAGGTGACATGAGGAAAGCACTAAACATCTTACAGAGCACATCAATGGCATACAAGGAGGTCACAGAAGATAATGTGTATACATGTGTTGGTCATCCTTTGAAGAGTGACATTTCCAATATTGTCAAATGGTTGCTTAATGAAGATTTTTCATCTGCATATAAAAGTATCCTTACTACAAGGGTTCCAGAATTGTTTTAGGCTGAGGCTTCCTTTATGTGAATAAAAAAGTTTAAGGTCTCCCATCCAAAGGAAATGTGAGGTAATAGTATCAGTAAATAATTACTAATGAACCTTAATGATATCTGTGAAGTAAAAGGTAAGGTAAAGTTGTCTCTGTGCTTAACTAATTAAGCACTACACCATGGAGACGTATGGGAGAGTGGATGTATAGACCCACATTTTCTTGACCTCTTCACTAGTTGGAGGTGTAGAGCCTCTGGTACCCACTGGATAGGAGGCTGGGTGGGCCCCAGAACTGGTCTGGACAACATGGAGAAATGAAAATTCTTGCCCCACTGTGACTTAAACTTCAACCCCTTGGTCGTCCAGCCTGTAGGCATCGCTATACCGTCTGCACTCTCCCGGCTCTTTGATATCTGTGAAGTACTTATTTTAAATTACTTTTTTTAACTTAATGTAATCTTTTTTTTATCAGTTGATATTATTATAATTAGATCCTTCTGCCATAACTGTCATAGATTCCAACCACAATTAGACTCTTGTTCTATCACATTTTCTGTTTTGCTGTATCACTATGCTCAGTGTTGTTACTATTTAGTCACTAGTCATGATACCTGTGTTTTGTAGCATTGTTCATTTTTCTGTTTGTTAGTTAACATGTTTAATTATGCAATGATCCAGTGTATTTTATTCTTTAACCCGTTGCCGTGGTTCGTCGTGTATGTTTCGTCAGGGATTTAAATCGTCTGGGGGGGTTCGACGTGTATGTTTCGTTCAGCTGCACACCTATGTTATAACGCCCATAATAATTGATGGTTTTGCTGTAGATTGTTAGATTTTTCGCTGGCCTGTTGTCAGTAGAACAGAGTATAAATAAGACACGACTTTATCTGTGCCAAGTCATCGTTACATATGCCTGTCTTGCAGCAAAGTTCCTGTGGTTCTGGCGAGCGGTTTCTAGCTGTACTGTTATGAAAGCGTGTTTACTTTGCTTTGAAGATATAAACAGAAGAGACGTGATGTTTACTGTTGTATATGATATCATATTACCCTGAGCTGGCCACATTGACACACTCAACTGAAATTCTTAGAATAGGGTTGTCCAG
>NW_019742965.1:167237-300819 GCF_002891405.2 Cryptotermes secundus | reverse complement strand
CATATTATAAGGTAAGGTTATAAAACCACCTTTTAAGATCATTTTAGTGAAAGTTTCATGTTCCTATCTCATAGAATTTAAGAACAATGATGAATAAATAATTTTCGAGCAAAATTTAAATGGCCGGCTGAATATATTACCGCAGGAGCCGCGGCCGCGGAATTTAAATGACCACGTCAAAGGGTTAAGAATCTGTGTGCTTACCAAATGTGGCCTCTGATGTTCCATATGCATGATTATGTTGCAAAATATGTTTTTTTTTTTTTAATTTGTCAGTCTTATGTCTGATATCATGGTCATGCTCACTGTATCTGACTGTGATTTCTAGTTTTTTTACAAGATTGAATGATGACCCAAAGAGAATGAGATGTCCCTTATTAGCTGTTTCATTAGTTACAGCTGGCAAATGACCACTTACAGAAATCTTTAAGCCCACACGCAGATTGTGTGTGATATGTCAGAGTGTACCAGTGGGGTGCTAATTACAATATTCATCAATAAGCTGCATAGAGAAATAGTAAAGAAAGAGCAGCGCAGGCTGATGAGGTGACAAAACATGACTGGGTAATACTTCACCAATGCCGGTCTAAGGCATGCACTGTCTTCGCTCGCTCGGAAGCCGAGATCGTGGGTTCGAATCCCACTCAGGGCATGGATGTTTGTGTGCGTTTTTCTGTGTTTGTTTACAGGCAGAGGCCTTGTGACGAGCTGATCACTCGCCCAAGGAGTCCTACCGTATGTGTAAGATGTAGAAAAACCGAAGTGAACGGAGAAGTTCATGGAGGTAGGCCTAGGCCCACTGGGGCTGTAGTGCCAAGGAAAAAAAAATACTTCACCAATGTTACCTCATACTCAGCTACTGTTACTGTGTAGAAATATTTGAAATGGAAAGTCATTACACATTTGGACTTATGCTGTGGCAGAATGGCTGAAAGACTGCTGTATCAGATCCTGCCTCATTACCTGCTGATAGAAGATTGATGTGCATTACTTTCTGTACAGTTGAAGCATTTTACGGTGGCATTTAATTTAATATTTGTGTGATGTAACTCCAGTGCTTCTTATACTGCTGATAAATGTTAAAGTAATCACTTGCACATGACTGGCCACTGACAGAATTGAGTGAGGTTCAGTTTTTAGGAGGCATATGGTTTTTCACTTCAGCGTTCAGACCATCTTTGTCAGGTGCTGAGGGCACAATATAAAATGAAAATATCTGTTCACCTTTGTTTTATTCCCTAATGGTGCTTAGGTGCAAGGATAGTTTGTCTTTTACATTTTCCATTGCTTATGTTGCTCAGTGTAAGATAAAAGGCAGAATTTCTTATGTGCCTAAGGACCACGTCATGGAGATATATAGGGGCTGTGGAAAAGTTCCTTGCATTCTAGACTTTGGCACCGAATGAAGGTTAATAGTCATCACAATGTGACTGTTTGCCATTAGAGAAAAGTCCCCATCTCTACCAATTAAACTTTGGTGCTACAACCTGTAGCCAGTCACTTTACTGAGTTGTGTGATGTCTTTCACTGCATGAGTTCTTAACAAAGGCCAGAAATTCAAGATATGAAAACTGCCAAAGGGCTGGCACTCCAGGACATCTTGACAGAAGTCCATCTTTATATTCATAGAAGTAAGTACTTCTTTTAAGCAAGGATATAAATCACTATGAATTTATATTTTGATATTACAACTTCTTATGTTGTTATTGATAATTTGAAAGCTTACATTAATTTAATATGCAGGTGTATTTATAATTGCTTGCCTAATATTGTGATTAATAATTGCATTGAAATCATTAGAAAATTATATTGTCACGTATCCTAGTAACACGGCAAGAAAGTAATGGGTTCCGGATTAGACGAAGCTGTTTATTGGGAAGTTGTTTACGATTGCAATTACAGGGTCTCAGAAATAACGTCTTCCAGATGATGTAATCTGACTAGCCTGTCTCCTCGTTCTTAGCTGAGCTGGTTTCTTCTCTCAGCTGTGCTCTGTTCTGTCTTGTTTGCTTCTGTTCTCGACTGTTATAACCGACAGTCAGACAGTCTAGAAGACACCTTGCTCAAAGGTTCTGTTTCATGTGTTCCATGCACTGGTAGCCAGTGTGTTCATTGCCGCGGGAACTGCAGTAGTTCTGGTTTTCATTTCCATGGTAACAGTCTGTTATGCATGCCTTGTCTCAGAAATGTGCATGAATGTTTGCCTAGCAAAATGAGTAATTCTTTGTCTGGCCTCACTATTCCAGCTTTTAGGCAGTGTTTATCGAGCGTTGCTCGTTAATGGTCTGTTCCAGCTTGTCCCAGCCACATGTTTTAACAAGCTGTTGTCTAGCAATGGATGCCAGCTCTGTTCAGATATTCCGGATTTTAGGCAGGCACAATATGACCATAGTAAAATAGTTGTGTTCTTATGTGATAACTTAGTTTGTGCTTAAGATGGAATTACTTGATACTGTGATATTACCAGTTCTGATTCCTTTAGCCTTGTTAACTCCCCCCCCCCTAAGTTTCTTAATTAAAATTTCTTATTTTTAAATTGCAATAGTCATGCATAGTTCTTCTGCAGTCATTCTTTTTAATGACAGTTTTGAATATCTGAATGCTGTATACTAATTTCCATATACTATCATTTCTCTTTTTAGTTGAACTCCCTTCACCTGCTCTAGTAGGATTGATTATTAAAATGGCTGACATTGAGCATCGTTTAGCATCAGGAACAAATGAAAATATCCAGCTCAGTGCCTTGTTGTCTGCATTTATTACTGCACGAGACATGGTGCCTGTGGTTACAGAGAGTTAATAAGATGCTTTTTGGATTGTGTGTCACAATTTAATACATGCAGGTAAGATTGTTAAGAAGATGCCTTTCAGGCTAAGATGCTTATTGATCAGTGTTAAGATATTAACACAGTATATAGTTTTAAACTTTTTGATCACATACTTGGAAGGAAGAACAGATGTTGCTACCCCATCTGAAGGTATTTAAAAATTATGTGCTGAAAAAGACATTTGGACATAGGAGATATCAGATAACAGGTGAAGAGACAATTATGTATTGAGAAGCTTGCGATTTATAATTAATGTTATTTGGGTAATGGACTAATACTGTTCTGCTTCATGTGTTTTTGGCATTAGATATTATATTGTCATTAGAGTTTAGTTTTTAATTATACTTCCCATGTCACGTTTTGAATAGTGAAGTTGTTCATGTGGGGATCACATGAAGTTTTTCTCTTCTCTTTGATAAAGTTCATCTTCTTCTTTTGTTCTAGATCAAGGTTGATGTTTTTATGTTGTGACCTCATCACCTGTTGAAGGTAGCTGACAATATAACTGCAACATAATGATTGGTGAAATATCATTTAGTGTGCTTGGAAAGCAATATCTGTGTATATATTGCTTCTGGCATTCCTGTCTGTGTGTTAGCTGGTACTCTTGTGCTCTGTTTTAGCCTCAAGGATGAGAACATGCAGTGCACTGACAGATATGTGACTTCTAACAAGTTTTTCAGTATGATAAATTGTTTTATGGTATACCAGCTGCAAGAAGCATTGTGTGTGTGTGTGTTGGGCGTGTGAAAATTGACACATCACTTTCTTCTTCTCCCCCTCCTCGTCCTATGTCTTTATGGATCAAATGATGGTGCTTGCATTGACCATAAAAATCTGTTTGCTATAATTGCTGGTTTTCCATGATCAGTGGTCTTCTTGAAGTCTATTTATGTGGCCTTCAAACCAGTCTCCTAACTCTTTGGTACTTAGTACAAAGGGCATAGGTTGGGTAAAAACCTTTACAGCATTGAGATGCCATTATTCCTCACTGAAGGGCAGGATATCATTTAAATGGGAAAAAAATTATATTCTGTGGACATAAGTCAAAATTTGCAAAATGTGTCTTCAAGCCCTTTCATACTGAGCAATATATATATATATGCAGCAGTCGCTTAACTATAGTCTAAACTTTCAAGCTGTCACCACTTCACATCTACTAAATGATTTGAAAGGGACAAATTTTGCAAACATTGATTTAATGTCCATTATGTCAGATCTGTGGATAAGGATAACATTAACAGTGTACAGAAAATTGTTGCTTTTGCAAAATATTGTATAAAAATGTTTATTTATAAAACAGTATCATATTAAAATACATTGCTTTTTCCAAATACAAGTTTTATTTAAATTTTGTGGAAGACATTTTCAACTCTTCCAGCACAAAGAATAATATGGTAATTGAACTAAATGACAGTTTTAACTAATTTCTTAAGAAACATAATTATCATTTACAGAACAACTTGAATGATTTTCTCTCTGCTTGTATATCTTTAGATTGTATATCATTCTTGCTCTCATTAATTTATTTAGCATATGTTGCTGTAATTGTCATCACATTCATCTTCACTGTAAAGTGTCTCTTTTGAGAGTGGTAAGTGCAGTGACTCTGTCTTGCCACAGTTGGTTACACCTTTCATGTTAGAATGTTTTCTATGGAAATGTTACTGAAACAGTTCCACTTTTGTATTGTGATATTATCTCACAATAAATAAATAAAATATGTCTGCTTGTTGAAGTTCTTGAAACATCTCAACCGAAGATATTGCTGACAAGATTGTTGAAACCATTGCTGATAGAGGACAGAATGCCACCATTTTCATTTGGTTTGTTGATAGGCACTCCCTGGGGACGGTGATAATAGCCATGTTGCTGCTGTGGATGGTAGTAACCATCCTGACGCTGGAAATATAGTGGGCAGATGTCATTATATGAATTGACTGTGTTCCAGCGTGATTTGATTTTAATTGCTGCTTTGTTGATGATAGGGATATGTGAACTGTATATGCATTCTGTTTGATTAAATTTCAAGTATAAAATTTGGATTTCGCTGTCTATCTATATTTACAAAAAATTACACCCTGGCTTAAGGATTATTATTATTATTATTGTTGTTATTAGTATTATTATTATTATTATTATATTTAATATTAACAGTTCTTACTGCGATTTATTGGTGTTGTGATCTGCTGCAGATTTTTTTCTAAGTACTTTAGTCTCTCTCTGCCTGTCATCATTCCACTAGTGTTTGTTACCACTAGTGTTTGTGTGTAGTACTGACCAGCTAGCGTATTGACACAGCCTTGAACCTTTTGGATTATGAAGAATGCCATCTTCTGAATGTAGCGCTGTGTAGATCTTGTGCGAACTGACATTTTAGAGGACTGTATCGCCTCCATATTCAGGGTAGAAAATCCATGAAGGAGGAACCAGCATGAGCAGGTGGCTGCAGCCTTGCTCACAGATTTTTCTACCCTGAAGATGGAGGTGATACATTCCTCCAAAACGTCAGTTCACACAAGATCTACATGGCACTACATCCCAGAATTTGGCATTCTTCATAATCACCAGCGTGAAAACTTCAAATCTTATGTAGATTTAGATTAAATTTAATTTTGGGATTATTTAATAAAATTTAAACACAAAATATTATTATTTTATTACCAATAAAATAAATTGCTGAAGTAATAGAACATACTTGGTCTTTCTTTCAAGATTTTAGGATCTCTCACAAGACAAGCTTAATGTATAAAAGAAGTAAAATGTTTATTCAAGAAGAAATTAGAACAATTATGTATTAACAACACACATGTGTTAGTACCTATTTTGTTGATCAGTTTAAGGATAAATCATGCTGAAGAATATTTTTATATTATCGTGCATTGCATAACTATAGCTACCAGCTACTGTATTATATACAGACTGACAATATGTTACATTAAATCTGCCTGGCAAAAGAATGACTTCTTGAATGTTCTCTGTCAACAACTGATGAAGGGATATTTACTGGTAATGCCGTGTTAAAGTATAATTCATTTGACATTCACTCGTTTTCTGTATTATCTGTCAGCAACTAATCCTTCAGTGCAGAAGCATTTTCACTGTACTCCCTTCCCTCGTGTGGGAGAAGCCATCTTTGGTCTATAAAATTTAAGAATTTTATTAAAGATTTTATTTGATTAATTCTCTGATATAAATATTGTAAAGTGGATGGACACAGTGTTGCTAGGTAACTGACTGCAAAACACCTTGCGACCGTTGCTATGCAATCGGTCAGTAAACGTGTTCCAACAATATATGCTGTTTACTCTGTCGTCTGCGAGAGGCCTATGTAAGGGGGTTCAATGCACCAGAGGAGCGTTGAAGTTTAGCAGTTGTCGAGAACACTTGACCGAGAGCAGCGAGAATTGTGATAGTGGTAAAGAAGCGTCTGAAGGACATTATAAGTGACAGTAATTGGGACACTGCCTAATAAACATTCTCCAAATCGGAGACCTGTTTGAAGCTATTTGTCGCGTTACATATGAAACATGTGACAATTTGTTAACTTCATTAAACATGAATAGAAAGGCATACTCCATTTTTGAGAACATATATTTTTCAAATATGTTTCTTGAATTTATGTGTCTGCTCCTCATTGGTGATGATGTTTACTGATTGCAGATAGAAATCTGTTGTTGCAGATGTATCATACTACAGTCTAAAAAAATTTTCCCTTGTAGTTTGATATAAAATGTTCATTACATCAAAATAACTTTCACAAGAAATTATAGATAGTAATCGGTGTGTATCTTATGCCATTGATGAAGTTTGGTTTGAACTTAATGCAGTTTTATATATACCTCTAGATTGGAGGATGCAAATAAAAACTAAATTTTCTTGCAAAATCTTGGGGCAGACTCCCAATACCAAACTTAATCAAAGTCGATCAAGTATTCCTCATAAATTAAACATGTAGACAGGCAAACTGATGGACATTATCTTTCACATTATGCTTTTTTTACTCGTGCCTTAAGGTAGGAAGCTGCAAAAAGGCTAGATGCATAGAGCATGTCTTTCTGCACTGAAGGTTTAATGCACTAATATGTATGTTTATATTGGGTTCATCCCTTGATGACCCAGATTGGGTAAAATGTCATTATAAATGCACTACCCCAGAGAAAGTAAATATATTTGAGTGAGAGTTATGTATGAAAGGACAGACAGTAGTGAAGCATCTGAAGGTTGTGTTGCTACTTACACACTGCAGAGACTTAAACTGATACTACTGTTTGTGTCTAAGATATGGGGAAGACAATTGACCCATCAACTGGTAATGTTTTTTCTTTGGGGATTGCTGTTGTGTCATCTAGCTGAAATGATAGACCCACATTATTCATATATACACATACATATATATATATACATATAAAAACCCAGTTTTCCACCTGTACATAACAGAAGATAAGACAAAATGAAACCAATGAAATTGAAGTAAATCAGGAATATGCAAAGTTTATTCACAAGCCACAAACAGCCCTGTGGTCTGTGAGTGTTAGGCATTTTTAATTTTAATTGCTGCCTTGTTTGATGACAAAAATATTTATGATTAGTACAAAACTGTGACTTAAGTCTTGCATTTCTGAAGAGAAAGGACAAGAATCCATTACTGACCTGTAAATAGTTTATTATTGGGTTTGAGATTGTAAGGGCTAGTGAACAGCTTTTATGAATGCTTCAGTAAAATATGAAGATTCTGGGATCATTTTAAATCATGGTTCCAGAATCTTGTACTGTAAATGTAAAAAAACATCAATTGTTAGTGTTCACTCAATTGATGGATGAATTTGTTGAATTTATATGTTCTGACTGTTTTGAAAAGTCATTTGTACTGGAAAAGGGGCATTAATTTTTTTGAGTACATTAATGAGAAAATTCAGTAAATGAATATGCTTGTAATCTGTAGAGAAAGGAAAACTTGAAAGGGGTAAGCTTGAGATTCCTCACTTCAACTTTTTTGGTCAAACAAATTTGTATGACCTTATGGAGAAACTAAAATCTGTTTATTATCTCTATAGTTATGAATTTCTTCAATCAGAATAAGAAAATACATTGTACATAACTGTTTCAATATTTTAATAATATGGATAATTTTAGGAAAATATCATTATGCTATAAAAGTCAGCAATTAAACTTTAAAAATATCCAAACTGCATACATTTATTTAACTCAGTTTGTGCCTTAAAACTACAGGTGATATCTAGCTACCAGAGAGCTTTTGGAGGATGAAATGAAAGTGATAGAGCAAGTTAAATTCTAATTTTTAATACTGGTGAAGGGAATTATTTTAAATAACATTCACTACATGTTTCAGGTACATAGAAGGGAAGTCTAAGCACTACCAGTATTCTGTCTACAGTTATTAAGATGCAACAAGAACATTCTGCCTTGTTAAAATAACATTGTTTAAAGAAGTGCTGAAGCCACTTGTCATTTGAAGTGTGCATTTTAGGATTCTGAAGGTTTGGTCTTCGTAAGTTTTAATACCACTGGTACTACTAGTAGATGTGTTTGCAGCGTCACCATATAAATATCACATATCATGACTTTGCAGTGATTTATCAGTTGTTATAAAAAGTAAAAGGTAAAGCTAACCCTGTAACAGGCCATGGCGACCCATAGGTTTTGAGACATCGAGGCTGCCACATTTTCTAGGCAGTCATCTCACAGATGGCCTTGGGGCTGTCAGCCTTACACACTGGCTGCCTTTTACCATGACTTTGCAGTGATTTATCAGTTGTTATAAAAAGTAAAAGGTAAAGTTAACCCTGTAACAGGCCATGGCGACCCATAGGGTTTTGAGACATCGAGGCTGCCACATTTTCTAGACAGTCATCTCACAGATGGCCTTGGGGCTGTCAGCCCTACACACTGGCTGCCCTTTACCATGGGAAGATTCCTGATACCCATTTCTGTGAGAGGCTGAGTCAACCCCAGGGCCATAATGCGGCTGGAAGGATTAAGTCAGTTGAAGAACCCAGTGACCTCATCAGGAATGGTGTGTTATTTTCCAGACAAAGTCACTTACAAAAGTTGCATATTTTTCAAAGACCCTACAGTTTATTAATGCTTATGTTTTTCCCAACCCACAATTTCATACTGCCTCCATGTTGATATAAGTACCAAGCTGGAAAGATCTTTAGGGAAATTAAGGAGAGGGTAGCAATAAAATGAATCTATTCATGATTAGCCTTATAAGCAGGTATTTAAACTAAAAGCATATTGGTCCTGTTTGTTAGCACCATATGAAGAAGTGGCATACTTCTGAACCTCAGCTCTGGGTGGGCATGAGTGGTTAATTTCAAGCTTTGGCCACTTTACCGGAATGACTGCGGATGTTGGGTAACAAGCTGAATCATATAGAACGCAATTACAAAAACAGTCTCTAAGGAAAATTGATAATTTCTAGGGATGAAATAGGTTGACCATCATCAGTTCATGAAACTTGGGGCTGTATTTTTTAGGCACGCTTTGTGAAAAATGAAGCACATGTTACAGTCGTATCTCTCAGCTAATGAAGTGGCTGAATTTTTGTTAAATATTGTGTGGATAAACCATAATTAAATTTGGCAATTAAAAGTTACTTTAGACATTATTGGTCAGTTAGAACTGGCACTTTGCATACTGTTATATTTATGATGTTAAGTGTATTCCAAATTTAAAATGAGAGACATTTCATGCCATAAAATTAGGAGAACTTAACAAATATTTTATGGCATGTACATATTTTTTGTTCTGTGAGCTCTTTCTTGAAAAAAAAAATAATTATAACATTAACATTTCCAATCATAGTTCCTTGTTTAATTTGAAATAATCATCTGGGTATAGGTAAAAAAATTTAAAGTTAATAACCCTCATGCAAATGTAACAGAAAGGTTGATATTTTGAACATATTTGTGATACTAGATTTTGGAAAGAAATGTTGTACATTCAATGACTGTAGAATGAATAAGACAGCCATAAGTTCAACCCCAATCAGACAGATTGGAACCTTAGAGTTCATCCCTTTATTTCACAGATAATAGTCATTTTAGATGACTTAATTTTAATATAAATAACTGAGGCACTTAAGCTAATCTGTGAAAGGAACTGCTCTCATATATTGCATGATCTATTTGAGCGTATGGAAATTTGTTTCCAGCAGGTGTCACTAGGAGAGAGGAAGTGTAAAAAGACTTTTTTGAGTACTGAAGCTGGAAATGATAGGGTACATGGCACTGTTTTTTGATCACAGCTATCTTATACCTGTGGTTAGGGGCAGAGACAATCTTCAAAACATTGTACATTCTTTTTATCCAGGTAGTGGACACTGTACTAAGGAAATATGGAAATACAGTACAAGAATTTAAATGGAGTCGCATGAAAACAAGTACAAGTAGAGGTTTCATTAGTTTTATTTATATGCAGTGGTGATTGCATATTTCACTCCATTTTCTTTGGTATGAAATGTCATGAAATATTTCCCTTTGTAACACAAGACTGTGTAGATTATACCCTGGCAAAGCACCTACAGCATGGAAAAAGATCCAGAAGATATTTATAACAAGAGTTCAAAGGTGCAGCCCATACTGGATGGACGCAGTTTACACATGCATTCTTTCCACCTTGGAATTATGTATTCACATTAGAGAACGTTTCCTAAAGTTTTAAATGTAGTCATTGTGGTACTTTGGTTTCTAGTGTTACTATGGTTGCTATTATTACTATGCTTCCTATGGTTACCATTGTTACAGCAATTATGTAGTTGTGATAGTGTTGCTCTCACCTCACCAATTTATGTGTGTGCCATGTTGATATTACTGGATGTACAGTATTAAACATTACATATTTTGTGTTCATATTGGACTTCATCATAATCTATCCAGCAATTCTCAAGTTGATACTTTTGGACAGATGGAAAAAAGGACAGCTGTGAACATTCCTTTGTTTATTTTTTTTTTTTGCATGTTGTGCAAAGATGCACAATAACCAATTATTGATTATAGACCCTCACAGTGCTGAACTACTGATGCTAGTTCAGTCCTTGGGTAGCTATATTGTGTGGATGTTTCTGAGATACATGCTGCCTCCATCTTCAGGTTGAGTGTGCCAGAACCCTTTGACCTTGAAGGTGGAGGCAGTATCTGCCTTCAAAATCTTAGCAATGTTACCCATATCCACATAGTGTAACCACCCGAGAATTGAACTAGGCACATAAAAATTCATTGGCTTTGTGTATAGTACATGGTAATGTATGCTGTAAAAATATTTATATATAGTGTTTTCTTCCATCATTGTAACTTGGCATTGTGGGTGCTTTGCCTATGCTTAACATCTAAACATAGGTACACAGAAAGTACCATTCAACAAACATTCCCAAATAGAAGGAAATTTCCTGACCTTTGCAGCTGATGATTCAAGTAGAATGTGCTTATCACTATATAAATATGAAATAAATACTGATGTGTAAGCCTCCATCATGAAGACTAAAGTAGCATTGTGCATGTATACTTACAAAAAGTTGTCTAGTTTTGGAAAATAAAATAGTAAACGTTCCTAAATTCTGGATGAGAGAGTATTTCATTAAATCAAATCACACAACAAAGCTATAATTTCCACAGTCAGTTTGCACAACTCAGAGATATTAATTTTGCAAGACCCCATGAAGTGAGTGCAGTTTGAATTAAGGCTATAATGACAGTATTTCACTAATACTTATTAGGGCAAGATGTCACTCTCTAAATTGTGCCAGCTAAGAAAATGCATGAGGTTTCTCTTATGTTTTAGTTATGCAGTCATACCTATATATTTGTGACAGGTTTACATCCATGGCTGCCCACACAAATGTTGCCACAGGACCATACTGGTGCATCAGGCCCTGGGTTTTGTGGGTTAGACTGTGGTCAGCAGTGTCCTTCCATTTCATGTGTTAACCAGACTCCACTTCCTTTACAATCGGCCCCACATCACCTACATCCAGCTACTCCATCCTTAGGGTGGTATGTACCACCTGACATGGTCTTCTAGAGAGCATGACTCTGTTAATATGCTTCTGCCACCGGTGACCTTTAGTCATCCTAACAGGTACTTTCCTTGGGGTCGAACAAGTGTCCTTGCCCTGTACACCTCTCCTTGGTGGGTGGCTTTCAAACCCAGACCAACTGGAGCATCTGCCACCACCAAGGGGCTCTCCAACTGCACAACCACGACCATTCCACACCAAACCAATATTACCTCTCTGCTGGCCTTCCATGTGGGGGGATGACTAAGTGTACCCCCATGGAACTATAATGGCACTTGTTCCTCTTCCATTTATAGCACACGACCCTCAAAATCTGTGGAGACATCCCCATCAAGAGAGGCAGGGTCTTCCATGTTGCCATCTGCAGGATGTATGGTCAGGGTTGCTGTCTATCAGGCAGCCCTGTGGTGATATTGGGTTGAGCAATGCTCATGGATGCCCTGGTTCTGATGGTCACAAGGCATGACTTGTTCCCTATCCAACCCTTAGCGTTAGACTGTTGTTGCTCTGTGTCAGTGTTCTGATTGTGACACGAGGGACCAGGAGTGATGACACCAGCACCTTCTTGATGCTGTCCCTTGCTTATGTCTCTGGACCCCTCACACCTCCTCATAGGCAGTCATTGGGGTGTCCCTGTTGACATGTCCTTCTAAGACAGCTTGCGCCACCACACTGTCAGCATATGGGTTTCCCTCTCTTGCAGCACATGGCCTCTGCCAACGATGTTGTCATGGGGCTTTGAACCTTACTGCTTGCAGTCTTTTTGGTGGTTCTGCTGCCACCAGTTGTGCCTTGAACTCCTACAGTATCCCTCATACCTATTCTTGCCTGGCCTTTGTTGTGGCCCTTGGGCTTTCTTGGCCACTTTGTATGCATTCCAGCTTGTCCACAACCCTATCCTTATAAAGCTGCCACACAGGACTCTTTTCCAGTCCACATTCTCAGATCTGAACTCACTGTCTTGTGATATGACTACACAGTGGGTTAGGGTCAGAAATGGATTTATTTGGCACAAGTTTGTCTTATGTAGAAGTCACTATGAATATTCACAATTGTTTACTATTAGCGACTGGACTCCTCTTGCTTAGTTCCTTAGTGCCCCATCTTCACAGGCTGACTAGGACTGAAATAGAACCTTCTGGCTTTCTCCTCATCTTAGTTTCATATTCAGAGGTAGCAAGGTAGACCAAAGACTGGGCTGGCATGCTTCTTTATGTAGCCTCATTACAGACCACCTAGGCAGTGTTATTCTCAGCAGTACCTCAACTCTTATGGCTGATGGGGCTTTGTGCTTTCATCACCCAGTGAATGGGTGAGCATTTTATATTCTTGTGATTTCCAGCATTCCAAGGCAGGCTTCTGGATTTCAGACATCCTGTCTCAGTATGTCAGTGTTATCTCATATCTTATGTGACTGGATGTTCACAGTATTGAAAATGGCCAGGTTTTTAATCTGGGATAGCCCATGTGAGATTTATGCTGGATGATATAGAACTGGGACAACTTTTGGTTTCAGAATTTCCCATTTTCCCCTGCTAGTTATCATTTTACAAAGCACCATATCAATCACTGCCCCTGCTATTTATGGTCAGCTTTTCTAGGCATGACATTATTAGTCCTCTGTTAGGTCTTCATCTCTGATGGATTCTGAATGAAGAATCCAATCTAAGTGTGTGTATTCTGGGCAATTACAGCTTTTTAGGATGAAATGATGTCCAGTGATTGGGTAATTGATCTAGCTCTCTTATTGTGACCTGCATCTCACTTTAACAGTAGCTGGGTTGGTGTAAGCACATCAATATGCGCACACATCCATATATGCTCATACACATGGTAACCTAAGACATCTTAGCTGCTTCCACTTTTTTAGTGGCTATATTAGCTGCAGAGAAGATATTTCATGTAAAGAGATTTGAGAAGGGCTGGAAAGTAATAGGTCCTGGTATATTTTGAAAGTCCTGTTCTTACTATTGTAATGAAAACCATGAATAACCTCAGTCGTAATAACCTGTTTCCAAACAGTTTTGATAGCGCCAAGATTCACATGTAATGCACTGGTCCATATCTGATTTAGCCAAAAATTTATGAAGCAAGTCATTGCAACATTTTACGTTATCATTCTGTTGGGTTATAACACAATACTACTTTAGTCATGCCAGTGGATGGATGTACTCATATATCATAATAATCTTCACACACAGAGTGAAGTGAGATTTCTTATTCTTGACATGTATCCATCAAGTTTCATGTCTTTGGAGAACAAAACACAATAGCTAAATGATTCCAGACATATACACTGGAAACAGGGCTATCTCTAGGGTACAGTTACAACTCCAAGTTTGAATACCACTATACTTTTCTTTAATGATGTTGATAGTCTTAGTTTCAGATTATTTTAAGAACAATGATAAGTCACTCACTGTGGATGGCTGGGGTTCACAACTCAGTAGTAAAACTGGAATCTTTCTCTTTACACCACCACCATCTCATCCAGGACAGTTCTGAGGTCCACTTAGCCTCCAGTGGTTACTTCAGGGATATATGGCCAGAATATGAAATTGATCAGTCACCTCCATTTAAAGCCAATGTCTTGAATGCATGGAACATAACATCCATACCCCCAACATGATTTAATGGCATGGCTTAAGTGCAGAGGATACTTTTAATTTGGTGGCGTAGCAAATTTGATTTTTGAAAGGTGGTTTGTGTGTTTTAGTGTGAAAGTGGCCCAGTATCAGTACTGTAAAGAAACGGTACCCCAGTGCACGGTAACAAAAATAAATATTGTGACTGCTAACCTTCCTGCATACATCACCTGCTTCGAGGAGTAGAATATGCTTTTTTTATTCATTGTCAACATTCTGTGATCATGTTTCATTTATAGAGTGGACATTTCTTCAGCATGTAAACCCAAACACATGGTTGACATTCTGTTATGGCACTATAATAATTATATCTGGCATTGAGGAAATGTCACTGACAAGAAGCTAGTTTTAAGTTTCGTTAAATCTGAATTTGACTTTTATGATATATTAAAAGTCAATAAATCTCATTCTATCCTAGGGATGGCCCTGAGTGGTAGAATAATGATTAGATGGAACAGTAAAATAATATTTGAAATTCACTCACATTACTCATATATTCTGCAAGTTGATTAGCCCTCTGCTAAGGTTTATAAATAATAGGCACAAGATTTAGAATTGTTACATGCTGAAAGCTATCTTAATTATGTAACAACAATATACATAAATTCAGCTCTAAGTTAATGAAATACATCTGAACATGTTCGTAATTGCGTAACATTGGTCTCCATAACTGGTGTCATATTTAAAATATTACAGCTGAATTATTATTAGTATATAAAGGTTCAGGGAAGGTTTCTGCTGCAGCTGTCTTATTGCTGAATTCTTGACAATGGACAAAAGAGTATCAGATTGTGTGTTTTAGAAACATTGCCAATAGCAGTGAAACATATGAGGCAAGTTTCAATGTTGGTCCATTTTTGTTGAAGTCTTCTGGGCATAACACTGTTATCATGGTGAAAATAACTCACCTTTTTGGTCACAGTAATGGAACAGGATACCTGAGAATGTCACATGCCAGTGGCAGCAGCAATTGTTATGGTTTGGCTGTGGTGAACATTTGAGATCACCATGAACCACTCTTTGCACTGCTCTGTCATCACAGTTTGTGACTTGCTTTATTCCCAACCGACCACAATTTGTAACCCTCTGTTAATTCCTATATAAACACTTTCACACTATTTTCCTCTTTGACCTGAAGAAGAAGAAGATGGCAAATTCCTCGATATTGTCTGTGATATTTACCAGTTTTATTTTATGCTATACCCAAAAGACCATACAGTGATGAAACATGTTCTGTTTAAAGGAGATGTGACATATTTATTTTGGTATTTTCTTTATGCAAGAACGGACATACTATGGCCCATTTGCCAAATTTAAGCATCGAGACAAAACTGGCTCTTTTCAGTGGAAGTAAGATATCATACAATTGCATAGGAAACTGTGAAGTTACTGTTATATTATTTGGGGGCTATGCCAATGCATAGGCCTTCCACTAGATGGGCTCACTGTGTGGAATGCCATCATTCAGTTGTGATACAGATGGAAAATTATTGGCCTGCTTGCAATATTTGTCTTCCCATAATTGACCCTGTCTGCATAAAACACAAGGCCTTGGATCCTCACCCAAAAGGCATACCAAACACGAGCTTTTACATCATGGAGTGGAACTTTGTGCAAGACATTGATTTTCTGTACTCCATTACTGACTGAAGATACCAGTTACAGAAATTACTGGATCATGTGGTTGTAGAATATGCACAGTTGTGGTTTTTTGAGATTGGAGATTCAATAGTTTTGTTTCAATTCATGCAAGGTTCATTCTTTATTGGAACATATAAGTTTACAGTGGAGTATCAAGTGTCTTATGAATATTGTGTGGAAGTGTGTAAGCATATTAGGAAGTGGCAGAGGAAACCCAGATTAAATGTTCTCATGGTTCAAGTTTCCTACAGAAACACTCCTTACAATCTTATCAGTAAAGTTAGAACTAGTCTGTATCACTGTCAACTACTGAAACAAGACAAATTGTACAATATTGGAGCTTGCCGTGAAGATTCATGTTGGTAGCCTCTTAACTGCCTTGCACAAGAAACTGGAATAAGAAGAGAGGCTGCAGGGACCACAACATTATTGAAAACGAAACATCACAAAATAACAGTTGTCAGTCTTTGTGGCCATGTGACAAGTAAATTGTATGTATATGCAGTATATTCAGTCCACATTGGCAAACATGATCCAGAACTTTGTTTTATCTGAATAGGCACATGAACACAAAATGATGGATACTAGAGCACAGAAGATCGTTGTCTTATACATTAAGTTCCATTCCATGACATATATGTTGTTTGGTATTAGCCCTAAGTGAAAGGAAGATAATGGATCCTGTGATCTATTCAGATAATATTAATTCCAAGAGATATGTACCCCAAGGGTCCAATAACCTTCACTCTTTGATGTTATTGTCACAGCTAAGCAGGAAAGGTGACAGTCCACCAAATGGCTTGGTGTAGTGGAAAAGTTATGCCCTGGCACAGTCACTAAATATCCTCCCTGCACAGTCCTCTATGGTTTCAGCTGTTTTTATTCTCATTATATGCCAGAAAGTTTAGGTTCCAAATGTGGCCTGCATACAGAAATATATTTTCACTCCAGATTTATGACATATCCCTTTCAGACTCAAGTAAACACAAATATGTAAATTGTTAGGGAGCGTGGAATATAAAAAATGAAGAAATTTTGGTGACATGGTGTTTCAGAAGTTGGCCCTATTTCCATCTTTCAAGTGATTGTCATTATAGTGATTGTTTCATTAATGTTGGTCTGAGGCATATTTAATGTACATAATATTTTGGGAGTTGGCTATACTCCTGTCTGCAGGTGGTTGTCATTATGTTGAGAGGTTCTTTTTTTTTAAATATATGTCAGTATAATGTCAACCAGTTACATAAAGGTGGCACATGATACATTGTGTATAATAAATATACCCAAGGCAATGAAATAAAATCATGGCATAGGAGAAGTAATATCCTGTCATACACAGCTGTATTCTGTGTCTGAAAGGGATATGTATGAGAAATGTGTGAGAACTCTGCTATAACAAGGTTGCAGACATTCCATTAGTATAACTATCTAAGTAACTCTGATTTAGGACTAATTTGCATGTATCAAATATAGGTATTTCTTATTACAGTACCATCCAAACAGCAGTCTGGTCTTCCCACAGAGTAAAGTATTTCTCTTACACAATGCCAAAGCGAGCAGTATGACTTATTGTCCAATCCACTTTCCATTATATGCCACTGAAATCCTTTGGCTTGGGGACATAAACATGATGAATTAATATGCAGATCACAGACTCAGTTAATTTTCTCATGAGCAGAAGTGGAACATTCAGTTTTACTGTTGACTTTGCTATGATATGATTGTCTACTCTGGTGTGTAGACTGTACTCATGTATTTGCCTGGCTGTGTAAATTGTGAAGCTAAACACTTGCTTCTTTTAAATTTAAGTGCAACATAACAAAATCATGTAGACTTTTCTCTCATACAAATATGAGTATCCCTTGCTTTATGCCTCAAGAAAAGAGGATCAGAGATTGAAAAGCCATCAAGTAAATTTCATATTAACCACTTGGATATGAGAACTATTTGGTCTTCATTAAAAGAAATGGTATAACTTACTCTCCATTTACACATTAAAGACACCCATGCAAGGTGCATTGCCACATGATAAGAAGTTACAGGAATCTAGACTATTTCATCTTGGAGGATAACCCACCTTCCCAACCATGTTTTGTCACAGCATCCAACTACCTTCATATAATATGCTGCTTTTTGTGTCTTTTCAGCTTCTGTTACGGAAGTTTAATGAATTTTCACTCATAAATGTTGCTGTAAAATTATATTAAGAATTATAGTTTGTGTGTGTGTGTGTTATAGCTACTTCCCTTCATAAACGTTACATCATGCGTGTATAAGGGGGAGAGAGTGGTCCCAATCCTTTCACTTCAATTTTTCATTATTAACACATTCATCTGCCATTGCAGTTATTTTAAACGAAAGCAGTAGCTAATGCTTCAAGTTAGTAGTACTGTGGTCTTCTGGGATGTGAAGCTATGTAGTCTAGTAGGTAGCTACAAAAATTTTGTAGGAACTACTGCCTCCATCTTCAGAGTAAAAGACTACCCTGAAAATGAGAAATACAGATTCCTCCAAAATGTTGGTACCTTTCTATCGGACTGCATGGTGCCACATCTAGAGAGATTACAATATTGGCACTCATTGCCATGAAAACCTCATATCCTGCCTCTGGTATGCTCTTATCAACTTCCTAGCCTCTGTCTATCTTTGCAATGGTGAAGAATTCCAGTTCTGATGTGGTGTCAGCTAAGAAATGGGCTCAACTATCTCCAGAAGTTAGATGATGGTAACTGCTGACAGAGGGGGCCTATAGCCTAATATGGTCTGAACAGTGACTGAGGCCTACAGTTCCTCATATTCAGCTTCATTCAGGCAAGAATCTGTTAATAAGCAGCTGTCATCACCACACATTGCAAATGGAGGGGGGCACATCTGTGTCACATGAGCTGACTACATGCTGACACATTAATGTACTTATTCTAGCTATCTTGCATAATGTGAAACATGTCTATCACATAAAGTTTAATTTAATTTTCTTGTGCATGCAACATCGATCAAGCCATGGCTGTGTTCAAAATACCATTATCAAAATTTGACAAAATTAGAGTTTAATTTATTTCAGTTTGGGTTTGACAGTCTCAGCTGTCAGTTTAGGCTGTTTGACTAATTGAATAAGATTTAACTTACAAGTACTTTGCATATAGAGTATTTTCATGTAATTAGAGTCTTTATATATGTGTTTTTCATCCTGTTTTGTAACTCACTGCTATGTGTATCAGCCCGGCTATCACAACACAACTTATAAATAAACAACTGAAGACACTAATATTATTCATGAAATCAGTATTTATTTATTCATGAAGCATGCTCGCTACATGTGTCGACCATAAATGGTCATCATTAGGCATTAAAATATTAAAAATGTTGTCAACATACATCATTGAACTGCTTTCTCAATGGAGCCATTGTTACTAGTCCCATCTAATACAACCAATTCCTCAAGATATGATATAATACATTATATTGAATTAAATATTAATGTAGGTAAGTCTATATTTTCTATTATTATAGTATGCATTAACATTGGAAGTTAAAACTTAATATTTAGCCTACTTTGTATAGGGTTTATAGCGGATTGGGGTAGGAAGGGTTGTATGTATTGAATTAATGCTGTGCATAGGGTATGTATTTAGTGGGGTGTGAGTGTTATGTATGTGGTATATGTATATATGGTGGAGGGCGGAATACCACAAATTTCAGGTACATTCTATATTGATGTCTTTATGCTAATTTTTATATTTATCATCCATTGCCAATTTTGTTGTCCTGTGTTGAAGTGTTATTCTGTGGGTATCTAGGGTTGAAGTTGCTGTTTACGGCTATATGTTTAACATTCTTTGATTATTTTGTTTTTTCTGTGTGGGAGTGTTATACTGTAAGTTCTTTTTGAACTGATGTTGCAGTTCCTGGTATTTTGCTTGTGAGGTAGTTTCCAATGTTGCTGTAAATGTGGTATTACCATATTGTGTGTTGGGGATTGACTCCACACAGCAAGGTAACACTTCATTTACAGCAACATTGCAAACTACATCACCAGCAAAATACCAGGAACTACAACATGAGTTCAAATAGAACTCACAGTATAATACTCCCACACAGAACAAAAAATAATCGACGTGTGTTAAACACATAGCTATAAACAACAACTTCAATTGAAGATACCCAAAGAATAACACTTCAGTATAAACAAAACAAACAAACAAATTCTGAGGCCATTAGTCCGCAAGCTAACTATACTGACTGACCGAGCAACCTCTGCTTGTCAGAAATAGGACAACAAAATTGACAACAGATGATAAACGTTCAAATCAACATGAGGACATAAATACAGAACATACCTGGAATTTGCAGTACTCCAGCCTCCACCATGTACACATACATCACATACATAACACACACTCTCCACTAAGTACATACCCTATACACAGCATTAATTCAACACACGCCACCCTTCCTACCCCATTCTCCATACTCCCATTCCATTATAAACTCCATACCAAGTAGGTTAAAAGTTAAGTTTTAACTTTCAATGTTAATGAATACTATAATAATAGAAAATATAGACTTACCTACATTAACATTTAATTCAGTATAATTTACTATTTCATATCTTGAGGAATAGGTTGTATAAGATGGGACTAGTAACAATTGATCCATTGAGTAAGCAGTTCAATGATATATTTTGACATTTTTGATATCTTAACACCTGATGATGACCATATATGGTCAAAACATGTAGCGAGTATTCTTAGTGAATAGTGTCTTCAGTTGTTCATTTATAAGTTGTGTTGTGATAGATTGATATACATAGCATAATTAGATTTGTCATGTCTGGGCATAAATACATTTTACAGAATGGCATAAAGCGAGGGAAATGTTCTTAAGTGCTATTTGTGAATATGTATATGATACTCTACAGCATTATACATCAATCTTTGGTGTTCAGTTGTAACCCTGAGTACTACAAAAGCATTAAAGCCATTAAACCAATCAGCTGAGTAAAGGTATGAATTCCTCATAACAAAATCTGAAATGAAAACAAAGGAGCAGTAAAATACAGAATCTGAATAAGTGGCTTTACCTCCATTACTCCGCTTCTCATAGCCTTATGCCAGTCTTCCAATGTGTCATGGGCAACCCTTATATGTAGAGCATCATCATTTGAAGTGTGGTAAGGCATGTCTGTTATTTCATGATGCCCAGGACTATAATATGTGTATGGTTCTACAGCTAGCCATTGCTGTATCCTATATCCCTTCACATCATCTTCATTTAATATTAGTTCCCCTCCACCATCACCATCACTGTGACCTATCTCCCCTCTATCACCACCACTACCAATTAATCTTGTCCCATCCTCTGTCATATTATCACCACTACTGTTACTGCTAATACTACTAACACCATCACCACCACCACCAGGAGCAATTATGCTCTCTCTCCAAAGGGGAGCTGAGAATTGTTGTGGGGGCCTCGGGCGTCGCCGGTATGAAGTCTGATTCTTCACCCTGAAGCCTTGACCTACCTTAGCAGGATGAAGGGTCACATTGAGGAGAGTTGGGTGCTGTTCTACTACCATGAAATCCATTTCACGTGGCAGATAGCCATCAGCATAAACCTAGAAAATAAATTTACTAATTATTAATGTTCTTATAAATACTGTATGTTGCTATGATACAAAATACTATGTGATCTGTCTTGGAAGAAAGCACACAAAATAGGTCAGATTACAGTGTATACAAAAATAGATGGCTGCATGTTTTTGTTATGATCAGCACTCCATCATATTCAGGAGGTCTTGTGTTTAAATCTTGACTTAGAAACTTGAGTGAGGATTTCTGTGGTTTTCCTGAGAACCTCCAGACATATCTTGGCAGAATGCTGAAATAGGTCATCACTGCGTTCAGTGTCCTTGTTAGTTTATCATACCTAATTATCTTACCATTCCTTGCTATGTAACTTACAGTTAATAAATCATTGTTAAGAATTAAGAAAAACAAAAAAATACTGTATGAGGATAAGGTAATATAAAAACTCATGTCTGAAATATTGATGAGTTTACATTCAGTCCTGTAATGTTTATGAAATTCTTATTTTTGTGATAAAATGTTGTGAACAGAAATGTTTTTAATTGGCACTTTATATTTCAGAAAACTCCATTCAACATCACATATTTATCCAACATTTTTATGGACATTGATCAAAGTGGTACTCACCCTTTCATGGTGATGACGCAAATACCTCTGTTTCAATATGATATTCCTCACATCATGATGCAACTATTTGCAGTCTTTAGTTCAGAACTTTGCCACATTTTTCTTATGGCAAATATTGGATGCATACATACTATATCAGCAGTTTCTGAGTCAGAGTCTTATGTTATGACTGACGGTCAGTCGACTTGTGTTTCTTGGAATAAAGCACCCATCTGGGGCTTATGACCAGATTTTTATTACTGTCAGTTGCAGGTTTGTTGATGTGGGGCGCCCTCTCAAATGAGAGGACAGGTCTGTCATTTACATGCCCATGCCACTGCAGTCATTTTCAGGTCCAAGTCCCATGGGACCTTGACCATATTTTACTGTCTCAGATTTGAGACTTCCCCTTTCATCACATCCTGCTATCGCAGGGCTACAGTGGAGGCATTTGAACCAGCCTCCACATGGGGTAGCAGATTCTGAAATATTTTATGGATATATTCTGATGTAACAGTTTGAAGCTTTCATCAACAGATAGCTCTAATTTTTCTCAAGAAAACACTGCGCTGTGCAGTTAGAATTATTGTATTTACTTGTTTATTGCCTAGTGTGTAGAAGAGGAGTGGGAAGTTTTTAATTGTACAAATAATAATTTTGCCATGACTTAAGGCACGCTGAATGTTTCTTTAAGATTCTAGGGAGACATGGCATCAGAGGGTCTGGAATAAGGTTTGTTCCCTGTAGCCTCATTGCTGATGTTTGGAAAACATGAGAATAAAGCTATTTACCTCTAATTTATAGATCCCAGGCAACAAAATCCTCCAAAATTCTCCATACTTGGTTGTTTGAAACCCAACATCACGTGATTTGACTTTGAGTGATGCTTTTTCTACTGGATTGCCATTCTCATCCATTACAAATCCATGGACACCTCTGTGCGCTTCTGCCAGGAATTTAACAAGTGACTGAAATTTAAGAAAGCAGATATTGAAAACACTGCGTGATTTTTATAATTACAACAATGCCACGATTTTTGTAAGACTCATTAATTGTACACTTGACAAATGTAAGGAAGAATTACCTCTTGTTTTTTTAAGAATCTTTTTAATTTGATTATTTAACGATGCTGTCAGTATCTGGATTTCGATGATATGGTGATTAATGAATATGGAACATTTGGTGGAATAAATATTGACAGATAAAGCCAAAGTACTCACAGAAAACACAACCCAGTGCCATTTTGTACACCATAAATCCTACATGATCTGACCTTGAATTGAACTTGGGCAGCCAAAATTGGAAGCCAGAAACTAACTGTCTGAGCTACTGCATGGCCCAAATAATTACTGATAACTGACATGAGTAAGAGCGATTTAAAATGTTTGTGTGCATGCTGTTGTTTTTCAGGAGTAAAAATCTGCCTTCTTGAAGTCCGGTGTTGGGTCTTGTGTTTCTGATTATAATTTGCTGTTTCAAATCCAGTAGCACCCCAACCAACTTACTGAATAAGAAATTACGCTTTTACTAGTGATCAAACAGTGTCCTGATTACTGTTATTTGTGATGCAGTTATTAGTAAGTCTGCATAGAAAATAAAACTGTAAGAACTTACCATTCTATTTTCTTCCCAGAACTTGGGAAGCTCTGATGCAGGAGGATATTTGCAGCATGAAAGCTCAAGCGTTATTTCCATGCAGCCATACCATACATAGTTGAAGTCTTGCATTCCACCTAATTGGGTTAATAGTAGTCATGGTTAAGAACAAGAATATAAAGTTATGCTTCAGTTTGGAATATTAATATTTTTCAGATGGATTCTCTGCACTATAATGATACTTAATTACACATAATATTTATTTATTTCAGACACAGTTATAGAGTCTCAGATTAATTTTCTTTCTTTATTTTTTGTTAAGTATACAATCTGTTCAGTAATCTTGGTGATAAAACTTGGCGCCTCTGTTTCTGGAGATAGAAACCATCTCTACAAGGACCGCGCCATAGCTCAAGCGGTTAGTTGCTGGCTTCCCACCGCGGCAGCCTGGGTTCGATCCCGGATCTGGTCAAGTGGGATTTGTGGTGGACAAAGTGGCGCTGGGGCAGGTTATCTCCAAGTACTACGGTTTCCCCTGCCAATCTTCATTCCATCAATTGCTCCACAATCACACTCACCTATCATCTGGGGCTGGTACAATAGGGCAGAAATGGCCGCAGTACAAGGGACTTAGTTCCACACCACTAACATTAAAAAAAAAGTGTACAGGTTCAGCCCAAGTGAGTAGGCCTTTTACCTGAGGATGGAAGCAGAATCCTGTCTCTAAAATGTTTTAAATAAAACAGCAGGATGATGGATAATGTCCAAAAAGTCAGTAATTTTAATGATTTGATTGTTTTTAAGCAGAACAATGCAGAAAATTGTAGAATATAATATGTGCTATGATTACAGAGTCACAAAAGTTCTTGTTAACTTAAGAATTTTATGTCATTTTTGGATTTTAGTATTTTTAGACTCTTAAATTTGATTGTGGGGAATGGAAATTAACTATAACAGAGAGTCATTGATTTATGACATTATTCATTAATGAGTATTCAAAAGATCTAGATGAAACAAAACATTTTTCTTTAAGTCATATCATGCAGTTTGTGTCACAGATACAGTTGTGATTTAATTTATATGTCAGAAAAGGTATTATTAGGTAGGTTAGATCAGTCAGTATAGTGACTAGGTTACAGACTGGACGATTTAGAAATTGGGGTTCATTATGCCAGAATGACCAAGAGATCTTTCTTCTGCTCACATTGTCCAGACCAGCTCTGGGTTCAAAACAAACTTCCTATGTGATGGGTACTGGGAACGCTTTTTCTAAGGCTAAAGTACCTGATTCATGAAAATGACCACTCACCTCCATCATGGGCCGAGGTTGAGAATGCATGGAACTATACTTCCACTCACTCATATCTCCATGGCATGGTGATTAATTAAGGATAGGGACAATTCTACCTTCCTTTTTTATAGGATTGCATATCATGGAGCTAGCTGGTTAGGTGTCAAGTAAAGGTTAATTCTCTGCAATTTACATCTTTTCATTTTTCTGTGGATTAATCTTAATATTGTAAGTTGGAAATATTCTCCTAGGATTGACAGAAAGGAATACACAATTCAGCTGTGACCATCTACATATATTTCTCTCTGAAATAAGGGACACAAGCTAAAACTTAGACCAAACATCTCAGTTAAGTGCTTAATGTTTCTGTTTAATATGTAGAAGAAAAAAGTTCAATTTTTGACCTGGAAACATGCTAGCTTATTGAGATGTTCTTGCCTCCTACAAAGTCAGATTTTGAGTAGTATCTCAAAATTGGCTGTGATCACTCCAATGTCCTTCCCAGTTCATCATTTATAGTTATCTTATCATTCAATGCTGTATAATTTATGCAGATGAAGCAGCTTCATTATATAAACTAACACATACACAGGCCCTAAAGCAAAGGCTTCAGTGAGCATATGCAGTATGTAACATGCCCCTCTCTTGGGACCACAGTGGATGCCATTTCACACTGAAACGTTAAATTCTTCACTTGCTGGGTGCATACAGATCTTACCTGTGAGGGGGTACCATGCTGCTCCATTTGTAATGCCCTGATTGAAGGAAGGTGTGCCAGCTTTGCACGCTTTTCCATGACTCATAACAGGATGATTATTGGAGTAAGTGAGTGCCAGGTGTTTAAACACATCATCATCTGGAGTCAGCGAAGGTGTTGATGCATAACTGTGGAATACTGGGCCCATAGACACAAAGAAAAACAAATTGTCATTTACTGTTCACACTTACCTTTGAAGATAATGCCCTGCAATTCTATATTTGAAATATTTTTGTGTGATGACCGTTTATAGGTGTATATACTTATATATTTTCTGGAATAGCTAAAATTGTTGTTGTTTATATTTGTATTAATATCGGCAACTCAAAAATCTGCACAAACGTGTCTCACAAAATTCCCTTTAGTTACATGAAATGTTTTAGTAGAATGACTTATGCCAGCATTTAGCTACAGGCCTAATTTTTCATACTAAACATTTGACTAGCATGATGTGGTTCACTCTCTGCCTCATTACAGACATTGCCCTGACTGTAGGGAACTCACTTTTAGACCAAAACAATATCAAGTTAGATATAGCATTTTACAGTCCAGATTAATGAAATTTGAGACCAGTTTTCCCAGTTGGCTTACTTTAAGGGTGCTATACATTTTCAAAATTAAAATAATTGTAGAAGCAGTATCAAGGTAAGGTAAGGTAAAGCTATCCCTGTTAACAGGCCGTGAAGGCCCATAGGGTTGTCAGACGTTGATGGTCCCACATTATCTAGAAAATCGGCTTGAAGATGGCAGTGAGGCTGTCAGCCTTACACATCTGCTGCCCTTTACCCCCTAGGAAAATTCCTGGTACTCATTCCTGTTATAGGCTGAGTCAACCCTAGGGCCATAGTACAGCTGGAAGGATTAGGTAAATTGAAAAAATCCAGTGACATCATTGGGACTTGAACCCTCGACCTTCCGGCTTTTAGCATAGTACCTGAATCAACTATGGTATAATATGCCCCAGCAGTATTAATGAAAGCAACAATTATTAAACAATGTTTAATATTTTTACCTTACCTGCGCAAAGTGGAGATGATTTGCACATTCCTATTTAGCAGCAAGAATAAAAGTCACAAATTTCTTATAAGACTTTTATCTGATACGGAATTCCTTAAATTTTGAAACAATTATTTGAATATTTTTGAAAGAAAATTGGATTTTCTGTAGAGAAGAGTGTTTAAGTTTCCATATTTTTACAGTTCCTATGTAACAAACATCAATTCTAGGATTTAATTTCATAGGTGTTTATAAATAATAAATTAGTAAAAACTATGTTTAATTACATAGAGAACCTATGGTGCTGAAATAAATATTAGTCCCTTCATTATCACATTCTCCTTTTCAAACAAAATTTTTTTAAAGAAAAAAATCTTCCTCTCATGTTGACTGTAACATTTTAGCGGAAGTGGTATTCTTTAAACCCTCCTCTAAGTATAACTCTGTTTGAAATCTGTAATTAAAACTTAATTCTGAATACATACATACATACATATATTTCACATTTCACTAGTCTAAAATACAATGGACATAAAACTGGTCACAAGCATAACACAAACAAACAAAGCAGAGAGACAATACAAAGCTAAACAAACACTGTAACTAAGTATTTACTGTACACATATGCTCAAAAAATTCATCAACTGTGTAAAATTAGTTATTCATCAGATATGAAAGTAAATTATTTTTAAAACTGATTCTATACTTTCTCGGACCTTGAATGGTCTTTGGCAGTCTATTAAATAATCAGATGAATGAGGATGTGGCAGTGGAATGTGACAGCCTCCAAAGCTCTGCTGTAGCTGATTGTATGAAGTGGGGGAGGGGGTCATTACAAAATATTACTAAATATTTGTTCCATAATTCAAACTTTTCATGAATTTGAATTGCACCTTCATCTGTTAGTTCGAGTTAGTGAGATTTTACTCTAAATAATTTCCCCCTTGTTCCCCTCTTGTAAGTCTGAATATGGTAGTACTGGAAGAGAATTCCAAACTTCTGAGAATAAACCACTCCCCCTTCCCATAATTGTTAAATTTTTAGCTATCTATGTTTTCTTTTTATAGGTAAACTGTATATTATACTTGGCAAATGGCTGTAAAGCCCCAGAACAAATATTCAGTTTGAATGGAATTCTGGTTCCAGATTTTTGGAAGTTCTGTCCATCACTTTGTAATTACACTGCTGCTGAACTGACTGTACAAAATGATATTGTTCAGTAAAAGTGGCTTACAGTAATGTTATGCAGTAGTTTTGCATTATAATGCTGCAATACATTAGAGATCAAAATGATATCATGTATAAGGTGCAAAGTAAAAATATAAGTTCAGTGTTTTATTTTAACATGACATCACCTCAATAACCTTCAGTTCAACACACTGACACTACACATATCCAACAGGACAACCAGACATTTAATGAGCAACAACAGGAAAAACTTATCCATCAGAGGATACAACATACAATAATGAACATTTTTAATAATAACATTTACACATTAAGAAGTTTAGCCCATTTCATTATTTATGACTGTACAACTTATGATTATTAAGATCTACAGCAATTGTAAAGCAAGTTCTTTTTATTGTTGAGCCTCTAAAAGTGGCCCCAAAGACCCCAGATACATAAGATTATACAAACGTTGAATTGTTTATATAAAGCTTGTTTACATTGGACTGTTAGTCATTCCAAAGCTTATTCCCCTCCCCTGCCCCACCAAAAAATGTAAGTTCAGTCTCACAACTGTGCTTGAAATTTGTGACTGCTCTTTTTCTTGTTGTTATACTGATCCAAGCAGTCAAACACAGAGTTTTGCCTTCTCATGACAGTTTTACTCTGTCATACAGTAATTGTTTTGTATACTAAAATATCTACAACTTATACTATGATACTTACTGGAGTTAGGTGTGTTATCAAAAGGATAACTGGCAACCAGTGCACCACCATGTAGTCCTCCAGATAGGACAAACTGGATCTTAGAAATCCATTCTTTGACTGCATCTGTCTCTGGCTGACCACGTTTATTATTTTGTTTGAAGTAATCTGGAAAGTTCCGGTTCAAGTCAAACCCCCGTGCATTGTATCTGTAATTAAAATACAAACTTAAGAATATGCTTGTGAAGCAGACATTATTGTCAGTGGCAACATTTCTATGTACTACATTATTTGAATTGGAAATATTTTGTTTTGACTTAGAATGTTCTTAAAATATCATAGTTACCACTAATTAAGTTTGTTTCATAACACAGACCTAATAGAGAATACTCAAAGATGTTATGAAATTTATTCCCTGCTCTTACCATCATGTATGACAACCACAACTATTAAAACAATGTGCAAGTTTTGAGTTAGAGTTTTTGGGTGTGGTTTCAGTCCTTATTCTCATTCTTTTTTTAATTACATAAGTATGCATTAAATTATTCTGGTCTTTGTCCTTATATATTGTGACAAAAATACATTTTAATGAATTACATGAGTATAACTTAATTTATATTGATCTCTGTGCTTAAGTAATTTGATGAGAAACATTTCCCTTTTATGTGATTTGTCCACTGTCCTCTCCATTAGTACACTTCATAATATGAACATTTTCTTCTGGATAAATTTAAATTGTATTTTGAGATCAATAGTGTGATGTTTATTTCTTGAAAAGCCTTTTTTTGTCCATTTGCTTGTGTACATATCAGCAACCCTATCCCTGCTGTAGAACAAGTTCTTCTGCCAGTACACAAGAAAGTAACTGAAATATGTGAGAAATTTCAGCTTGAGAACATATTTGAATAAATTCATGGGTTCAGAAATGATAGGAAGGTGATGCAAATGGAATGGGATAAGACAGTTGGCTGAAAATAGCATGTTGTTGTAAACACATGCATGATGAATAGAAATACTAAGGATGTAGATTAAAGAGAATTTTTGAAGTTGATAAGCACTAAGTTTTCTGATCTATTATGATAAAAGAAAAAGGAGGAGAATTTCTTTTATAGTTGCTAATCACAATGATAACTGTGGAATCATTCTGTAGGAATTCTCATAGAATTCTGGGGTTCCTTTGAACATAGTCTGAGTATTTCTGGTCTGAATGTGTTGGCAAGCTCAAAAGCTTACAATTTCTACTGTTGTTATTGATGGTGATAAAAATGTAAGGAACGAAATTCTACAGCATTTTACCTCCACCCATAAAAACAGATGTAGCTAAGCATATGCATTCTCATCATAAATCCAAAACATGTGATGCATAGGTTAAAACTATTTCAGTATGGGGATTCAGTTCTAATAAGAGTAAAATTCTTGCCTTCTGTACCAGAGACCTCAGTTTAAAACCCAGATGGGTCCAGTATGGATTTTTTTGTTTGATAATCTCAATTCTCACCTATGACAAAGTCAAAACTTGTTGAATGTGACTTTCATTGTTTTAGTTAATGACATTTTCAACTTTATTATGTTATAGAGCAAAATTACTATGAGTAATAAATTAACAAGGATTTTGAAATAAATGGAAATGACAGGCTTAAATTTTTATTTGTCATTATCTTCATATGACTAGAAAACCAGAAAATATCTGTCTGGGTATCCATTGTCTTAGTGGAAATTTGAAATTTGGCCTTCCCAAGTATGAAGAAGTGCTGACCATTACACTGAGATATTTGGTTGTTGAATATGGGGGGGGGGAAATAGTACAAATACGATATATTGTACATTAAACTGTATATCCAGCATGGCAGTCATCATATGAGCATCAAAAGGCTGTCAGACATAACGTGATATAGATTTAAGCAGTACTAATTGCAAATATAGTTAGGCAGATGTTGTTGCTGGTTTGTGCCAAAGCTTTACTGATAAAACAAGTGCATTAGATAGGCAGCAGTCATTAGCATAGCATAGCCTAAGTGCAACATAGAGATCTGTCCCCTACTTCATCACACCTTAACTATCATCCCACAAAATTCAAACCCTAAAAAGATGCCAGAGGTGATCATGTGTCCATTATGAACTTGAAAAACCATTTTGGATTTCTTTTTCAGTCAATTCCTTACAATAGTTTCTCTCTCTCTCTCTCTCAACTTCATCTTTAAGACTGTGATTATTGACGATATATTGACAAAGACAATAACATCTCCAATTAAAAATGTGGGATGCCAGAAGGCAGAAGAATGCACTCTGAGGCTTGGAACTGAAGTGTAGTTGAGCCCCCTTGCACCACAATACCTACACCCAGGGATGTAGTCCTGAACTAAAAGCCCCAGGGTAATGTGGCACACAGTTCTAGGTAAAAGAAAATGGGCATGAATTATGACATAAGGCCCATCTTTCTGTTGAATAATGGCAGCTTTGTGCTCTTAAACAGAGAATTTATTGAAACACACATACTTAAAGAGGCATCAAATAGACAGGCTGGAAAGCAAATAAGCCATTATGTATTTCTATTTGTCATCATTTTCTAAAATAAGTGCAAGAGAGATACCCTGGCACTTAAAAAACCACCAGGGGACTGTCCAAAACTGCCCTGGCTCAACTACAGTACTGCCTAGCCCCTAGTAGGGATAAATTACGTGGACTGATTGGCTAACATAATTGTTTCAACTGTAGAAGTTAGGTAGCATAAAATGAGATGGAGAAATGGTCATGAATGTTTCATAAGTAAGGATCTGGAAGAAGAAGCTGGGACCTATTTCAGGGTACATTGTACTTTTCATAGATTTTGTGAAAAGAAATACAATTAAGATAATGAAGTAAAATAGTCAGTAACATCTCTGAATACAACTTCTGATTGTCAGATTTATATTAATCTGCTTAGTAGATTACACAGATAATCCAAATGCTGACAGTCAGCATTTTTTCTAGAAATGGCTAATGGACAATACAATGATAATATGTAGTAATAAACACCTTTGCTTCTGGTGCAAGTTTAAAGATGAGTGCCTCTATTGTCCAGTATGTAGATTGAAGAACAAAAAGATTGGTATTAACAAATTTCCATCACAGATACTTGTATACAAAATTAACTATCTTGTTTTATTTGCAATTCTAGTAGTTTTATACTTACAACAGCCAGTGGCGATCTTTATTTAAATTTGCTGACAATTCCTGACATGCACTCCCTTTTCATATGTGCATCCTGCTCCATTTGTCCCACCCTAGTTCTCCATTTGGGCTAACATGAAGCACACATGGCTGCTATTCTCTTCATATTTGCCAATTTCATTACAAATTGAACTGAGTTTGCATACCTGCCCTGACCACCATCACACTGTCCTTCTCTGGCCACTTCAAAGCCATCTGGATTCATTGAAGGAAGAATGTGGATTCTAGTGTTGTCCAGTAGCCATTTGATATAGCTGTCACTGTTATAGCTTGTCACTAAGTACTGAAATTAATTACAATGTAATTATGGTATTGTTTATTATATACATTTAGGTAAGATTGTAAAACTTATCCTGCCTTCCCACTAAGCTACTCATATGGTCTGAAAGGGAGAATCCTGCGGTATCCATTATGAGATGCATTCTGCTGATTTCAGTCCTCCCCCATTAGCTCTTCTTATTGAACATGATTCATTACTATAAGATAATTTTAGCCTTGTGACTATCTTACCGATTTGTATTCTTGTATACCTCGGAAGAAGTAATCATCTGAGATTGTTATTTACAATTCCTAGTTCTTTGACAAAGTGTACAGTTTTTGTGTCCAAATCTGTTCTCTCTTTCGTATGTTATATTATGCCTCAAATAATTAGAAGTATTAATTTGTTCCATTATGCTATCCATAATCTCATTTCTAATTAGTTATATTCCTCTAGAGGTCAAAATTTTAACTTTTGTCCAGGTATTTTTTTTTTCCATGGAAAATTCAATAGCTGTTTTATTAAAAATATTTTACTGAGACTTATAGGTCATTTTCACATTTTGCTAACTGAGATGTTTACATGTTGATTATCTCCATTTCTGCATTCTTTATTTTATATATGTGATGAGTAATAATAATCACAAACTGCAACATTGTCTCACACATTTATTAATTTACATTTGTTAAGAGAGTTTATACTATATTCTTACTGCTATTAAGTTAAGTTTGTAAGTCCTAATCTGCATGATGAATATTTCAACAGATATGAAGTTGGTCCATCAAGTGAGAACATGTTGCACAAGCTGAATATAATGATGTTGAACCTATTCACATTCCCACCCTAGGCTCATATGCCCTACACTTTATTAATAAAAGTTAAAAAATGTAAAGCTATCCCTGCAACAGGCCTTGAAGGCCTGTAGGGTTGTGAGATGTCGAGGCTCCCAGATTTTCTCTAGACAATCATCTCACAGATGGCAGTAGGGTTCTCAGCCTTACAAGCCAGCTGTCCTTCATCCCTCTGGAAGATTCTTGGTACTCATTTCTGTTAGAGGCTGAGTCGCCCCCAGGGCCACAGTGAGGCTGGAAGAATGAAGTAAATTGAAAAAAAAAATACACTTCATCAGGACTCGAACCCGCGACCTTCCAGCTTGTAGCATAGGGCTCAACCAACTACGCTACCGTGTGCCTCCACACTTTATTAATTACTATGATAATTCAAGCTGCCATTCTCACATGTTCACAACTAGTAGAAACTTACGTGAATGAGATGGAGCATCAACTCCCTGCCGACAGCTTCATTTCCATGCATGTTGGCAACATATTTCACATCTGGCTTTCCAATCATGTGTTCATATGGAGATGCTGATACTACCATAACCCAGAGGTCTCGACCTAAAATGAAAATTTAAGAAATTAAATTTAAAATAAAGCTTTTATTATTTTACTAGCTGTTTTGTGTAGTTATTCCTTGAAGAAAAGATATAAACCTCAGTTCTGAGACTAATATGTATCTGAACTCAAGACAGGAACTCCATGTTTGTAGGATTAAACTGGGTAGTCAAATTATGGAGGTCATGATGACTAGACATGAAGCTTGGATGGTGGAAACAAACTTATACTAGTAAAGGCTTCTGTTGGGAACCAATTTGACGACAGAGGAGGAGATGGAAGAATTCTATCAAAACACATACCAACAGATATCGCACAGGTCATGATAGAAGGGCCCAGTAACCATATTGAATTAGACAGCTATGTTCACTGACTAACAAGAACTGGATAGTGAAGCTAAGAATAAACTGCCGGTTACAGAGGGTTCAGTGGCTGCGATGAAAACATCTTCTCCATGGGACAAACACCTCTATTTCAAAAGCTCTGGTCCTCCAAAATGATGATTTCTCAGTCCGATGGGTAGCCCGCCAAAATAGAAAATATTGTGACAGAATATGATCCGTTGCTAGGTGACGGGTCGCTAAGCACATTCTCGCTGCAACGAATACACAGACCATGATTTATTTAAAACGTCTTGCAGTGCATACACTCATTTATCTCCTTCTCTCCCTCGCACTACATGTTTCGGCATAATAATAATAATCAGTGCAACAGGACGCTAAAATATAACATTAGGAATACACAGACAACAATAAAATTGCCCTTTCTATGCAACAGCTGATAAACACCTTTCCCCAAGCGCGTAACAACAATAGGGAGTCCATTGCTATAAGTTTATGCGTTGAGACTGGTTGCTAGGCAATTTCGTGGTAACACAACAATAATAGAAGAGGTTTTCTATGTGTTCCATTCCTCGGCTATATAACAAAAGCTATGAGCTGTAAGATTAGAGTGACAAACCCGTTTGGAGGCGGGGTCGAATACCTCCACCGTGACCCTGCGAGTCGTAGGAGGCGACGAAAAGGGAAGTCTCAAATCTGCGACAGTAAAATATGGTCGCGAGTACCAAGGGACAGCGACCCGAAAAAGACTGCGCTGCCAAGGGCCAGTAACATATACAAAAGAGAGACCCGTTCTCCCATCGGAGAGGGCGCCCTTAAAAAAACAAAGACCGTAACTGTTAAATAGTAATAAATATCTGGTCATGAGCCTCAGATGATGCTCGACACCAAGACTTACTGACTGACTGACCGTCAGTCGCAGTGTGGCTGTGAATTTGACTTAGGATTAGAGTATCCCGTGTGGAGACAGGGTCTAATACCTCCACCGTGACCTGCGAGTCGTAGGAGGCGACGAAAAGGGAAGTCTCGAATCAAACACAGTAAAATATGTTGCGAGTCCCACGGGATTCAGACCCGAGAATGACTGCGCTGGCGAGGACCGGCAGCAATTGTAAAGGACAGACCCGTCCTCTCGTCAGAGAGAGTGCCCCATATCAACAAATCGGAACCTGTCTGACAGTAATAAAAATCTTATCATAAGTCCCAGATTGGTGCTTTATTCCAAGACAGACTGGCCGACTGACCGTCGGCCGTGACATAAGACTCAGACTCAGTAACTTTAGAGCGAATGGGAACTTTGAGCTGCCAGCGTCAGGAGAACTGGAGAAGTTTTAAGAGAACTGTTGAAGAAGAATTAGAAATCATCCCGCGAATGCTTAACGTTTGATTTGAAGACTTTATTTTATGTGTTATAGTTACAATAACCTCTAGAGTGTTTTAATTACTTGTACTTACGGCTTGTAAGTATCCAATAAATCCAATCACCAAATTTCTAACCCACAATTGTTCGTCATGCTAACCCCTTATGCGTGATAATATGTTACTCATCTGATTATGATCACCTGCTTTCTGAGTGGCGGCTTTTTTGGTTTTCCTCAACCTCTCCAGGCAAATATCGGGATAATATACCTTGACTGGGCTATGACTGCTTCCTTCAACATCCCCTTCCAACAGATCATTTCAACCATCCAACTCTGTACGGCCTCCAGACTGAAAAAAGTGTCTTTATGTAACTTGCGAAAGATGAAACAATAATTCCGGCGAAGTTACGTACTGTATAGTAGCCCAGTCCGGTTTCATTTCCCGGACACGCCACTCTGAGGTGATGCATTAAATCAACGCGGTATTTTTACGTGTTATATTCAGCATCTGTTTAAATGGGAGGTGGAGCGAAGGCAGATGTCGTTGGACAGGCGCCTCTGGCGTCCTCACTTCCGCTACCGGTCACTCAGGAAGTTGTGGTAGATCATGTAGATTTCAGGTGGAACCCTTTCCGGATGCCGAGTAGCACGGTGTTGCCATATCCTGGTTTTCTTCGGGTTATCAAAAGGGATTAGGATATTCCATTCTTCACGGACGGTTAATCGTCCAAGGCAGAATGATATGGGGACGATTAGCTAACCAGGAGTTCCGAATTCGATCCAAACTCTGGCCAATACCCCACGCCAATATTACTTAATGTTTTGTAGTTAGATGACGCGAATCATTCCAACACGTGAAATCAGTCATTCGCCAGTAACAGACGAGAAGTCACTTCCGGAAGAGTCATTCGGGGAACGGCATTCACAGACGTAAGATACAATAGCCGGATAAATCCAATTCAGATATATAATTAGAATTTAACGTCCGAATTCTATTTAAAATTACGACCATCTCGTGTTATTGTTATTACCAAGATGCTAGACCCGTGATCCCAACATATAAAACCACCCGTTGATGTGAATTATGTAAGAGTGAACTGTACTGATTTTGAACTCCTCAATTCTAACTGAAGTTGTAAAAAATAAAAAAGGTAAAGTTGACCCTGTGATTAACAAATTAAGCACTACGCCATGAAGACGTATTGGGAGTGGTTGTATAAATCCACATTTTCTTGACCTCTGCACTAGTTGGAGGTGAGTGGTCAGCTTCATACCCCGGCCGCTTTACCCCCGAGGGAAGACCACCCGGTATCCATTGTATAGGAGGTTGGGCGAACCCCAGAGCCGGTCTTTACGCCGTGGAGAAATGGAAATTCTTTCCCCACTGGGACTCGAACTCCGACTCCTCTTCCTCCAGCCCGGAGCCAGCTGCTATACAGACGTTACCGTAATACAATTAATAACTGTGTGGTGTAAATGACATATGCCTAGAGAAATTATGTAGGAATGAAAATGCACACGCCTATTTGGTTGGAAAGCCTGAAGGAAAGACACGGCACGAAAACATAAGAACTGATGAATGGTAACATTAAATTAATTACGGAGAAAGAAGTGTGAATGTACTGGATTCACTGACTCAGGATAGTTTCCAGTGGCGTCTTTTGTGAACACAGCTATGAACTTCGGCTTCCATAAAAAGGGGCAGTATTTGAGTAGGTGAGCGCTCATGGGCGGTTCGTCTGTAGCAGTTGGTTGGGCCGGGACACCCCCCCCCCCAAACATTTAACACTTCAATGTATAACAAGTAGTTTGATGAATTTACAATTTGTTGCATTTAGTGTGGCATGAAAAGTAGTTTGATTGAATTCTACTTTGTTTACATTTTTATGGCATAAAAATGACGTTCCAAAATCTTCTCAGAAGTTGCTTAGTTTGCAGAAATCTCACGGAAGGCTTTACTTCACGGACCCTATCATTAGCCCACTTTTCCACGGAAGTTTCTTCCATTTCTTTATGGCGCTCAATAGATCGCACGCCTTCTTCTTGCAAACCTGTTGAGTTGTCTTTTTGGCTGAGAGTGTCTGGCCCTTCGTGTCTTCATGCAATTCAGTGCGTATTCATGTCTCCCCTACTTGTCGAAATATCCACCATTTCCCTTCCAGAACGAGTACTTGGTTACACCGAGAGGCAAGTGCATGGTAACATTTCAGATTTCTTGCATCGTTTTATTTGTGTGAGACTGAACAAGATCATGTGACCCCTCTGCTTGTAACTGCTTCAGAGTCTGGAAGACGAAGGAAACATGAACCTCCGAATCGTCAGCTACACTATTCAAATCTACACGGTGCAAAGATTCAACAGCAGAATCAACCTCAACAGTAACCCATTGTGAACTACTGAAGTTAGTAACATGGTTTGTCCTCCATTGCGCAACATGTCACACTGCTCCCTCCTTAAGGCTGTTCGTCCCGAATAGCCTAACGTTGCACCCCCGTTCCTTTGTCTTTGGAGGCTGTTCTTGCAGCATCTTCTTTGTGTCCTGTTGAATTAGCGTTAGTGTAACCCTTTAAAAACCAATGGTAAATACATGTACCACCTGTTTAACGTACTGAAACTACCCACAGAGTATATTTGTGTGTTTCATATAGTTCTAACAATAAACAGCTATTATTTCCCTGAACAGCAGCAACAGGCTGAATTTTGTAGCGGAGTCGTAATATGTTTCCTGTGAGGTATGAACTGAATTTTTTATATTATTTAGAGCGTTTAAGAGCCACCATTTAACTAACCCTCCATGTGGCAATGATCAGATCAATTCCCCGCCTGAGAATTAGAAGATGACACCTACCTCTTAAAATTTCAGCGCCTACAAAACAGGGCTCTCCGCACTATTGAAAATTTTCCAAGGTGCACAGCGGATCGCGATTTGCAAACGGCTTTCGACCTTCCATATATATACGTTTATGATTATATAACAAAATTGTGCAGGCAACAAAAAGGGGTCATAAAAAACATGAGAATGAACAGGCTCGCGGTATGGGAAAAGGCGAAGCCAGTCATGGAAAATATAACAGACTTAAACTTGGCGGTGGTCAAGCTTACGACCGTTCAAATGATTAAGCTGACGTTGTAGCATAAGGTACGTAAGATAAGCATGATCTGTTTTGCAAAGCCTGTACTAACGGAGGACTGGTATATTGTGCAAAAGGAAGAATTTCCAATACCGTGCTGCATGTGCGATACGTTCACTTGACAAAGACGAAGCCTATTTAAAAGAGACAAACCCATTCTCTGGTCAGAGATGATGTTATATTAGGGCTATGGCTACAAGGGTTCAGTTGAAAATCAAGTCTCTGGTCTTGATTCTCAAAAGCCTTGACGTCAAGATGAACTGATTGGAGGTAAACCGCCTTTGTAAAGGACTTGATGCCAAGACGAAATTATTGGCGTTAAACCGCCAGTAGTAAAATAACTTTGAATTTGATTTTGACTAGACCTTAAAGATTTAAAGGCTGACAGAGCAGCAGAAAGTAATGTCATTTTAGTGCTGGCGCTAAGGAGGTGCCATACTTGAAAAGAAACCGATGAAGGAGTCCCGATCTGAATTTAAAGATAATTTTAAAGTGATTCAATGTCACATAAATCTTTGCCGACATGATCATTAGTGCAACTTAAAAAAAAAGATGTGAGGAACGTAAACTACCAGATCCAGAAAGTGAAACAGGCATTTTTAGGCTCGTATACATCCCCATTGAAGCCCCTATAAAAGGGTCTGTTCTGTGGATCTGTGAGCGTCAGGTGGTACAGATGAGCCTAGGATTGTCCGAACTCTCACCCAACAAAAGGGGGGACTATATTTGTAAGGTGTTCATCTGATGGCACAGAGAGAGGCAGCCTCTTTGTTTAGAAAGTCTATGTCAACACAAAACGGAACTGAAGTTGCTAAAAGGAAGGTTGCTATGTAACACGAAAAGTAAACTCTTAAAATGCGAACATCTCAATGAGAACACAACACCCCCCCCCCCCGTTTCCTTCAAATAAAGGCATTGGGTGGGGGGAGGGGGGCATAACATTTGTTCCAGGCTCGGCCCGTTCAGTGTGGGTACCTGAATTTTGAAGGCTGCTGCTGCCTCATGGCCTCAGGAATCGCCTGGCGGGTACCTACTTGAACTTCCGGACGTACCATTAACTGTAACAGCTACAGAAGGTAACGGCATGGCAGTTAGCACTTCCGCATCGTATTTTGGAGGTTCCGCGTTCATCAACCGCAGTATAAAAGTAACTATTTTGAAATTCGCCTTGAAGAGTGAGTGTCTTATAGCGACTGCCTACGGGCTGGACGACCGAGGGGTCAGAGTTTGAGTCGCGGTAGGGTCAAGAGTTTTCTGTTCTTCACCTCGTGCAGACTGGCTCTGAGGTCCACCCAAAATCCTATCCAATGGGTATTAGGCCTCTTTCCCCGGGGGGTAAAAGTGGCCGACGTGTGAAACTGACCACTCATCTCTAGCTAGTGCCGATGTCAAGAAAACGTGGATCTATACATCCACTCCCACGTACCCTTTCATGACTTAGTGCTTTCAGTATTCAGTATTGAGGGGGTGGGTTTCCCCATGCACTTAGACCAGTTATTGGTTCATTGTGCGTCCCCCTTTTAATTTCTACTGTCTCCATACCCTACCGGTACTGGTGCTCGCTATTAGCCCCTTTCTGCCAGCGAGGTTCGAACCTTCTACTGGCAGTGGTATCTAATAGTTAGCCCCTTTCTGTCAGAGAGGTCCCCCTTCCTCTGGCAGTGGTACCTAATACTTCCCCATCTACCGGAGGCATTGGAAACTACTTTGGGCTGGAAACTTTTTGCCTAATTTAGCTCAGAGGTCTCCTAGAGACATGAGGTTCTTTTACGTGCCGTAAATCTACGACAAGGGACCCACGGCTTAAAGTCCCTCCCGGAGGACTTGTTCCCTGAATTTTTCCGGCCTTAAAAATTCCACGACCTCCGCCGGGTTTGAACCCGCGTACCTTGAGTCATGAGGTGGGAACGTTACCCCTAGACTACGGAGACCGCTTGACTTAGTGCTTAATTAGTTAACCACAGGGACGAGAGTGTATCATGGAACTGCCTATGTGTCCGGGTTACCACATTAACATTCAAGAAGGTGACGTACGAATATTCGCGTCTTGTATATCAATAAGGTAAAATAAAATGCACAGATGTGTTTATATCTGTTTTCTATTTCCTCCTATACAAGGACTGGGCACCTTGAAGCTCGTCCAGAAATTAGGTTAAAACAGTCTTTCCGCTTATTCCAAGGGTTTCGCGTAATCTTCGGAAGAAAATATGACAGCTATGCAGGATTCTGACTTCCTAAGAGCTTAATTATCTTCAACGTAACTAACACACAACAACATACAAACTAGCGCCCCCGTAAGGATAGTAAAGACAGCCACACCCAACAAATTAACAAAACCAGTTTTTATTGCTAGTGGGGTGGGGCTAAGTCCCTTGTACTGCGGCCACTTCTGGCCTATTGTACCAGCCCCAGATGACAGGTGAGGGTGATTGTGGAGCAATTGGTGGAATGAAGATTGGTAGGGGAAGCCGAAGTATTCGGAGAAAAACTGCCCCAGCGCCACTTTGTCCACCTCAAATCCCACACGACCAGACCCGGGATCGAACCCGAGCAGCCGCGGTGGGAAGCCAGCGACTAACCGCTTGAGGCGTGGCGCGGCCCTCAAACAAAATCATAATGCAAACACGTGCAGCCCAAGGACACCTAAATATAACAGATGGTTAGTAAAAGTAAAGTAAAGGTATTCCTGTAACAGGCCATGGAGGCCCATAGGGTTGTGAGATGTTGAGGTTCCCACATTTTCTAGAGAGTCGGCTCATAGATGGCGGCAAGGTTGTCAGCCTTAGGCGTCGGCCACCCTTTACCTCCAGGAAGATTCCTGGTACTCGTTTCTGTTAGAGGCTGAATCGACCCCAGGGCCATAGTGAGCCCTCAGTATTAGGTAAGGTAAAATGGTAAAGTACCGAAGTGAACGGAGATGTTCATGGAGGTAGGCCTAGGTCCACTGGGGCTGTAGTGCCAAGGAAAAAAAGTGGTAAAGTTGTCGCTGTGCCTAACTAATTAAGCACTACGCCATGAAGGCGCATGGGGGAGTGGATGTATAGATCCACGTTTTCTTGACCTCGGCACTAGTCGGAGGTGAGTAGTCAATTTCACGCCCCGGCCACTTTACCCCCAAGGACGGAGCCCTCGGTACTCATTGATAGGAGACTGGATGGACCCCAGAGCCAGTCTAGAGAACGTTGAGGAGAGAAAAATTCTTGACCCTACCGGGACACGAACTCCGACCCCTCGGTCGTCCATCCCATAGCTAGTCGCTATACCGACTGAGCTGGAAGTATTAGGTAAATTGAAAAAAATCCAATGACCTCATCGTGAATCGAACACTCAGCCTTCTGTCTTGTACCTCGTGCCCTAGCCCCTACTAATTAGGGCGTGTTAAAATTGGTTACTGATGTTATTTTTATGTTAATACTGAGGCGGGCCTCTCTAAAGTAAGAAAGGAGAAGTGAGACCTATTTCTGCACAGATCGTGACGAAGATAATGATAATGGTGAGTGCCTTCAGTGACTGCAAAAGACTGATAATTATTTAAGAAATTCTGAACTGCAGAATTAGCCGGACACGGTAGCCGAGCGGTCTAAGGCATGGACTGTCTTCGCTCGCTCGGAAGCCGAGATCGTGGATTCGAACCCCACTCAGGGCATGGATGTTTGTGTGCGTTTTTCTGTGTTTGTGTACAGGTAGAGACCTTGCGATGAGCTGATCACCCGCCCAAGGAGTCCTACCGTATGTGTAAGATCTAGAAAACCCGAAGTGAACGGAGAAGTTCATGGAGGTAGGCCTAGGCCCACTGGGGCTGTAGTGCCAAGGGGAGAAAAAAGCTGCAGAATTAATATCTGTTCTAGGCTCTCCAGCGCGCACGAGTCCATTTTGCTTGCGAGTAAACATGGCTGCTCTCTCCCCCTGTACATTCATCAACAGCTCAGTCGAGGACGATTCTAGTGTAATTTTACTAGTTTATCCGGGTGTGAGGGCTGATATTACGCTCTTAGGATATCCGAGAACAAAATGCCGAGGAAGATGTTTGATCTAAGAGAGATGAAGTAACAAAACGAATAAATTGTGTATCAAGGAGCTTGATAATTTGTTCTCCTCGACCTGTTGCTGAGGACAGGAAAGATGCACAGGCCTGAGTATGTAGCACGTTTGGGAGAACTCGAGAACATTCTTTGTGGAAAACCTGACATACTTGCTAAGATGGTGGAATGATATTAAAATTAATCTTAGATGTATGAGGCGTGAATTATCGGATTGGTTTGACCTTGTTAATAATAAGGTTTTATGGTGAGGGTCATGTGAATTCGGTGATGAACCATCGAATTCCATGAAGTCAAGACATTTCGTGACCAGTTAATCAACGTTCAGCTGTTGAAAAAAATACCTGTACTATGGAGTATGTTTTTTTTTTATTTTTTTTATTGTTAGGATTACTAAGATTGCAGGATCGATCCCTGACGGGAAACTGAACATATCAAATCAGGTTCTTACCTTGGACAGATTTGCCGATGGAATACAATGCTGTGAGGTTAGGGAACTTGGATGAAGTTGTCCTCAGGAACTTGGTCAGCTTGTCATAGTTGTGGTACTTAAAGTCCAAAACATAGGACCCATCCTGATGATGGGAGTTGATGTTTCCTGTAGCAGCAGGTAGAGAATCGCTTCCACCGTAAAACTGGTTGTGATTGTTGTAACTTGGATCATAAGAATAACCAGGGCGGTAACTGTTTCCAACGGCACGGTCTAAGCCAACATTTCCAACTGCACGAAGAGATCCTGCACCCTCAGGATTGTACAGTTCAGTAGATTTACTTTCATCATTGAAATACGAAATAACACCCGGCCTTCCACCTGCGGTAGAAGAACTTTCGATACCACTTTCTCTGTCGCCACCAGCGCTACCGGGGTACAGGCTCGGGGACACATCTACTGTGCTGCCTATACCCACAGAGTGAAGCGAAGCACCTTGCTTTTCGTTGGTGTATGAATCAGCAATGCTTCCGACTCCTACCGATCTCAAGGAACCAGAAGGATCTGCTGTGTATGCAGAATCAACGCTAGTTCCGTCATGGAAAGTGATCTGGCTCGAACCCCTCTCAGCTTGCAGCTCCTCGGCGCGGATATACTGGACAGCCAACACGTAAAGGTAGAGAAATGCCACCACAAGCGTGGAGGCGTACCATGAAGACGGCTTCATGGTGTGGTGGCTCCTGAAACAAAAGGACGTCTCATTAATTTCCATGAGCTACCAAGAACTGATGTGGTAACATAACCTTCGGCCGCGCCATAGCTCAAGCACTTAGTCGCTGGCTTACCAACGCGGCGGCTCGGGTTCGATCCCGGGTATGTTCATGTGGGATTTGTGGTGGGCAAAGTGGCGCTGGGGCAGGTTTTCTCCGAGTACTTCGGTTTCCCCTGCCAATCTTCATTCCACCAATTGCTCCACAATCACCCTCACCTATCATCTGGGGCTGGTACAATAGGTCAGAAGTGGCCGCAGTACAAGGGACTTAGTCCCACCCCACTAACAATAAAAAAACATAACCTTAGAATTGACAGCCATCGGAATTATAATGCTACTTACAGCCACTGCTTATCTAGACATATGCACAACAGAACTGACTGACTGACTGACTGAACTAACTGAACCACTTATCAAACAATCTAACTATATTAAAATACTAAGTGAACTGGATATCCTAAGTAACTAAAGTAGGCCCTAACTAATTAACTGACTGGCCCAAATAATCTCCACACGAAAAACTACGTGGTACTAACATCGGGCTGAATATAATACATTTGTAAATACAGTATATTCGTACGTGCAAAAGATTTTGCACCGTCCACCCAACCGTTGTACGCAGTTGCAGTTAATCATACAACGTAGTTAATTTTAGCAACATTATTTCTATCTTATCGTTTATGTTCATCTTCCATGCGCATTTTCAAGGCTTTTCCGATTGTTTTTTCCTTCATGCGTGTTCACTTGTTTATTATTGTTTTTGTTATGTGTTGTTTTGTTTGATTCTGCTGATTAGCTCTTTTAATTTTTTGTTATCCACTTGTCATATACAGTACATAACTTTGAAAGATAATACTTAATTAAAGGGATGCATTCCACAATAATATCAGTTGGAAATGAAACAATTTTATCACAGTAATTTTGGACGACTGCCTCTATATATATCTGTATATCGTATATAAGCTTACAACTTAAGTTAACTCAAGTAACCACCAATATCTAATATAATGACAGCAGCTCCTCTAAAGGGAATACAATAAAGCCTGAAGATGACAAATATATTTGAAATATACCGTTAAAATAAAATCTATTGTATGATTAACCAAAACTGCGTACAAAGGTTGTGTTGGCCATACTCATATGCATATTAGTACTTTCAAACACAACAGATGCTCAATTACGGCACGGCATATATTGGCCAATAAGCNCTCACGGTGTTGTCGCTTGCAGATTTCTTATACTTTTTCTTCTACCCTGAAGATGGGGGCGATACGTTCCTCCGAAACGTCGGTTAACACCACATATACACGGTGCCAAATCCCAGAAGACTGCTTTCTTCATAGTCACCGCCGTGAAAGCCTCAAATCTTACAAAGCTAACATTTGTTCATGCACTGTGCTGATAAAACCTGCTCTTATTTGTGAGAAGCTGTCAGCTGGTATGAAAGCCAAAGGGTTAACCACAAAATTTCCGACCAACAAAAATATCGATAAATAGTGATGCTTTCAGATGGCAAAGCAATGATACAAATGATGTAGAGTTTTCTTGGTACTTCATATTGTTAAGCTGATGATAGCCGCTCCATAGCTCAAGCGGTTAGTTGCTGGCTTCCCACCGCGGCGGGCGGGGTTCGATTCCGGGTCTCGTCAAGTGGGATTTGTGGTGGGCAAAGTGGCGTTGGGGCGGGTTTTCTCCGAGTACTTCGGTTTCCACTGCCAATCTTCATTTCACCAAATTCTCCATCTTCGTAATCACCCGGGGCAGTCTACAATAGGCCAATCAGTGGCCGTCTTGCCGAGTGGACCCAGCTGGACTCCACCCCCCACTAAGCGAATTAAAAAAAATAAAATTGTTAAGCTGATAAACGAATTTCCTTCCTATATGCAATCCCGATAATTCACAAAATGGACCGAGCGCATGATTTCAAGTCTTATTTTTCTAAGATCAATTTTAATAGTACTCTCAAAAGTCAGTGAGTAGACACGGGTTTGGACAGATAATTGGATTTATTGAACGCTTATATCTCGTAACTGCAAATAATTGTAAAACTCTCACTAATCTACATACTCTACAGCTCGCTACTGCAGGTACTAAGCCTCCTTCGTCTTCATCAGTCGTTGCTTGATAACGGAGTTTAACAATGTAACTCAAGACTATGGATTGGTAATCGCCAACTTTGACCTCCGACTTCTGACCGTCGATTTCCGACTCGCGTCTCACGACTTCCGGCACGTCATTTATGGCTGACTTCCAGTCCAATCCAGTAAATTGCTGCTGGGCATAGCCAGCACAGTCGTTTTTGGCCTTACTTCTGCGTGTTTCGAAATGAGTCTCCTCTTAGAGTCTCCTCTGTCTACTACTGGTCACTCCCTCTCTACCGGGGAGTAGCCCGCTCAGGTTTCTCAAGAAGATTTTCCCTCTGTAAGAATTTCGCATGCCGGCCACGGTAGCCCAGCGGTCTAAGGCATGCACTGTCTTCGCTCGTTCGGAAGCCGGGATCGTGGGTTCGAATCCCACTCAGGACATGGATGTTTGTGTGCGTTTTTCTGTGTTTGTGTACAGGTAGAGGCCTTGCGACGAGCTGATCACTCGCCCAAGGAGTCCTACCGTATATGTAAGATCTAGAAAAACCGAAGTGAACGGAGTTCATGGAGGTAGGCCTAGGCCCACTGGGGCTGTAGTGCCAAGGAAAAAAAAATAATTTCGCATTTGCCCCTTCCATGCTACACGTTCTGGACATTACTCCCCCTTCATTAAATAGCAACGGCATCAGGCGCAGAGAACAAAGCACGAAGCTGCTTATATAAGCCTATCAGTTCCTTTGTTACTATATCTCTTTTAGATCCAGATATATCTTCAGCGCTTTGTTCCCAAACGTCCTCAGTTTTCATCCTTCCATTAGGTACGACTGAGGAGTCGAGGTTCGATTCCCAGACCGGCCCTAAGACCCACTCATCCTCCTATACAATGGAAACCGTAAGCTCTTTCCTCGAGGGTAAAGGGGCAGAGGCGTGAAGCTGACCACTCAACCCATCTGGTGCCTAGGTTAAGAATAGCGGAGCGTCACTCCCCCATATCTCTTCACGGCATGAAGCTTGATTAATTAAGCGCAGGGATAACTTTAGCTTTACCTTTACTTTGTCCTTAGGAACAGTCAAGCCTCACACAAGAACCAAATGGCAATTCTGTAACCTGCAACATCTGAATCCTTTGGAATAACAAGTCGAAGCGACGAGTGTTTTAAGGTAAAAAAGGTAAAGTTGTCCCTGTGCTTAACTAATTAAGTCCTTTGCCATGAAGGCGTATAGGGGAGTGGATGCGTAGATCCACATTTTCTTGACCTCGGCACTGGTTAGAGATGAGTGGTTAACTTCACGTCACGGCCGCTTTACCCCCGGAGAAAAACTCTGGTACCGATCGTATGAAGGCTAGGTAGTCCCCAGAGCCAGTCTGGGCGACGTGGAGAAGAGAAAATTCTTGACCGTACCGGGACTCGAACTCCGACCCATTACGGGCTTAGGCTGCAGGTTCGAATCGGCCTTAAGGCATGAATGTTTTTGTGCATTTGTATTTGGCACCTCCTGGCTGTCCCATCACACTAGTCCCCTCGACCTTGGTTTATGAACCCCGATTTGTGATTCCCGGGATTGATAGAACCTTTGAAATCCTGTAAGAATCTTTCTGTGAGGGGGGAGGATTATCTATTTTTATAGTCGCAAATATTGGTTTCTCATTCTGGAAGATGAACAGAGACAGAGCATAATGTTGAGGTGAATATTTGGTAGCAAGTGGATTCTTTTGACTTCCACCAGATCTGACCCCACAGTCCTCCACAAGACACTATGCTTCTCCAACGGGAAGTCAACTGTGAGTATAAATATGATGTAACCATTGCGTCGTGCTTGATAATTCTGAACCTCACCCCCACCGCTAGCGTACGCTTTGACGTCGAAGCTTGTTTCCTTATAATGTCATTGTATTGCGTGGAGGCGAACGGCAGGGCAGTAGAATGCTTACAGGAATTGGGAAGAGACTGTCAGAGTCTCTTCTAGGTCTGCACTGTTTGAATGGCTTCAGTGTGAAGTGCAGATAAAAGTTCAAACGCGCTGTGAGCTGCACTCGTCCAAGGGATCGATATGAGACTCTCCTCACTTCAAGCGGATTACTCAAATTTCAACAAATAGGCCGAGAGACGTCCACTCAGCTTCAGTGATTGGTGTGTTAACAGCTCGAATTCCTATATCGTGAGTCTAATGAAAAGAAAACGCCGAAACTTTGGTAAATATCCACCAAACTACAGGGCATCACATCCTAAGAAACATCTTCGCAATTGGTGCCCCGAGAACCTGAAATCTCACAACGGAATGCTTCTTAAATAAACTATCTGAAACCCATTTTTCCGCCGCGTAATCATTTTCCGTTGTTGGGCCAGTGTGTGTGCGTGTTATACGAATTCGATAATATGGACATGAGTTAAATCAGTACATGTGAAGTAATTATTCCTCGACTTGTTTGCGAGTGATAATTCAGTATGTCACAAGTATACAGTTTAATTTCTCATGTAAGCACGACACTAAATCTCGTAATGGGGAATTGACTGGGAGACGGTATCATTAGGTTTCGCTACTTTTACCGTCAGTCGGAGAGACTTACTTCGTCCTTTGTGCATTTGAACTCGCAGAGTAATTAGTAATTACAATAAGCGTACCGTAACAGAATCTATGACCTTGAAGATTCCTGTAACAGACAGTGAATTGTGTGATGAAATATGGATAGAAAATGTATTACATTCGTCTTCACATGTTCGGACAGTACGAACAAAAACATTCTGCGGACAACTTCAGCTGCTTCAGAACTGCAGGGTGCATCCCGAAATCTTACTGAGGTGTGTCTAGGAATTGAAAGCGGCCATTTTAGTGTCTCCTTTAATGGTGAGTCATATATTCAAATTTACAGCAGTTGTGAGGTCTTGAATATTAATTGTGGAACTCCGCTTTACTGTTGTTCAGCAAACTCACTTTCCTGTAGCTCACTGCGTCATTTGCTGAGGACAATGTTTACAGGTATTCACTAATCACTGTAGGACATAAATATAAACATAAACATTTTAAGAGAGTAAGGACTATATAGGCCGCGCCATAGCTGAAGCGGTTAGTCACTGGCTTCCCACCGCTGCGGCCCGGGTTCGATCCCGGGTTTGTTCAAGTGGGATTTGTGGTGGACAAAGTGGCGCTGGAGCAGGTTTTCTTCGAATACTTCGGTTTCCCCTGCCAATCTTCATTCCATCAATTGCTCCACAATCAGCCTCACCTATCATCTGGGGCTGGTACAATAGTCCAGAAGTGGCCGCAGTACAAGGGACTTAGTCCCAACCCATTAGCAATAAAAAAAAGGACTACGTAGCTTCTCCCTTCTCTAGTATGTCAGTCTACCATCGACTACATCGCCTTTTATAATTTAACATTTTTCTGCTTAAAGTAATTTGTGATTATGCATACTACAGTGAGCATTGAACCCCTCTATTCTGAATGGGAGAAGCCATCCTTGATGAAGCAACTTTTATGGAATCGTGAATTTGTCTTTGAAGCTGTTCTGATTTCTGTTTGAGTGTTCAGATGTTGTAGAGGAATGGGGACAGTAGGTTTTGAGTGTGTTAACGTTTATATCTGTCTGACAGGGGTACGCGGTAGCGTAGTTGGTTGAGGCACTATGCTACAAGCCGGAAGGTCGCGGGTTCAAGTCCCGATGAGGTCATTGGATTTTTTTCAATTGACCTAATCCTTCCGGCCGCACTATGGCCATGGAGTCGAGTCAGCCTCTAACAGAAATGAGTACCAGGAATTAATTTTCCTCGGGAGTAAAGCGCGGCCGGCGCGTAAAGCTGATAACCTTACCGCCATCTTTGAGCCGATTGTCGAAGTCTCACAACCCAATGGGCCTTCAAGGCCTGTTACAGGGATAGATTTACTTTATTTTTTTTCTTTTTTATCTGTCTGACATATATTAGCACAATTTCTCCGACTGAATAGTTTTAATTTTAACAGTTTTGAATTTATTTTATGAAAATAGTACAGTCGCTTACCGAAAAAAGCTACCGACATGCACACCGAAGTAGAGTTTCACAGACGTCTAGCTTGAGGCGACTACGAAAAATTATGGTTCAAAGAAACCCATCCTCTTCGTTTAACACTTCTGTTCTTTGAGGTTAAATAAAAACCAGGGAATTCCAGGCGTAACTCATAAAGACCGTTTCCTATTGCATATGCGTCTAGTCGCATAAATTTTGTGTTGCTTCTGTTATTTTTTCTCATGGGATGAGACTGGATCCACTTGGTATTGCGGCCACTGTTGGCCTATTGTACAGGACTCATCACCATGGTGATGGTGATGGTGATTATTGAGCACCTGATGGAATGCGAATTGGCAGGGGAAACAGAAGTACTCGGGGGAAAAACTGCCCCAGCGCCACTTTGTCCACCAAAAATCCCATTTGACCACACTCGGGATCGAACCCGGACCACTGCGGTGGGAAGCCAGCGACTAACCACCTGAACTATGGCATCTTCTTGCTGCCCCCATACTAATGAGCTAAATAATTTTAAACATATAACAAATTAAATTCAATTTTGCTCATGGGCCAGCGTGGTGGACTCGTGCGCAGGTGGTCATGAAAAAGAATCCTGATCTAGTCAAATCCTTGTTGCTTGCAGTTATAAGCATATATGTTTCAGGTTACATAATTGATATTATTATTATTACTATCATTATATTATTATCATATTTTAAGGATACTTGTTTCTTAAGTATAGAGTTTACATATATTCAATTTGTGGGCATAACCTCCAAATTTCCCATCTTTCTCATGTTTGAAACTTTTGACTTAGAATGTATTAAGTATGTTTACGGTATATCTGCGTATCAAAATTCACATTGTTGACGCTAGTGGTTCAATAGTTATTTTTGTGAAACCCAAAACTGTGTATGTGCCTACATTTCATTCAGCCGCCATTTTGTTGCTTTGCATCATGCAGAACAATTATCTGAAGAAATGATACACGTTTTGAAAGATTGTTTATATTACAATACATCATTTCACGAAGCTAGATTAAGTGGGGACAGTGTAGCTCCCACCTCAGAAATTTGCGATTTCGTCATTCTCTTATTATCGACTATAGAAAATTAGAAGGTACTACGTTGAGGTGTACAATAATGGCATAATGTCTGTACCAAATTTCGTAAAAATCCGTGAAATAATTCAGACGTTCAAATGGGGAGGTGTTGGGACATAGATATTCAGATAGTCTTACACACATGACATTGTGATCTCATAAGCCTACTTCATGAACGGAAACTAGACCAAGCTTCGACTACCTGGGCAATAATGTGTGAATATAATTTTTTTTTAATTCGCTTAGTGGGGGGTGTAGTCCAGTTGGGTCCACTCGGCACGGCGGCCACTGATTTGCCTATTGTACCTGCCCCGGGTGATTATGATGATGGAGAATCTGGTGGAACGAAGATTGGCAGGGGAAACCGAAGTACTCAAGGAAAACCTGCCCCAGCGCCATTTTGTCCACCACAAATCCCATTTGACCAGACCCGGGATCGAACCCGGACCGCTGCGGTGGGAAGCCAGCGACTAACCGCTTGAGCTATGGCGCGGCCGAATATAAACTTGGTACTAAGGAATATCCTTGCTTAGAATAACTATACACAACCATGGCAAATTTCTATACCGGTAACTTCGCCTGGAGAATTGAAACTGAATGTGAAATATTTCAGTTTGAAATGAATGCTCTCTGTTGACTTTCTAAAGCAACATACTCTGTTTGTCGCATTGATACATTTTTCATGTTTATTCTTTCCCTGGATGCGTAATGGAACTGAGTGGGTGAATAATAATTGTCCTCATTCCCTTCCGTAACTAACCACCGGGTGCATGTCATACAGTGATTTCGGAGCTGAGGTTGTCAAGCTGCGTTTTTGGCACCGTTCCCTCTGCCACGTACTGACAGGATACAGATCGTCGGTTAGCTTCGTTCTCTTATACACACGTTCATATAAACCTTACGCACGCAGTGTACTTGCTGGGGACGAGAAACGTTCCACACACTTAGAGTAATTACAGTTCACATGTGTAGAACCTTACAATGCAGTGAGCATTAATTAACCCTCATATGGCGCAGCGATGACGTCAGTTACGACAGATTTATTGGGTATTTTTACGCCTATAAACCTAACATAATGCAAATCAAAATACAATGCCGTTATTTATTGAAAGTGTTTCTGTGGTCTAGTGGTCAGAGTTCCTGGCTACAAATCCAGAGGTCCGGGTTCGATCTCCGGCGCTACCAGATTCTCTGAGAAGTAGTGGGTCTGGAACGAGGCCCACTCAGCCTCATGAGGATAATTGAAGAGCTATTTCAAGGAAATAGCGACTCCGGTCTAATAAACCGAGATTAACGGCCTTGGTGATTTCGATGCGCTGACCACGCGACACCCTCTATCCGCTAAAGTTGGCACTAACTTCTCCGACAAGCGGCGGTCGCTCGGTCGGTATAGTTCGCTTGCGGACTAAAACCAGGGAGTTTTTTTTACTTCCTTCTGTCTTACAGCAACATGGAACACTTCTAGACACCTGCAATATATCAATAGTTATTTGCTATATTTAGAAAGCATGTTTAATCAGTATTTTTGTAAAACTTGCGTGCAACATTCTGAATTAAATTTAGTTTCACAGAATTGCGATGTGCATTTTGCTTATGGAGGAATGCCAAATTCGGGCAAATACATGAATACTAGGAAGCACGCAGTAGCGTAGTTGGTTGGGACACTATGCTACAAGCCCGAAGATCGTTTGATTCCTGACAAGGTCATGGAATTTTACAATTGACGTAATTCTTCCAGCCGCAATATGGCCCTGGGGTCGATTCAGCCTCTAGCAGAAATGAATGCCAGGAATCTACCTGGGGGTAAAGGACGGCCGGCGCTTAAGGCTGACAACCTCACTGCCATCTGTGAGCCGATTGTCTAGTAAAATATGGGATCCTCGACGTGTCACAAACCTATGGACCTCCACAGCCTCTTATAAGGAAAGCTTTGTTTGTTTACGCGAACACTTGTTATGCTGTCAATTATTCGATCAGTTAATCACCAATATCCCAGCTCATGACTATTTTTCCCTAATGCAGCATTCCAAATTAAACATGAAATTCCCCTTGTTTCATTCAATATTTTCTGCCTTGCTTACTACCATCATTGTTTAGTTCGATAGGTCGCTTATTGCTGTTTGTGCCGAGCCTGGTAACCGATTTCTCAATAACTCGTGTTAGTTTCCTGACATTCGCATGCAATGCTTTATGTGGGGTGACATCTGGAAGTGACTGCAATTGTTAATCGCCCGCAGAACGGAAATGAGGCCATTGGAATGACAAAGGAAGGTACAGTTTTTTTCTGATAAGGAGAGGAACTCTGTTGTTCACGCAGCAGTGTCGGCAGGAAACAAGATTTGGAAGGTCTGCGGTTTTGTATAAGCCCGCCATATTGGACTTCATGTCCATTTATTTTATATATGACCTAATAACAAACATCACAAATGCGAAACGTTACTGACATGATAGTATATTCACTTTATTACAGAAAGTACGTACTTAATCCAACGGTAGTAGGCCTTAATGGACTCCAGATTTTACATTGCTTTTACCGTAAGCCAGAATCTAAAGAGATACATTTATATGTGAAAATTTCTCTCTTCTGGGACGTAATGCTGTGCTGTCTGTTGAAAGTCATATCCCGGAAGATAGACCTGTTTATAACTACCGCTGTCACAACCCCAAATTCTATATATTTACATGTAGTTTGAGTTGATCATATAAAGAAAGACTTATATTGGACAGATGCGGACTAAATTATATTAATTTCCAAAGCTAAATTTCATTAAACTCCCCAGATTATTTTCAGAGAAGTAATATGCGGACGGAAAGACATTTTGTGCACTTTGTACGTAGAGCTAGAATGTACATAATTACGACATTCAAAAGTTTTAAGGAAACAAAACATCCTGAATCCTTCTGAGAACTTCCCATCACCGTTAACGATTAATTACAGAAAATGTACTCTTTTCACATTTCTCTCTGTTTCATAATGGAAATTCGATTACTCGGTTGATTTCATAACTTAGTATGTAATTAAATTACCTTTGAATATAAATAGGTCGGCCGGTCACGGTAGCCGAGCGGTCTAAGGCCTGTACTGTCTTCGCTCGCTTGGAAACCGGGATCGTGGGTTTGAATCCCACTCAGTGCATGGATGTTTAGTTTGTGTGTGTGTGCGTTTTTCTGTGTTTGTATAAAGGTAGAGGCCTTGCGACGAGCTGATCATCTGCCCAAAGAGTCCTACCGAATGTGTAACATCTAGAAAAACCGAAGTGAACGGATAAGTTCATGGAGGTAGGCCTAGGCCCACTGGGGTTGTAGTGCCAATGGGAAAAAAATAAATAGGCCGATCATGGTGGCCGCGCGGTCTAAGGCATGAATTGCTTTGCTCACTCGAATGCTTGGATCGTGGGTTCGAATTCCGCTCAAGGCATGGATGTCTGCGTATACGTATAATCTGTGTTTTTGTTGTCTTGTGTGTAGGTAGCAGCCGTGCGACGGGCTAATCACTCGTCCAAGGAGTCCTACCGTCTGTGTAAAACAGATTACGAAACTGAAGAAAGATGCCAGTGCCCAGCAAAGAGCTGTAGAGCCATTGATGAATGAATGAATGTCTGACGTAGATACGGCACTAAGCAATGAGAATGTTGGCCATAACTGTCTACACAGACAGTACGCAGGGAAGGTAGCTCTGAAGTTTCTTAGTAGAAGAGAGAAGAGTCCTGGATAGAGACAGCGGTATCGTTTTGAAAGGGAAAAGTAGAGGAACGCCATCCGTGTTTTGAAGAGCTCTCATAAATATGTATTCTCGTCTGAGATGAGGTGGTTGCTTGGGAAACGCAGTTAGCTCCATAGCCTCTTTTCATTAACGCCCTTGCAGCATCATTAATTGCAAGATCCGCCATGAAAGATTCTAGTAATACAAAAGCTCCATGATTTCTTGCATATTGTAAGACACGTGGTTGTTGTGTAACGGTAGGCGAGGCCTTCTGTTTTTACTATGGGTCCGATTTGACTGATCTGTGTGACAGCGAGCGGAGAGAAACAGCAGAAAGAGTATATTTAAATAATTGAATTATCGTCAGTTATTCACATTGATTGAGGATGGCGGCCTAGAGATATATCAGAAGACTTAATAATAACTTCAATTATCTGCTGTTTGAACAGATTAAATGCGAGGAATATGTGCAACTGCTCATTTCAGAAACTTCTGGGTATCCGTTTTCAATCCAAAGAACAAAAAGATTAATATACAACACTGTAATTGTACTTTCTATATTCTACATGTTACAGAATGTCACTAGGCAGATAAAATCAAAGAGTATGAGGTGAGAGGGGTATGTATCACTTATGGGGGATATAAGACATATATACAACATTTTAGTTCGAAAACCCGAAGGAAAGAGACCACTTGGGAAGCGACCTAAGAATGGATGGTAGGATACTATTCAAACGAATTTAAAAGACGTATTATGTGAGCGGTAGAGTGGATTCATATGGCAGAGGACAGGGTTCAGTGGCGGGCTCAGGTCAGAGATCTGTGGTGGGCACAGGACAGAATTCAGTGGCGGGTTCAGGACACACATCAATGTCAGGCTCTTGAAATAACCTAATAAATTTTCGTTTTCTCTTAAAGCTGGAGGGGGTAGGATTTATTGACTAGCTGAGGAACTAACGCTCTGTTCCATGGAGTTGGTTATCTGTATACATAATTTATATAGTATTGCGTCCATTATCACGCTCTGTATTCGGATACTAATAACAGTAGAGGACATGTGTAAATTGAAAAGTTGTTTAATTTAGGAAGAAACTCTAGGAAAACTGTTAATTTTTCTGTTATACTTTCATGTTCGATTCCTATTTAATTTATTCCCCTATTTTTTTAGCCTGTAGATTCATATGCACTGTTACGGCCAGTATATTTTCATAGAAACCACGGTAGTGGCACGTGTCCTGAAGGCCATGGAAACGACAGGTGCGTGAGCTACGAGCAGAAAAGTTGTTCCCTATGTCTGCAAATGTTTCTGCACGAGCACTCTTATATTTTACGATCAACACTGTATAGTGATGTAAAAATACAAAATCATCGTAGTCAAATGACGTTTGGTTTATATAGTCCGTGTGCTAAAACAATATCGAAGTTCTAATTAAGGATTACAACTCAGTAGAAATATAAACTATAGTGAGATAGTTTGTTCAGAATGAACAGAGCTCTCTCTTCGGAATCTTCTTAATGAGCTGCATGTGCCTGTCTGTCCCAGGGACAGATAAGCCGTAATTCTGTCAGTCACTTAGCAACCCAGCCACACAACCACTCCTTCACCAGTCATTCAGCCAGCCAGCCTGGCTAACTAGTCAGTCAGGGTCAGAAAGTACAAGATCAGATCCCACTGAACCCTAAAAGACATCTCCCCAAAGCGGTAGTTGCTGCGGTCACATTTTCTCGTCTTCGGTGCCTCGAGATGGCAGGAGCGTCCTCCAGAGAAGTTTAGATTCTCGCTCTTTTCTGTTGTACACAAGCCGGTAGCTTCTTCCCACTGAGTATATGCACTTTAGACTTTAAACACTACTGAGTATACTTTGAGAAAAGAGTGCGGACGTCCGCTTACAACTTCTGTACGTTCTAAGAGAATTTTATTAAATTTTACTGATAAGGACAAAATGCGTTACAGCAAAAATTACGTAAAAGGAAGACTAATAAATAAATGTGTATACAAACAAAAATTAAAAAAGAATTGCGAAATCCCTCGTACAAATGGAGTGACTGACGACTGTCGAACTGCAACTGACGAACCAATGACGTGGCCGGTTATCGACTGAGTGACAAGACTTCGGTTCTTGGGAAGAGTGAGGAGCACTGGCTTTGTTGTCCACACAGAATCGTTACTAGTTTATAACTAAGTCTGTTTCCATGGCAAAAAAGTGGGCAGAACCTGATGGTGGCCACTTTATCTGTATTTAATGTCCACGGCCAGAATACGTGGCGACTTGTCTCTACGGATCTTACTTCGTACGACTTCTGCTGCATATACTGAACATTTACAGATAAAATTTCCGACTTTCTATTCTGTTTTCTATCTGTAACATCGAAATTACGATAATTTTATCACCCAAATAATTTATAATAACCCTGTATAAGTAGACGACAAAGCATCATTAAATAAACGAGGTAAAATTTTATTTTTCCTTAAGGTGAAGTTCTCACAGCAGTGACTGAACAATACTACTGGGATGTGGTGCTGTGTAGTTTGATATGAATTCGTCGACGTTTCGAAAAAACCTAATGACTTTGTCGTCAGTGTCGAAGAGCTACTTTTTATTTATTTGTGAAATTTACTGTTCGACTATGAAGATGGGGGCAATGTGTTCCTCCAAATTCAGTAAATTTCTACCAGACTTCACGGCATCTCATACGAGAATATGATATTCTTCACATCTTTCCTTCCTCCTCTTCTGACTTCACTTTATTTGCAGATTGTGGTCAAGCAGCTTATCTCCCCACAGAGGAACATAATGAATTTCAACGTTGTATGATGAAATTTGTGAGTTCCAAATGTAAGAAAATAACTTCCATCTGGCCGGTCATTTGTCAGGAGTGACACAGCAGGCATTCAATCCCGGGCCGACCTGTAGTTCTGTCAGAGTGTGAATACAATTGACTTATTAATTGCAGGCACGGTCGAATGACAGACTGACGCGGGCTCCGGAGCGGTCTCAATAATTACAGCAGAACTGAGCCTCTGACAAACCTCAGAAAGTGCCCATCATACACAAAATCACGTGCTGAACCGAAAACATTTCTCAGGACAGATGTTCAGGACCATGCTTAGACTACACACACGACAGTCGTGTTGAAGAAGTTGCCGAAGAAACAAGGCATCGGTAATGTGCTACCTGTTTTCGGTTTATAGAATTACCTTGCCTAAAATATAGGTTACATACTTTCGAACGTGAGAATGATTGTGAATCACAAAATGAGAGGACTGTGGAAACAACTTGATTATACTGATGGTGAAAATCATGGCAAACCTAATGCAACACAAACTTGCCCCGGACTGAAATCCGAACCAAGTACTTCTCAGACTCTAAACAGTTGCTGAATATTCAAATGTAAGCTTCAGGTGAAGTTTAAAGTCTGTTCAAGGGTTTCAATATGATGGCCATTTAATATTAAAGGCAGGAATATCAGTAACACCATTACTGTAGAATCCATGTGCTTGCTCCTATCCTGCGAGAGAAAATGGAAGATAAGAGCAGGTGAAAAGGGTAAAGTTATCGCTGTGCTTAACTAACTAAGCAGTACGCCTTGAAGATGTATTGGGGAGTGGATGTATAGATTCACATTTTCTTGACCTCTGCACTAGTTGGAGGTGAATGATTAGCTTCACGCCCCGCCCACATTACCCCCAGGAAAGAGCCCCCGTTACCCAATGTATAGGAGGTTAGGTGAACCCCAGAGCCTGTTTGGACAGCATGGAGAAGTGAAAATTCTTGACCCTACCAGGACTCGATCTCTGACCTCTCGATCGTCCAGGCCGTAGCCTGTCGCTATACCGACCACGCTATCCCGGCTCTAAGTAAGAGCAGTGGGAAGCAAAACAATCATTTCCGTTGTCAGTAGAAGGAGAGATTGTTAGTGTCAATTTTGGGATACGCTATCCATCAACTGATGTATACCATACAGCGGTTTTGCTGAACGCTTAACAGTCTTGTTTGGATGTGCACAGTTTCCTCTAGATTATTAGCTGAACACTTAACAGTCTTGTTTGGATTGCACAGTTTCCTCCTAGTTTATTTAGCACAGAAGATGAATTGAGAACCAGCGTCGGTTACATCAAAACATTTTGTCCGTCTAGCATCAAACTCTCCGCAAAACAATAACAACACTGATGGGTGCACTGGCGAAAGTGGCTCTGCCAAGCGTCCTGCGCAAAGAAATATCACCGACCAGGAGAAATAATTTGTAGTATAGTTTTCTTAGCTGCTGTTACTTACTAATTATTGCCTTCACACGGAGAAGCAGACAGAAAATTTACACGGAAATCATTTCTTATTTTACTTGGAACCAAATTACCTTAAACGTAGGTTATATGGCCTAATTTCCGAATATTTTTTCCCCCTTGGCACTACAGCCCCAGTGGGCCTACGCCTACCTCCATGAACTTCTCTGTTCACTTCGGTTTTTTTAGATCTTACACATTCGGTAGGTCTCCTTGGTCGGGTGATCAGCTCGTCGCAAGGCCTCTACCTGTACACAAACACAGAGAAACGCACACACATAAACTAAACATCCATGCCCTGAGTGGGATTCGAACCCACGATCCCGGTTTCCAAGCGAGCGAAGAGAGTACATGCCTTAGACTGCTCGGTTACCGTGACCGGCAGCTTCCCAATATTAGTTTTACCAAATTTGCTTTCATTATCTAAGCAACCATAAGCTCTACGGTCATGAAATGTAGTAGATATGTGTTTGGGGGTTCTCTGAATGAGTCGAATTCTTTATACAATGTTTTTTTAAAGAGACTTAAAATATTTATTTATTAAGATATTCCTTTAGTTGGTCTTTCCGACAAAAATATTCAAATATGTCTGCAAGTCAGTCACTATAAAATACAATCAGCAGGCATACAGGTCTCTCCATTTGTAGCTGCTTAGAGAAAGAAATCTACATGAGATAAAATTTACATTTTTCCCACCCTCCTCTTAACAAAAGTAGCATGCTTTTAAGAACAAATACAATGCAAAATCGAAGAACAATACAAGCAGTGCCGGCAAGCCTAATGCTGCTCAGAATTCAGATGTTGGCTATACTGTCATTCTGGTATAAGCATATTATTAGGAATACACAAAATTACCTTTTCTTCTAATATCTTAATATCATTATCAATTCCATTAAAATCTTTTAATAAATCAAATGAGAGTACTGTTAGGGGGAAGAGGTGAATACACACAATGTTATGATTTGATGAGGAGTATTCATTTATTTAGAAAAGAAAGTAGGTTAAATGTGACAATTAATATCAAAGCCGTGCATCGGGGAAGAGTCTTCATTGTGTTCAGTCTGCAAGCAGTGGACGCATTCTAGTTAACTTCAAGTGTTTCTTGTCTCTGCAGCTTGCATGACAACTTGATGTGCGTAATTTCCAGAACGCTGTCTAGCCTACATTTCTGCTACGTTACATCCATTAGTACCATTTTGTCCTCGATATTCTACGACTTCTAAGGAGAGAAAAAAACTGCGTCCTCCAAGACTGTCATGGTCCCGAGGTTTGCGTAATTGGGAGACTGTTTTCTTGAAAAGGAACAGTAGCAGGTGGCTCAAGCTGGTTCTCCGCTCACGGATTTTTATAACCTGAAGATGAAGGCTATAGGTTCCTCTGAAACGTCGGTTTACACAATATCTATACGGCGCCACACTGTATTTTAAGTTTCCGCTAAAAGCCTGAAATAAACATCCATATACTCATACAGACCTCTTCCCCCCCTTTTGGGGGGGGGGGAAACTCCAAATGATTCAGAGCAGAATAGAAGACATGTTTCGGGGGACACAGCCAACTAGATAACGGGTCTGCAAGAATATTCCAGTTTCATGCTGCAGTGACCTGAAGGAGAAGGATAATCTGCTTATGCAACCATGCAAGCAAACATAATGGGCGAAGCCCGGTTCGAATTGCGACTGCGGGTTTCCTGTCGATCTTGAAAGAAATGACAGGCTAGTTCCTAATATGTAAAGAGCCAAGTTTCCCTACCTTCCTGTTCATTTCCTGTTCACATGTTGCTATGGAAACGCTAGCAGACCGAGATATTCCATGGCAGTGTAGTTACTGTCATTCACAGAGACAACGAAAGAGAGAAAAGCTTGAATAAAGTTCCTCTGTAAATGACGTATTTATATAGATCGCCCCTTGTAGCTCCAGAAACAGCGAGTGAAATTCTCCCTTAATGCCTAAAAGCACAAAATACTGACAGAAAATCACTCACAGAACACTTGCATTCGTTCTGTTTGTCGCATCCCTTGTATCATAATTTATAGGCCCACATTTCGTTTATTTGACGGGCTTGTGTTTGGAAAGAAGAGAAGTGTGTACAAAATTTTGGCAGCAACCCCTCAAAGAAAAAGACTACTTGGAATATCATGGCGTAGATGTGAGGATAATATTAAAATATGTTTTATAGAAATGAGATGTAGTCAGGATAGCTGAGTCGGTATAGCGACGGGCTGTGGACTGGATGCGTGGTGTTCGAATTCCTGCAGAGGTAAATTTTTCTCTTCTCCACAAATTCAAAACAGAGTCAAGGGCACACCCAGCCACCCATCCACTGTGTACCCGGGACCTTTTCCCTGCGGTAAAGCAGCCGGGGCGTGATGGCGACAACTTACCTCCATCTAGAGCCGAGGTCAGGAATTGTGGAGCTACACCTCCACCCTTCTTAAGTCTTTATGGCACAGTGCTCAATTAATTATGTACAGGGACATCTGTACCTTTCACCTTAGAGAAATGAGATGGGAGGCTGTACAGTGGATGGATCCAGCATAGGATAGGAGTCCATGGCGGACTTTCGTTAAAACAGTAACGGCCATTCAAGTTCCAGACCTGCTGGGAATTTCTTGACAGGCTGAGTAACTATTAACTTCTCAAGATGGATTCTGCTTCATGGAGTGTTTTAATTCCTTGCCGAGTTTTTAGGCCTGGACCTTATCAACAGAATGCGCTGTAGATTTGAGTCCACTAACTGGAACATGATCTATGAGGTGTGTGTGAGTTATAATGGAGTCCTAATGACAGTTGTCACTTTCCCTTCCCCCCTGCTATACTGACGCAACCACTGCTCCGCTATTTCTTGCAATACTTTCCTTCGTTTCTCACGCGTAACCTAAAGGTTAGGTCTGAAATCACGGTCTGTTTCAGTTAAACGTGTCCTTTTTTAAAAATTTGACTTTGTAGAGTATACAGAAGACGCGGAACATATCACAACTTGGAAAAAAAAGGGAAAACTCTCATTTTGAGACCTAGTGTTCTTGTAATTCTTGCTAGAGGCGCCATTGGAAGTCAAATTTTTCAAAACAGGACACGTTTAACTGAAACACCAATGTTCGTTTTACTTCCCAAAGCAAAGTTCCAGATCGTTAAGAATGTTCTAAGTTAGTCCCACGAACGAAAGTGTGAGTATCATGTTAGTACACATCCATTAATTAATGCAGTGATGGGCAATTATTGTTACTAGCTGACTGGAGTGAGAAATTTCTAAATGGCTCCAGGAAAATAATGAAGTTCAAAAACTGTTACATGCTATTCAGCTATTCGCATTGACTAAATGCACTGCAATCTCCTGAGAGCTTTCCGCAAATCGTTCAACCACCAAGGCGGGAGAGCCGGAAGCACACGGTTCGAACATACGCGTAAAACTCTCAGATGATCCCCCTGTATAGTATATGTAGCTATCCCTGTAATAGGCCGTGGAGGCCCATAAAGTTGTGAGACGTCGAGGCTTCCACGCATTCTAGACATTCGGCTCACAGATGGCGGTGATGTTGTCAGCCTTACACACAGGCCACCCTCTACCCCCCAAGGAAGATTCCTGGTACTCATTTCTGTTAGAGGCTGAGTCGACTCCAGAGCCACATTGCGGCTGGAAGGATTAGACCAAATGAAAAATCCAGTGACCTCGTCGGGAATCGAATCCGTGACCTTCCGGCTTGTAGCATGGTGCCTCAACCAATTATGGTCCCGTGTGTCCCTACTTACATAGTATAGTCCAAAGAACACAAAATAAAAGTAGCATTAATAATAGTTCTATTAGCACGAACATAAATCCGACTGATGTTCTGAAGACGTTAGGACACCCATAAAACTGGATGTGAGGTGAGGTCTATTTGGCTTTATCATACCCGTTTATAGATACAGAAATGAAAACAGCGAATAAGAGTACGTATAAATTGAACACGAAAACTTATACTTAGAGTAAAATTTGGAGCTGACTTTATTTTACTGGTTGGTGTGTTTCCTCCCTGCCGTGCGTTCAGAAATCCAAGATCGATAAATTAATATATTTATCTTCACCTCAGGCCAGATTGAATCTTCCAGGCCATATTTTGCTCACCCCTACATTACCAAACCTAGCCTGCTTTTGGGATTCCAGAGTGCTATCTGATTGTGCGTGTATTTAAGAATTTTTAATTCGCTAGTTGTAAAGCAGTATATCTCGAGCTGTGATAAAAGAAATATATGGCACATGTAGGCCTATAATAATTTTCACAACATCGAATTAAAGTTGATGTTGAATAGACAGTTTTACAATATTAATACAGTTGTTATAATTCGTGTGGACTGACTATATCATTTATTTAATAGAGGTGCTAAAACTGATAAAATTACTTAGTACTAGAGTATTCGGACAGACAGCGATCCGCTGACTAGCATTTAGTAAACACTTCAATTGAAGCAGCTTCAGTGAAATAAGAAGTTGGTGGTTATCAGGAAATCGACCATGCTTGGTACTAGTAAGAAGAGCTGAAGAAAGCAGTTTTCTGGGATGTGGCACCTTGTAGATGTGGTGTTAACCGACGTTTCGGAGGAACGTATCGCCTCCATCTTCAGGGTAGAAGGAAAGATAAATCCGCAAGCGAAGAGACCGTGAGAACCGGTACAAGAAGACAGTCTGCTACCCTGAAGATGGAGGCGATACGTTCCTCCGAAACGTCGGTTAACACCACATCTATACGGTGCCACATCCCAGAAAACTGCTTTGTTCATTGTCACCCCCGTGAAAACCTCAAATCTTACAAAGTAAGAAGAGCTGTTTGCAGGGAACTCAGAAGAGGCATGTTGGAAGAGTTCCAGGAATATGGATTTCGGGGCCGAAGTATTTTGGCCATGACATAGTGGCTCTGCTTCCTTCAGTGCCTCTGAAGTGCCTCATATCTGAAACCGGTTCTGAAACGGGACAAACGTGTGGGTTGCCAGCACAGGAATACGATCAAACTTGACGAGAGCCCAAACGTTTATTTTGGTCACTTAATTTACGACATTTGAGAGTGGTTTCCGAAACAAAATGCCTCTTTCAGTGACTAATGTTAGATAGTCCTATATCGACAGGAGAATATTTGTTTCCGGCTGAATTCTGCAGTTTTGAGAGACAACTGCCGTAACATTTCGGTTCACACATTCCTGGATTCTCCACCCTCTCAAAATGTCTCTTTTCTCGTTCTTTTTAATTGGCGACCACAAAAATATTAGGTGAAGAATACAAGTTGTAAAAGGCGGGATAGCGCACTCGTTATAGCGACTGGCTACGGGATGGACCGCCAAGGGTTCAGAGTTTTGAGTCCCGTTAAGAGCAAGATATTTTTTCCTCTCCACGTCGCCCAGACCAGTTCTTGGGCCCATCCAGCCTCCAATACAATGGGTACCGGGTGCCCTTTCGCCGGAGGTAAAGCGGCCGGGGCGTGAAACGGACCACTCAACCCAGCACCGAGGACAAGAATACGTGGATTTATATGTTCACTGCCCCATACGTCTTCATTGCGTAGTGCTTAATTAGTTAAGCACAGGAACAACTTTACAAGCTGTGAATTGCTAACAATAATATGATTTAAGGCAAAATCATATGTATCTGGAGAACTCCTAATCTCTTGTACAATAAGTATTGGAGATGTTTCCCCGGGGTTAACGAGGCAGGAACGTGAAGCTTATCACTCATCTCCATCTAGTGCTGAAGTTAAGATTGGTTGAGATATACACCCACTCCCTTATGCATCTTCATGACGTTGTGCTTAATTAATTACGCCAAGGTATAAATTTACCTTCTTACTTTACTTACTTAATCAGTTCCTCTTAAATCTTTACGGTGTCGATGTTTTTCTTTTTTCATTTTGATCATTTTATAGACGGTAGGACTCCTTGGACGAGTAATCAGCTCGTCGCAAGACCTCTACCTAAACACAGGACAACATAAACACAGAATAAACACATACGCATATAAAACATCCATGTATTGTGTAGGATTCGAAACCACGATCCCGGCTTCCAAGCGAGCGAAGGCAGTGCATGCCTCAGACCACCCGGCTACCGTGACCGGCCCTTCTTACATAAAAACATGTGTTATCGACACTGTGTTCCTACCCCGGAAAGTGTAGCCCCAACCAATGTCATGGAGCACCTGCGTTGTTCAAGTGGATTTTGTCCCGAGTAATTTGTTCATGAGTTCTATATCGTACAGACACACATTATTTTGGGCACGCGTATACATACAGGTCTATATACTAGTTGAAAATACTACATGACCCTCAAGTATTTCATCCCGTAAGCTGATAAAATAACATAATATTTCCGATTTTCTTCTGTGGAATAATTAATTATTTCTTGAGATCTCGCGGGGCCATGTTAAAGAAAATTATATTTTGTCTGTTTGCCAGGGACTATATTGCATGCCTTACATCACCCGGTCGGGTGCCGCTGTCGTGATGTTGACTTGACAAGTACCGTTGGTTCTTCAAACCAATCCTGACCTAAATTCCCTCACAATGGACAGCAACAGCTCACACAATGGCATTCGCTCTCAAAAGAATTTCTATACTTAACACAGAAACATCCATAGTTCGTGTGTCCAAGTTACTCAACAGCAGTAAAGATGATAATTTTGATCAATGTAAGCTGTTTCTCAAGTACTGTGCCGCGGACCGGTAAGATAAGTGTTATAAAAACTGTAGAGAAAATGAAATTGTTATTGTAATAATGGGGGCACGCGGTAGCGTAGTTTATTGAGGCACTATGCTACAAAGCTTAAGGTCGCGGGTTCGAACCCCAATGAGGTCTTTGAATTTTTCAATTTACCTAATCCTTCCAGCCGCAATATGGCCCTGGGATCGACTCAGTCTCAAATAAAAATGAATACCAGGAATCTTCCTGGGGTTAACAGACGGCCGGCGCGTAAGGCCGACAACCTACCGCCATCTGTGAGCCGATTGTCTAGAAAATGTGAAAGCCTCGACGTCTCACAACCCGAAGGGCCTTCACGGCCTGTTACAGGGATAACTTTACCTTTTTATTGTAATAATGACATTTCTTTAATATAATTCGGAAACCTGCTAAATATCCAAGTGACGATGTTTGAAGTTCTCGCTGCCGTGGTTATTAACATTATCATCTTCTGTGATATAATTCCGTAATTCCGTTGAAAGTGAATCGCCATTTCAGAGGAGCATGTTGCCTCCATCTTCAGGGAAGAAGAATAAGCCACGCGAGAACCCTGACTGAAAGCAGGTAGGAACTAACAAGCCGAAATATAAAATTCTCAATTTTAAAAATTAATTGTTAGTTGGAACATGGCAAAGCCGTCGCTATATCTCAAGAATTGAATAATTTACTGACAAAATAATCAGTCGGCTCTCCTTGAATTCGCTGAATACTAAGAGATTACTGTTAATAAGTACAGAGAGAACTGGCAGAACTACTCACAGCAATTTGCTGAAAATTTAATTCTCAGACAAATGATGAACTATCTACTTTAGGGGACAAGAACCCGTGAACGGCCCAAATAAATGGCAAGACAGAACTTGAACAGTCGTAAAAAGCCTTGAGGTCTAATATTTTATGAACAAGATGAAAGAATAAAGCTTTGAAATAACGTAAATAAGGTAGTGATATTCCCCGCACACTAGATACCAAGTTATCTATTGGAATCAGAGCCTGAAATCCTTCGCAATGAAACGTAACATTCATAGCCTACTGCCATGACTCGGCCCCACACTCTCGTTTGTAGAAACGGTGTGTACTGCTAAAGGCAAATGATGGCATTGAAGCGGGATGGACTGTGATAACCATCGTTATGAATACTAAAATACTGTGCCATGAAGGCCTGTTGCTAGGCAACAACCTCTTAATAAGCAACTATACAACAGCCATTGCTAAGTAACTGCTACGCAAATAAGCATGTTTCCACGGAAACAAGATAATACAGCAATAATGGAAGCGGTATTTTCTACGTGGTCCCTGCTGAGACGTTATAAGCAGAGCTAGCTAGCTGGTCTATACTCACCCGTGTGTAGGCGGGGTCGAATACCTCCACCGTGACCCAGCGAGTCATAGGAGGCGACGAAAAGGGAAGTCTCAAATCTGAGACAATAAAATATGGTCGCGAGTCCCTTGGGACTGGGACCAGAGAAAGACTGCGCTGGCAAGGACCAGAGGTATATACAAAAGGCAGATGCGTCCTCTTGTCAGAGAGGACGCCCCACAAAAAAAACAAGACCGTAACAGTCAAACAGTAATAAATACTTGGTCATGAGTACCAGATGGCGCTCGATACCAAGACTTACTGACTTACTGACTTACTGACTGACTGACTGACTGACTGACTGACTGACTGACTGACCGACCGTCAGTCGCAATGTGACTTTGACTTTGGCCTGTACTGACAGGGTACTTGTACGTAGTGGAAAAAGAACAATTTTCAATAACATGCTCTATGTGCGATAGGTACTCTTGACAAAAGTCCTAGCATATTTATAATAGACAAACTGACCCTCTCGTCAAAAAGGATGCTACATGAAGACTATGTCTGTAGATGAAAATGAATGTCTTATCGTGAGACTCAAGAGGCTTGGCGCCAAGGCGAACTGATTGGAGGCAAACTGCCAGCCGCAAAATAACTCTGGCCCTCTTACTCTGACTCTGACTCTGACTCTATTGGAGCAAGTTAATCACTGGGGTTCAGTCGTTGTGAGCTGTTGCTCTGAGAAGCTGGTAGTTGAGACCGGCAACAGTTCGGGAACCCAGAGGAAGGAGAACATCCACTGTTGGAAGCCCCTACCTAGCAACGCCTAGTGAAGACTGTAACACACTGAGAAGACCTATTGTGTCCTATAGTGATTTGTGAAATGTGTAGAACAGTGAAAGCATAATTATTACTTGTAGCTATGATTTGTAAGAATGCAATAACTCCGATTGCCTTTTCAAACCCCGTCTGTAGTCACTGAAATCGTGACAGTACTACGACTGCGGGTTCGCTTATCAAACAAATGTGTGCTTTTTATATCCACAGCCTTTCCACGCTGCTGCTTTGAGTTGCAGCTTATTCTCTGTATTCTAGAAAACGATAAGAGCAATTTCAGTTTGTGTGTGTTTGTGTGCTGTGCAGTTTAGCCATGCATTGCTATATCGTTCGAGTTTTAGTACGTATCTTCACTGATTCATTTTAATTTGACGTCACTCAGTTTAGTGCCATGACAGGTATCAGTGACAAGTGGGACCGAAATTCATCTCTAAAGCAGGATAAGTCAAATGACCCGTTACCAATCTAAATGTCAAAGGTGAAATCGGAAATACCTTTAGAAGGGATTTCCATGGTCAGCTCAGTCAGTGACGAGACTGACTCGAGGCTGGACCATCGGAGTTTGATTTCAGAGGGTGATAGAATTTTTATCTCATTCGCCACTTTGTTGACGTCGGCTATTTTTAATATTAAAAAAAAACACATTTCTGTCACTACGCGGTGTATTATTACTTTTTTATTTTGCAGAAATAATTTTTTATCCTCTGTAATAGGCCGCGCCATAGCTCAAGCGGTTAGCCCCTGGCTTCCCACCGCGGCGGCCCACGTTCAATCCCGGATCTGGTCAAGTGGGATTTGTGGTGGACAAATTGGCGCGGGCGCGGGTTTTCTCCGAGTACTTCAGTTTCCCCTGCCAATTTTGATTCCACAAAGTTCTCCATCATAATCACCCGGGGCAGGCTACAATAGGCCTATCAGTGGCCGCCGTGCCGAGTGGACCCCATTGGACTCCACCCCCCGCTAAGCGAATTAATAATGTATCGTCACCGACTTGACTTTTCAAATAACGGTTTTCTGAGGGGTATTAGCATAAAAGTTCGACATAATGATGTTTCTCTGATCGCAGATTCCTCGCTTTGAGTGCCCAGATAATGAGCTAAGGCTCACAAGCCACAAATACCTGCCACATGATCGTAATATCTGTCTTCCACTTTGGCTCTGATGCAAATATCTCCATAATAACCACACTAAATAGTATGGATAAAACTTTAAAACATGTGCAGTTATGTTGCCAACCGCTCCTGCCAATTTAACCAGGAAGAAAATAACCGTTTTAAATTTGGTCGACACTTTTTACATAGACCCTGAGTACCAAATTTCATCAAAATTAATTCATTAATTTCGAAGATATAATAAGCGGACGGACAAAAACACATTTTCTTTCTAACCGTTTTGCACACTTTTTGGACAGAAGACACAGAAGTGTAAAATAATTATGCGTGAATTATTCATTAGAATTTGAATGGTTAACAACAGAGTTAGAAATTCGGTTACATAAATGTAGATATTTAAGAATAAAAAATGCATTCTTATAAATCATACAGATCTCTCTGTGGTCAGTGCTCGAATTGCATCTCTGAGTGCTATCACACGCGCGTATAGTAAAGGCCAACGGAAATAAGCGGTTAACTGCAAAACATGTTGGGTAATTTAAACGCCAAGGATGCCAATATTTATCTTTTAAATTTCCGCAATTAATATAAGGAACACATTTCCCTCAGCCGTGGTTCTAAGTTATTCACATGGACAGTTTCCTATTTTACTATTTACTCACCATTGGCAGAGTGTATTTTACAGTTCCCAAGTGATTATAACTCATATTGTAATTTTTAAGATATGGCTAAAACCTGTCACCGTGCAAATGATAGCTGCCAATTTCCAATCAAACACAGACTGTCATGAACAGAGCGAATTTAATAATTGTAATTTATTTTGTTGATGACCGAAAATAACCAGTACCGTTCGCTAGCCCATAAACTCATCAGCCAATCTGTTATTTTCAAAACCTTTCTTAAAACCTGCAGTGTACGTTCTGTTGGTGAGGTTCGTCTAAAGGCGCGTCCACATTACTCGTGCTCGTGCTCGCCAGGCTTGTGCTCGTCGGGAGACTCGTCTGGCTTTTACTTGTGTTCGTAAATCTTCGTCCACACTACTTCAGTTGCTCGCCAGGCTTCGCCGCGTGAGGATCCGTATATTTACTCGTGGTGTGTATAGGCTGTAGTCGTATTTTAATTTACTGGCTATAGTTTTTAAATTACTTACTTACTTACTTACTTACTCATGGAGCTGAGCCCTTCTTGAGGAGCCGCCAATTCTGCAGCTACTCAAGAATTTCCCAGCATTTTATGGAACCCGAAGGTTCATCACCGTGTTCACAAGAGTCCTCCTATAGTTTTTAAATTAAAAATTTAAAATTTGCTTGTCTCGTGTCTTGTCATATCGTCCACATTATTCGCGAGCATTGCGAGTCACACGAGCACGAGTAATGTGGACGCGCCTTAACAGACCGAAATAAATTTTATTGGGTCACGTGTTCACGCATTTCCTGGCATCTTACAACACAGGTTCAGATGTCTCTTAATGAGATTGAAAGGAAAGTAGTCCCAGTGCATAATGCGTATGCCCTGAAGATGTAGGGGGAATATGGAGATAAACCACCAAGTATTCTTATTGTCGGCAGTAGGTGGAATTAAGCGAGTATCTTCACGCTGTGGCAACTTCAAAGGTGAGAACAATCTGCCTCTTTCGAGGACGGAACATCTTTAGTATCGATCTAAGCCCTTCATTTCAGTGAGTTGTAACTCATCATTCAGAACTCCGGGACGTCCATCAAATTCTACGGAGCCGTCTAACCAATAATTCGCCTTGTACATTAGATCTTCCTTCCATCGCGGGAAAGTAGGGCGCTGACTTTTGTCCTCCAGACGCTTGGGTTTCGTCAGAAACCTAATAGAAATTTTAGAAATAGCAGCTTGAAGACCTGGGCATTATCCCATGGGAGTTAGTTGAAGCATTGAGAGAATTACAAGGGAGTCTGTGACGTGAAGACTTAGTTGGTGCAGTTAGCACAGAACACGAAGAATCTCCACTGTTAAAATCCTTTGCCGGGAAACGTTTAGTCAAGACTGAGAAGATTTTATGCTTGCTGTAGTTTCAGTGATATTTGGAGTTTGTAATTCCTTGAGACTGTTTCTTGCAGTTACGATTCTTAAGTGGTCAGTAAATCTGATATCCAATCCAACACCCCGTCGATTCATTCTAACACGTGACAATATTGTCGATCATATTTAATTTTGGTGCATTTTGGCCAATTGTAACCCCTACGTCATGAAACCCAAATTCTGTTTTATGTGTTTTTTTTAAACTGCTCATCATACAAAATTTAATTCTTAATGCAAAATATAACTATCTCGGTATCTTTAAGATCTGTGGCTTTCGTCTGCAAATTTTCTCCTTGGATAAAATGGTTAATAAACTCAGGGGATAGTAATTTATACATTGCGTTGTGTTACGTTTGTAATGCAACTAACTTTTCCACAACAGTTTTCTATTTGCAATAGTCGGAAACACTTGGATACATAAAATTGTCAAGGATATATTTGGAAAGTACTTCTTATATAATCCATTAGATTAAAACTTTCCAATTTCTTCACTTCGGTCCTCTGGATTGTGACACTATGTAGTCTGGGTGCTAATTAGCATCGTTTCGGATGAACATTTTGCATCCATCTTCACTTCTACCCTGAAGATGGAGGTAGCATCTAATCTTCACCGTGAAAGCGTAACATCTTTTCAATGTCGTTAAATATTACTTATAATCCTACAGCCCAGAATGTCATTATCATCATTGTCATCATCGTCTTCATCCTGTCATGTATGTATGTATCCTGTTACGGTTTCATAAACTCCCGTTCCCCCTAACACTGTATGCTATAAGCTGTTTTGCTATTCTGTGGTGTTCCTCGTTCTTACACGTTTCCAATTAGTTCAGTAATACTGTGTAAATCTGATGACTCATTGTGTTTTAAATGCTCATAAAAGTCGTCATTTTGTTTGTGCAATAGTGTGCAACCTTCAACTCCGCTAATAAATCTCGTATCTGACGGCGATACTGTCCCTACAGCTACTTTCGAATTGAAGAAAGCAGTCTTTTGGGATTTTGCACCGTGTATAAGTGGTGTTAACCGACGTTTCGGAGGAACGTATCGCCTCCATCTTCAGGGTAGAAGAAAATATAAGAATTCTGCAAGCGAAGAGACTGTGAGAACCGGTAAAAGCAGTCTGCAGTTTCAGTTATTTGTTATTGGGAAGAAATTTCCTCCTAATAGAGCCTTCAATTTATATGGTCACGACTGGCGCTTTCAACTCCAGAATGCGCCAGTAAATTGGTAAATTATGCCCCATCCACTGGCCCTGCTGGACTTAATGTTTTATGAATTAAATATTAAATTTTGGTGCTGATATTCTCAGAAACAATTTTTCAATTTATATACTATTTAAATATGTTTATTTTTGCTTAATCTGTAGAAGAACAGTGTCGTATAATGACCAGCAAAGACAGCCATTGCTGGGTAACGACTCGACAAATATCCGCGAAGACGGATACGCGGATCTGACTCTGACTAACTAGTAGTTAGTTGTAGTTAGTAGTTAGTAGCTGAACAGTTGCCATGATTTAGTTATGAGGTGGGAACCAAATGGCAACGACGTAAGCACGAGAACAGAAAAATATCCGTTTTTGGGAACCGTTACCAAGCAACATAAAGAAATAGAAGATTTGACTTTTGGAGTTGTGATTTGTAGACTGTGTACTCGTAGATCCGCGAAACTGTTTTAATTATCTACAGTAACAGTTACAAGTGTTCAATATACTAGTTTATTATAATGCGTATGAAATTACGTTAATATTCCTCGTTTGGTCTGAATAAAAATCGCGCCTTCCGTAGGTCTGCTTCTCTTGGACAAGACAACAGAAACAGACGTTGACCCTTGAGCTCTCTATACGTCCCACGTTATGAGTAACTGACTTTTTCGGGAGGTACAAGATAAATCTGACTGAAAGACGAGTGGCATATGTTTTACGTTAGAACAGGCCTCCATTGCTTCAGCTACAGCAGGCTATCTTGCCGGAAGGTTATGAGACACAAAATTATACTCCATGTTTGGCAGACTTACAGAAAATTGAAAACAAAACACACACAGCATGGCTAGATGAAAAAAGTTTAATCTAGTGACAAAATATAAAAAAAGTAAAGCTATCCCTGTAACAGGTCTTCAATGCTCATAGGGTTGTGAGACGTTGAGGATCCCACATTATTTAGACAATCGGCTCACAGATGGCGGTAAGGTTGTCAGCCTTACGCGCCGGCCGCGCTCTACTCCCCAGGAAAATTATTTAATTAATTCCTCGTACTCATTTTTGTTAGAGGCTGAGTCGACCCCAGGGCCATAGTGCGGCTGGAAGGATTAGGTCGATTGAAAAAATCCAATGATCTCATCGGGACTTGAACCCGCGAACTTCCGGCTTGTAGCATAGCCCCTACGCTACCGCGTGACAAAATAGGGATTGAATAATAATCGCAGCTGCTCAAAAGAAAAAAATTGTTTAACCTTTAGTGAAATTGTACAATTCCCCTATTTTCTTATTTAAACATGGCTTCCGCGTCATCATTCCGAGCTAACCGTAGAATCAGTGAATCCAACCAGTGTCACGAGAATAGAAAATGTGGCTCTAATAATCTTAAAATAACGGAATCTGGTCTAGTTTAACTTGTTAACGGTGAATCAGTCCCCATTGACTAAAATTATTGGCTAGTATAACAGCATTCCTGTTTCCAAATTTTCTTCAGAAATTTCGGCTCTCTTCCGTTTTCCGATTTATGGTGTAAGTTGTGGTTTAGCAGAGCTATTTCTTGGGCATTCTATAGTTAACTCTATTGGTATTTCTTTTTATATCTCCCTCTCTTCGCCGAACAGGTAATTTTTTTCTCTGACACACGGTACAGAAGGTTTCTTGTGAACATTGCAGCTGTTAGAAATTCAACGTTTTGTTATATTTATGTACTGCTAAGGTAGATTAACCCATTTTGTCCCCTTCACTTGCACTTTGCAAAGATCCCTCTTCTTGTCAACGTATTTTGAGGTGTCCTATGGCCGTCTTGAATTTAACAATTTATGACACGCGGCAGCGTAGTTGGTTGAGGCACTATGCTACAAGCAAGAAGGTCGCGGGATCGTATCCCAATGAGGTGGAATTTTTCAAACTACCTAATACTTCCAGCCGCACTATGGCCCTGGGGTCGACTCAGCCTCTAACAGAAATGAGTACCAGGAATATTCTTGGGGGTAAAGGGCGGCCGGCACGTAAGACTGACAACATTACCGCCATCTATGAGCAGATTGTCTAGAAAATGTGAGACCCTCAACATCTGACAACCCTATGAGCCTCCACGGCCTGTTACAGGGGTACTTTTACTTTACCAACGTACGAGTAAAATCAGACATTTTTTCTATTAGTTTCGTCTCAGATGTTATGAGATAATTATCTTCCGAGCGGACTTCTAGGAAATTGTGGGGAATTTTAGAATCTGAACGATTACTTTGCTGTTATGTAACAGACGGATAGGAGTAGCTATTTTTATTCTATTCCATTTTTATATTTCCTTTGTGGTTCTTCTGCGACGCTGTCAGTATGTAGATTATATAACATGGAATGGAAAAATGACTGATAAGAGATCAATTGGAATGCATCAGGAAGGAGGCGATCGTGGTCTCACCCATGTGCTATTCCTGAACTTACCAAGAGAGTCTGAGGAAAAGGACGAAATCCTCCAGTCAGGACATCCCGTGTCCAGACGGAGATGTCCACAGCGTTACCGCTGCACTGTCCTGCTTGGTTCTTATGTCGAATTTTGAGTTCGAAAAAATATCTATCCTGTAACAAGCCATGGAAACCCATAGGATTGTGAAACGTCGAGGTTCCCACATTTTCCAGAGAATCCGCTCACAGATGGCGGTGAGGTTGTCAGCCCTACACGCAGGCCGCCCTTTAACCACAGGAAGATTCATGGTACTCATTTCTGTTAGAGGCTGAGTCCACCCCATGGTCGCAGTGCGGTTGGAATGATTAGATCAACTGAAAAATGCAATGAAGTCATTGGGAATCGAACCCGCGACCTTTCGGAGTGTAGCATAGTACCTGAATCAACTACGCCACCGAGTGCCCCTGTCGAATTTCGATTTCTAAAATAAAATTATGTCGCATATACTTTTGAGCTGCCGTAACTGAAAATTGTTGTAGAAGAATTTATTCATGCGCTGGTGGAAACAATTAGACTTTCGCCATTTTTCTTCCCAACTAGCCGTGTAGAAATCGGCAACGTAGACAAATATGTATAAACGGCCCTGCTATTAGAATCTACATTTTCTATATTTACGGTTACTTAGTAATGACCGTTTATATGTAGGCTTAGAAGTTTACCGAGTTTGGGTTCTTAATTTCATCTGCAAGTGCTCAATAAAAGGAATTAAAATCAGACAGAGAACTGATGGACACTTGTCGATTATTTAGGTGCGCTGTGTGCTTCGGTGTGTTGAATCTGTGCATCATATGAAGCTGGTTGCCTCCAACGGTCTAAGTTGCCGCTTGAGGCTGTTAGTTTGCACAACTGTGGCACAGAGACGCTTCCGATCTTGCTGAAAATGTCGTCCTTGGCCGAACAGGAACGGCTATCTTGTTTCGTAATCACTTCTCCATTAATTGCGATGTGGAGGTAAGACTCATGAGTCTAACTGGCCCTGATCTCCGTGCACCGCAAGAAGGCGTAAATGTCTATGTCAATTCTTCACGTAGGTATGGTAATTATTTGTACCGCCTCCTTTTGCATTCGATATTTTCGCATTTCACATATAGAATACTCCACTTGCTTTGTCTCTTAAAATAAAACTAAACTCTCTTCCTAAACGTCAACAATAGACTGAACTTTTTAAAAGGATGTGTGTCATTTTCTTGTAGGAAGGAACTGCATCTGTAAGCATTCTTTAAGTTTGCTTCGCACCAAAGAAATATAATTTTATCTTTAATACAAGTAATTAGGGTGGCACGAGGTAGCGTAGTGGTTGAGGTGCTAGGTTACAAGCCGGAAGGTGGCGAGTTCAAATCCCGATGAGGCCATTGGATTTTTTTCAGTTGACCTAATCCTTCCAGCCTGGGGTTTACTCAGCCTCCAACAGAAATGAGTACCAGGAATTAATTAAATAATTTTCCTGGGGAGTAAAGCGCGGTCGGCACGTAGGGCTGACAACCTTACTGTCATCTTTGAGCCGATTGTCTAGATAATGTGGGACCCTCAACGTCTCACAACCCTATGGGCCTTCGCGGCCTGTTACAGGGATAGCTGTACTTTACTTTTACAAGTAATTAGAGCATACAATATATTTACATCGTACAAGTGTCTTATAATGTTGTGAAGTGTGGTATATTAACAAAGTTAAATAATTTACAGTGACAGAGTTGACGTGTTATAGAGTCGCTAGGAGATTTGAGTAGTAGTTAACTGTGATAAGTGGCTTTAAAAATTATGCAAATCGTTGTCACAACTTTCAGTTTATTGTGACGAGATTTTATATTTGTTACTTTATCCAGCAGAACCGTATGACACGGTCTTCCTTGAGGAATTCAAAGTTATACAAGAGCTCAAGAAATTCCTTGTTTTTAGCGAACCGAAGATTCATCACATGACATCCAAGGGCATCCTGCTTATTGTAATTGCAGCATACTGATGTTTTACAAGTAGGTTTTTTAGTCTCATTCCCCAACTTCCCATGTTGGAGGACAACTTTTTGTAGGCTTTCCGCTATTGGTTATTAACCATTCAAAATCAAGTTGTTCCATATGTACCACCTGCTTTAACACACGAAAATTCTGCATTCTGTTCACAGGGTGTCTTTGTGTGTTTCTTATGGTTCTCACAAAAACAGGGATTCTTTCCCTAAAGAGAATTAATTCTCCGGTTTTTGTAGCAGAAACATGTTTTTCGTATGACGTACGAACTATTTTATGTATTACGTAAACACATTCGGTCTGAAAAGTTTTAAATACTATCGTAGTGTTTTCTTCGATTTTATACATGCCATAAATTTGGACGTGGAATGCTGAGCGCTGGGATTTAATTGTGCCAATGCATATGTCATAAAGGATTAAATGACGATTGGACGCATCCTTAAACTCAGCATTGAAGGGCGGTAAATGAACAGCTTGACGCTCTGACTGCATTACTACTGGGAATGGAACTATAAGTACCCCTGGGTTGGAGGTTGGGTGAGTCCGGTGTCTTGTCCGGACGAAGTCGCGACGGGGAAAAGCGTCGTTCTATCGGTAATCGAATCCCTGTTCTCCAGCCCGCATTACTGATTCAGGTCTCAGGAATAGCGTCAGTCTCAAAACACGGCCATAAAAATTGTTAACAAGATTTGGAACTACACGGTTTGCTCATGGAGTGAAGATGTCACTTTGATTATTTGATCTGTTGCCTGATGCTTGCAGTGAAAATGTTGCAGCAGCTTTGCCATGCGTTGAGACAAGCAAGCGCATCTCCTGCCGATAATTACATTTCACAACCATGGAAAGTGTAATTTTAAGTGTCACAGTGTGTCTCTAAGCAGCCACTTGAGAACCAGGTTCTTTCGTTATTTCTTTTTCCCCCCTTGTCACTACAGCCCCAGTGGGCCTAGGCCTACCTCCATGAACTTCTCCGTTCACTTCGGTTTTTCTAGATCTTAGACATAAGGTAGGACTCCTTGAGCAGGTGATCAGGTCGTCGCAAGGCCTCTACCTGTACACAAACACAGAAAAATGCACACAAACATCCATGCCCTGAGTGGGATTCGAATCCACGATCCCGGCTTCCGAACGAGCGAAGACAGTGCACGCCTTAGACCGCTGGGTTACCGTGGCCGGCTCTTTCGTTATTGTCGTCTCCTAAATAAACTACAATTTATTATAAATTAAAGCCGTTATGGAAATAAAAATTATCTATAAAATTTCATGAAGGTTTTGGTAACGGATCTGAATATTAAACACTATACTGCTTTAACAAGAGCCGGGTTAGCGTAGTCGGTATAGCGACTGTCTATTGGCTGGACGACCAAAGGGTCGGAGTTCGATTCCCGGTGGGGGCAGGAATTTTCACTTCCCCGTGTCGTTAAGAACGGCTCTGGGGTTCACCCAACCTCGTATCCAGTGGATACCGGGGGGGGGGTCTTTCCCCCGGAGTAAAGCGGGAGGGGCGTGAAGCTACTCACTCACTCATAACTTGTACTCTTTACTGTATATCATCAAGACTATAAAATTAGGGAGAAGAGAGATAACAGGACGTAGGAGAAACGAGAAATAAGTACACAATTTTAATGGGTAATTGAATGAAAGACGTCACTTGTGAAACAGAGGCTTATATAAGAATCTAATATTGAAGTGAAGAGTAAAGAAATAGGATATGAACACGTGGACTGGATTCGTCTTGTTCAGAACAGATTCCACCGGTGGGCCCTTCTGGACAAAATAATGAACATTTGGTTTCCATAAGAGGCAAGATACTTCTTGAGCAGCTGGGTAATTTAAATGTTCTCCGGAAGGACTCTGATGTAGCATTGTCTAACTCCATTTTATAACTGAGGAAGGTGACACAGCAGTGGCATTCCAGACTTGTACTCAGGAGGTACCCTCTTCGAATAACGGTCGGACCATTAAGTTTTAGTCGTTTTTCTCACTCTCTCCAGGCGAATACTGGAATAATGTCATGTATTATGCAAATTCTGGCGCCTTACAAATCCCTATCTATTCACCATAATAATAATCTTGCCACATTTCAGTGTTATATAATTATTGAAAATGAAACAGCGTCTTTAAATTACCTAAGAATCTGACATAAGTAATTTTCTGATAAAGAAATTTCTTGCTTCCATGGAGAACTAACGCTCTTCACTACCGAATCATTGCAGCTACTGCTCTCTGTATTCGCATCGCGATTTACCTGCCCTGAAGATGGAGGCGATACGTTCCTCCGAAACGTCGGTTAAAACCAAGAATACACGGCGCCAGATCCCAGAAGACGACTTTCTTCATGTAGTTTCTTCTCTAGTTAACTATAAACATTTTGAATATTTTTCATTTATAATCAATTAGGATATCATTTGATTTGTTCGGGAAATTTCGCTACTGGACTCCGTCCTGAGCCACCTCAATCCAACTCACAACTTCACATAGCATTTCTCGAAAATTCATTTTAATAGTATCCCCCATTGAAACCTGGGTGTTTTAAGTCTCTCATATTCTTTATGGTTCTTCTTAGGATCATGGAATGCATTACATCCCTAAGGAGAGATTCTTCCTCTTTCAGTCACCCTAACAATATTAAGAGAAACGTAACAATTGTGAAGTCACTACGTAATATTGTTCTGTAGTTACGCGTGCATATGTGTCTTAATATTTGTGCATTTAGACAGAAGACAAATCTGTATGAGTGAGAAAGGTCCCGCGCGTACAGGCTTCCTGCTATTCTGATAGCGTTTTAACGGATTATGTGGCTGTTTCCCACAATTAATGAAAACAAGTCAGCGTTGGACCTACTGTCCTACATACCTGGAGAGTCGCCGATGTCCAAGTTAAGTGGAATTGCTTGCTCTGTCCGTCTGTACCCGTGCACAACCTCACATGAACTGACTTCTCTCCCACGTTACCCACTAGCACTGCCGGCTGCGGAGCAGAGGGGGGTTCCCCTACGTCACCATTACTGCTTGACGGGTTCAATAATTACAGGTATGAAGCAAATGATTTGTGAATGTTTTCGTCTTAAACAAGGATGAATTTCGAAGAAAGGACCAATAAAACGTCCGGATTTTATGAGGTGGCTGAAAGGAGTAAGTTCCCAACCCACTAAACCTTACAAGTCATGAAAAACTTGATGGTTGGATTCATTGATAGAGTTCTCTTTACTTAATCGAATGAAACGGTCATGGACTCTTCAAGCCTAAAAAGACTGAGGAAGACACGAAAACACTCGAGATGACTGGCGTGCGGGCGAAGTTTTGAACCTCAGACCACCTGAATAAGAAACAGAGTGCTAACACTGACCTGCAACTTTCTGTACGGTTCAAAGTCTTCCTAAATAAACTCACTGATTGGCAAGGCGTAGAAACTTGATTTCTTCAGTTCACTCATTAAGGGCCGATGAATTTTGATCGAGATATTATCCTGGGGTTTCCCGGCCAGAGTTTTCTACTCGTATCCAAACTTGCTTCATATGTGCTTTATATTCCAGTCAGCATTTGAACACCCATACATTAGTAGGCGAAGAATACAAATTCTGAAGCTGTTAGTTATGCGTCAATGCCGCAGGACCGCATAATTTCGGCGAGCGGCATTTGCTCATCCAACTCACACATTTGGAAGATGTCTTCTCCACCCGAAACTGAAGTACAGTTCTCCCATAGTTGGCTCCTTTGTAATTACGTTTCTTTTACATGATAGTAAAGTAATTCATGTTTCATTTGCTCCTTGGAAAGTTTTACGATTTCTTATCATAGACTGAGGGTGTTTGAGAACAGGGTGTTGAGAATATTTCGACTGAAGAGGGATAAAGTGACAGGAGGTTGGAGAAAACTGCATAATGAGGTGCTTCATAACTTGTACTCTTCTCCAAGTATAATTAACATGATCAGGTCAAGGAGGATGAGACGGGCAGGGCATGTAGCACGAATGGGAAGAAGAGGAATACATATCGGATATTGGTGGGAAAGCCGAAAGGAAAGAGACCACTGGGAAGACCAAGAAGTAGATGGGTGTACAATATTAAAATCATCTTAGAGATATAGGATTGGATGGTATGGATTGGATTAATCTGGTTCGGGATAGGACCAGTGGAGGGCTTTTGTGAACACGGTAATATATATTCGGGTTCCATAAATGCTGAGAAGTTGAATAGCTGCACAGTTGGCTGCTTTTCAAGAAGGGCTCGGCTCCATGAATGAGTGAGTAAATAAGATTATGTTAACATAAAGACCATTAATTTTTAAATTAATCCTGACAAGTTTATTCATAACATGGACACAAATATATGCCATCACGTCAGAATTTTGTACACGGAAGTTAGAAAGAAAACAGCACATCTATCAGCTTTGTATTTTGCTCCTGGAGTTATAATTTGTGTCAACCATAGTGTGATAATACGATATATTATTAGTGAAACGGCATACAGTCCCATATAAATAACGCCATAATTTCGAATTACGCAATATGTTCAGGGTACTCGCATAGACCCATGTCTTTGCATCCGAAATCACAGAAGATTACTAGAAAACTGTGCTTTTGTGCAACTTTTTGGCTGTCATTTTTGTGATCAGTCTACCTGAATTATGAATATGAGTATGAGGAGTGAGCCATGAAACTGGCCCTAGCACTGCGACCTTCAATGGTCTATTGTGCTCCTACCTGAATTAAGTCAGAAACCTCTTACTTCGAAAAAGTTACAGAAAATAATGAACGTTTTTCACGCTGAGTTATAAATAAACGTAATAACCACCCTGCCTCCCACCTACACATTGTTATAGTGTAAATTCTACAGAGCACTGGTAAGTCCAGGTCGCTCCAGGTGGCATACAGCACTGGAGGTGGTTGCTTACCGGCTCTTGTGAGCATGTGCCTGGCCTCTACTCTGATCTGCTGCATTCTTGCTACAAGAACAACTAACTTCCCGGCAATGAGACCTGATCTAGCTGGAAGTCATCTCCCATCATCATAACCTACTTTCTAGGATCCGTTTTAATATTATCATCCCATTTTCTGCTCCGTTAAGTGACTGCTTTCCAAGAGCTACCCGATCTACACTTCAGGCAGCTGTTCTTATCTCCTTTATTAGTGCTAGATCATACATGTTCTTCAAGCCGGTACTTGCTACGCGGCCCAAATATCCCAATTTATTCTTCTGCTCTTCGCTTTCGTGCATTTTGAATCGTCTCGCAGAGAGACCGCGTTTCGCAACAGTAAGAATCAACAAACAACAAAACCTTGCAGATTTGTTCAAGTTGTAAAGCTTCTGACTTTTTTCGGGCGTGGGGACGGGTTGCGTCAGGTTTGCATCTCGTCCAGGACACCAAATACCTTGTCTGAAGTTTTCCTGGTTTTATTTAGTTCCTGCAGACAAATTCTGGCTCTGTACCTTAAATTAGGCAGAGAGATCCCTTCTGTATGCTTGCTCATTTATTATTCACTACCATTGAAATTGTTCGACGCCATATAGTCCGAGTTACTGACAGGGCCGTGGAAATAGGAAAAAACCTCCGTGGCCGTAGTCAGCAAATGAACTATACTGACCGAGCGACCGCCGCTTGTCGGCGAAGTTAGTGCCAACTTTAGTGGATAGATGGTGTCGCGTGGTCAGCGCAACGGATGCCCACGGCCGTTAATCTCGGTTCACTATTTCATTGAAATAACTCCTCAGTTATCCTCACGAGGCTGTGTGGACCCCGTTCTAGACCCATTACTTCTCAGAAAATCTGGTAGCGCCGAGAATCGAACCCGGACTTCTGGACATGTAGCCAGAAACTCTGACCACTAGATCACAGAAGCAGTCATGCCGTTGAAATAAACGAAGGATTAAAAAGCAGGGTGTTTTAGGAAGTAGACACGGTGCTAGCAGTCTTGGAAATGAATACAAACTCGAATAGTTAGCGCTCCTGCATCGTACTTTGAGGCCACTCTTTCAATTCTCGACAAGGAGAGATTTATGAATCAGGCAAATGCTCGGAGAATGTCTTGAAATGAGCTACTGTTGCTTCAGCTTGCATCCATTTCAGTAAGGAATTCACAGTGATCTTCCCAGAAGGCACTATGTAATATATGGAGCTGAGAAAGAAAGGAAACAAAGAGGAATAATCCGGATGCATCACAGTACTCGGGAGGCTATGGCTCACACAGACTTAGTTTCTTCTTCTCCTTGAAGCCGAGTTCATTATAGAGGAATGTGTGGAGGGACTAGGGTCCCCGCTGATTGATGATATAGCGTAACTCGACAGGTAGGGTCTCGGCTCATTGGTTTCCAGATCTCGTCTGCACGGGACCCTCACTCCCTGCAGTCGAAGCGATATGGTTCCACAGTACAGATTCGAGGTGAACAACAAAAAGGAAGATTTAAACCACATTCTTTTCTCTGGCAGATTCTGATTATTCTGTTCTTGTAAGAAGAGATTTACAGATGTCTGTCTTTTCATAACATGAAAAATGAGACTCGTATTTATTAAAATGTATGTGCGACCGCCTCTGTGGTCTAGTGGTCAGAGTCCCTGGCTACAGATCCAGAGATTCCAAGCGCTACCAGATTTTCTGAGAAGCAGTGGGTCTGGTAAGGGGTCCACTCAGCCTCGTGAGAATAACTGAGGAGCTATATCGAGGAAATAGCGGCTCCGGTCTAGAAAACCGAGATTAACGGTTGTGGGGATCCGTCGCGCTGACCACGTGACACCCTCTATCCGCAAAAGTTGACACTAACTTCGCCGACAAGCGGCGGTCTCTCTGTCGGTATAGTTCGCTTGCGGACTAAAGCCACGGAATTTGTTTGTTTTTTGTGCATAAGTTTTCAGAGTTAACTTCCAGATTTACTAAATACAACATTCTTAGCGAGATAAACGTTAAAATAAGATATATTCTTAATAAAACGAATATAGATAGAAACCTAACCGCAATTCATTCACAGGTCTGCTTCAGTTCCCACCTCTTAACAAACACTCTTATTAGCCATTTTGGAAGCAATGCTGAAAATTACCTAGTTACTTCTATGCATGTGGACAAATGTCATAGTTCGAAAATATCATCGCATTTTATGCAACTTAATGAGATCATATCTTTAGTTTGTTGCATGTTAGGGTTTCGAATTTAACATTATATTACAGCACTTTTTTAAAGATCCATATAAGTACGGCAGCCTCACGACCCACGGCTTCATTTCCAATGAGAACTAATTAAAATTAACCTCAATGGTACTGATGGAGTAAATGTCAATCCACGATCTAGTAAAGTGAAAATGTTCCTTCATTTGTTATATCATTCTTAAAAATAACATAAATCTGAATATAAATTCGTGAGTGTCCTTGTTCCTCCGTCGTATCAAATGAATGTTAAGCGAAGGTGATAGAATGAAAACAGCCCTCCAGCATTGAGTTTCTTTGTTACCCTGTCATACCTTCTTTGTAACATCCTAGCTTTAACTACGATATGATGAACGCTACTGGCTCACGATCAACTAAATTTTTCCCTAAAATTTTCGTCGTAGTGAGATGAGAAATCTCTTCAGTCAACAAAGGATTTCTTCTCGGTGGCTATGTTTCCCCATCAAGATAAAATTCCTTTCTGAACCAAATTCTGTGGAACCGCACTCAATAACTTTCAATATTTCGTTGCTTCCTTGATATTAGTTTGTGGAAACTTAGAATTCGGTAAATCTCTTTCGTCAAGTAAGCCTCACAGATCATTTCAAGAGCTGAAATCGTCTAACTCTTCGAGTTTTTATCCACCCAGGCAGGGACAGAGAGCTGACCTGCTTGGAGATTTTAGCAAGTTAAAGTGTGACAGCAAATTTGTATATGGTTCCCAGTCTGTTGTGCCTGCTATCAGTAAGACACTGAACAGACTGGGCTGTAGGTAAGGCTCCCTGTTTCATTATTCGAAATGAATTAAACTGCTCTATGAGTTTCAGACTTGACTAGGGTCAAAATTTCCATACTTCCTTTTCATTGCCTCTCATTATATGCAGATTTCCTATGCATCTTCTGATTAAGCGATCTGCTTATACTATTGTCACATCCTGACTTTGTAACAACAGTGACAGAATGAATAACTTTTCTAATATATCAGCTATGTTCTCTATGATATTATTTTCCATTTCCTTTCATGCCGTCGAAATTGTTATTTAAAAATTAGCATAGCGTCCTTGATGAGCTTTTCACATACCATGTGCACTACATGCTAACGATCGGGGACCTACGATAATATTTGTCAATAAACTCCTTGAAATGGTTTGTCTTACGCACGAAAACGCGAATTGGGTTCTGTACTTAAACAATGCCAGGCAATTAATACCGGGATGAGAGAGAACAGTCCAGCTGAGACTCCCGACTTGCGAACTAACATTGCACTAGCTCCGTCGAACAGAAGGATAATATTTTTTTTTTCTAAACGGCCTGATTTTGCGTTCTCTTTTTGCCGTCTATGTGCATCGTCTCTTAATATTTTCCCTTCGTTTTCTTTTATTGACACTACATGTTCCGTCCTAACCGGCCATTATCAAGTGTATAGGTTTTTGTGATTAAGGAATATGCCGCTTTGCTGTGAGCACAATCTGTACACTTGATGATGGCCGGTTAGGACGGAACATGTAGTGTCAATAAAAGAAAACGAAGGGAGAATATTAAGAGACGTTGCACACAGACGGCAAAAAGCGGAACGCAAAGTCAGATCTACGCAGTGCAACAGGACGCTGCAATTTAACATTATTTTCTACATGACATTTGATACATCCCCACATGTCATCTAGAAACTGAAGTTTTGCAAATTGTTTCTGGCGTGTTCAGTTCAGTTCTATAAAACTACAAATAATTTTACTGGTTTCTGAAAACTGTCAAAATTCTATCTAAAGAATAATAGAACATTTGTTTTGCAGACTGTTCTTGTTTCATCTGCTACAAATTTTAGTTTGCTATTAACATTATTTGTCGAAAAACTTAGTTAAGTTTTCCTCGGATATAAAGAAATCCCAAAATCGAATCCATTCGTCAATTCTCTTTCTTCTTCCGCATCCAGCATTCATGGATAGTGATTTATAAAACTGTAGACTGTGTTAAAATATGATTGTTAAATCTTTCATTAGTTCTCTTTTTTCCTCCCTTGGCGCTACAGCCCCAGTGGGCCTAGGCCTACCTCCATGAACTTCTCCGTTCACTTCGGTTTTTCTAGATCTTACACATTCGGTAGAACTCCTTGGGCGGGTGATCAGCTCGTCGCAAGACCTCTACCTGTACACAAACACAGAAAAACGCGCACACAAATTAAACATCCATGCCCTGAGTGGGATTCGAACCCACGATCCCGGTTTCCAAGGGAGCGAAGACAGTACATGCCTTAGACCTCTCGGCTACCGCGACCGGCTCATTAGTTCTCTTTTTTTTTCTGTGGCGCTACAGCCCCAATTTGGGCCTAGGCCTACCTCCATGAAACTCTCCGTTTCACTTCGGTTTACTAGATCTTACACATACGGTAGGACTCCTTGGGCGGGTGATCAGCTCGTCGCAAGGCCTCTACCTGTAGACAAACACAGAAAAACGCACACAAACATCCATGCCGTGAGTGGGATTCGAACCGACGATCCCGGTTTCCATGCGAGCGAAGACAGTGCATGCCTTAGACCGCTCGGCTACCGTGACCGGCTCATTAGTTCTCTTACCTGATGAAATTAACTAAGCCTGTTTGCTTTCTTCTAATAATTGTACAGTTCCAGCAGGCAAAGGCTGAAAGGGGGGGGGGGTAAAGCAGCTCAAAGAATGAGATGCTGAAATGATTATGACAGACGAACTGGGAAGGATATGACATGAAGTGGTACTAATAGCTTTCAAAATACTCACCGGAAATTTGTCTGGAAGTACTGAGTATAATTTGGATTAAACAGTCACGGGATTCGGTGTTCGGCCGAAACAAACTGGAATAGCTACATTTGTATCATTTACAGTTCACTGCTCATGATTACCATAATGTCTCATTAAAAGCTATATAAACTCTGAAGTTGATACATCATCATTAAGCAACCAGAAATTAAAAAAAAAACTAATGGACGTAGTATTTGTTCTGTTACTAAACGCCACTCAGAGTTTTCATCGAGGGACAGAGAGGAACAGCGTTAGAATTCAATTCGTGAATCATATAGAGGCATTTCCAATGCAATGCAACGCTTGTACAGAATCTTTCTCGCTCTGCAGAGAGACCGGATCAATAGAGAGCAATAGTAGAACAATGGCATTATTATTTCTGTTTTGCCAGCAATAGAGACATCATCAAAAGGATTTCGAAGCAGAAATATAATACAGAAAAATATAATTGAGTCGTCACAGAACTTACGGTTCATAGATTGTTTCATTCAGACAAAAGTATACATAAAATTGAGAGTCTTTCCACCTTAATTTTTTTATCGTAAACATATAATTATGCTTTCCTAGAAAAGTGAATTGTCAAATAAACTTTCGTGTACGGTCTTATTGACGGCATAAACTCTTTATTCTTCTTCGCTTGCAGCTAGCTTAACAGATGGCAGCACAATAATTCCTGCGAGTATACACATCACATCAAATGCAACTTTGTAGCAAGGAACTAATGGCTATGTCCATAACCGCAGTCTCTCTGGTATTTCAACTCATACATTCATTTATTTTCATTTTAATTCAAGAGCATGTCACGGTCCTAGCCGTTGGCATGGTAACCCAAAAGTACGTTTTAGTTATGAACTTGGAATAAGGATCAGTCGTGCAATTTCTCTTCCGTCTATAATGTAACACACTTTTGTTCAATATTACACGAAACTTACATTCGGCCCACTAAAATGTCAGTTAAAATCTTCTTAAAATGTCATTAAAACACAAATTCTATATCTGGCTAAATGTTTCGACCTCAATACATTTTGGTGTCATCTAGATTAAAAGTCGTGTTGCATTATAGACGAACGAGAAACTGCAAGATTGATCATTCAGTACAACAGGATGCTGAAATATAATATTAAAATAAGGATACTTACAAACCATCAGACGATGCTGTTGTCATAGTAGCCGAAGTTACACTTAGATTTAATTTTAATTCGGCAGCATACATGGTATATTGCTGTAAAGGATGTGAAACTAATTTTCTTTTCTTGGGGAGTATTGCAAAAACAGGTTTGCAGGTTTGCAAAAACAGTTATAAAAACCATATGAAGCCCTTGCTCTTCGGTAACCAAGCTGAGTTTGGGTTAGGTATCTTTTACTGTTGAGGTTATGTAGTGCCGAAACTGCCCCGAACAATATCGTGTTTTCTTCTCTTGCCAAGTAACAGCTGTGTAAACAGGCGACAGTAAAACAACCGTCACTGGGGTTCAGCTATGTGGACTCATTGTTTCCCCGGCAACGAGAGAACACCCAGTAATAGAAGAGATGTTTTCTGTGCTGTCCATTCCGGGGCTATATAAAGAAAATTAGTAGTTGGCTGGTAGCTGAGGCCGGGGACAGTTCGGGAACCAAGAGGAAGGGGAACATCCGTTGTTGAAAACCGCTACCAAGCAACGGCTAGTGAAGACAGAATACTATATGTATTCTGTTGTTGCAGCCGTTTCTGGAGTGTGTAACTCAGCGAGATTGTCGTAGTTATTTGTGGTTACGGGTATAAAAGTATGCAATAAATAAGATTACCATCCCAAACCCCGTCTATAATCACTCTATCACGTAGCAGTATCAATGGAGACAACACCGATAATATTTAATTATAAATGTTCACTTTCAATAGTTCCAACATGGTAAATGGTAAAGCATTTGAGATGGTAATAACTTTAGCGACACTGAATGCACGATCCTGAAAATGTATATCACAATAAATCTTTCAAATATATGGATCTACTATTCGGATTAATTTATTGTAGGATATTAAATATCGTGGCGGCAGGACGGATTTTTTTTTTTTTTTGCTCGTATTGATTGCAATACTTGATGAAATACTGCAGTCATATATCTTTGGTAGTTTAACAATGTAGGTTATGTCGACTGTTGAAATCTATTTGTCCGTTTCTGCTGCAGAGCAGTAGAGGTTGCCATGGGAGACACATCCGTGTATCAATGGTGTCAGCACAAGAAACACGAACCGCTGTAACGAGTCGTGCTATTGGTGACACGCTGTGCTCTTCTTCAGCCTTGCTGAGTTAAGCTAAGTAGATCACGCAACACTTGACCCAGTAAAGTCTGGTTTCCTTTTCTATGTAAATAGAACCTTTCGCGTCTGAGCCGTCTTCCATTTTTCAACACACGTTCTTTCCAAGATGTGTAATTAAATCCATCTTTCAGGATCTGCATTGACAGTGGAAACCTTCAAATCTTTTTTTTTTAGAAATCGTTTGCTTTACGGAACCGAAATGTTCACCACTGAGTTCACAAAAGCCCGCCATTAGATCCGTATCCTGCGAGAATTCAAACCAATTCAGTTTCAAGCCCGCTTTCTCTAATATAATTTCTAATACTATGTTCCCAACTGCTCTCATGCCTCCGAAATTTCCTCTGGGTTTCTAATCAAAATTCTATGTGATTTCTCCTCCGTGCTATGTGCTACTTGTTACATAAGTCCTATGTAAGGACTATGTAATCCTAAGGATTAAAAAACTGAAGTTTCTCATTATGTAATTTTCTCTTTCTCTGTTATGTTCCCTTGTATGAACGTGTTTAAGCACCACGCCACGAAGGCGCGTGAGGAACGGCTAATTAGTGGAAAAGGGAACCGAAGTCCAAGTGTGAATAAGGGAGGAAATTTCTCCCTTCACCATCAGACCGGCTTTCTCTCCCAGTCCAATACCGAGAGATCTTTCCCTTGGGTGGGAGGGTAAAATTGTCATTAACCGGATTATGAATAATCCCAAATTTCGAGTAGAGCAATGCCGCGCATAGTCGGGGGTAATCGGTTCCGCCAATATCCCGGTCTGTTTGAAACCGGACTAATCGAAGGACTAAATACATACAAAAAATGATAATTGGTTCAAAATATTCTCCGTCTCTCAATAAATAAAATGCGATTAATAAATTCAAATGTGTTTATTAGAAATAATTAAAAAATCATGTTTTTCGCAGTTCATTTTTTATTCCCTAAAAATTGCAATATTGACGTCTGCACATTTTTCTTCTTTGGCCTTTTCTCTTCATACATTTCTTTGTAGCAACGAATTGCATTGTTTATCGTTCGCCGAATTGTAAGGCTACTTTCAATATTGGGATCAACTTCCATAATATGCTCTGACAAAGTTTCAACCATTCCAATAATTTTTTATAGTTGTTCAGCTGTTAATTCTCGTGCAGGCACTTCAACACAGTCGTCGTTGTCTAAGTTGTCCTCCAGTTCTTCATAAGCCCGTTGTTCATCTCTGTTAATAAGTGTTTCATTATCTAGTTTATTAGTGTTCGATTTGATGCACTCAATTACGCTGACGGAATCTAACTCATTGAAACTAAGTTGCTGTCCAATTTCCACTTTGTTATTAGTGACTTCAGCAAAATGAGTTTCAAAACCAATGAAATCATTTGCACAATGTGGTATGATATGTTTCCATACTGCCCTCATATTGCTTGCTGTTAATTCATGCCACGCTTCGCCTATATTTTTGATAGCGTTTCTGATATTGTAGCTCTTCCAAAATTCCGTTAAAGTAGTGCTCTCCCCACCTCCTCCAGCGATAGCTGTCACAGCTCAAGAACAAACGACTCGAGCATAGGTACATACATATACAACGGGGAACCCCAGACAAAGAAATTGAAATATGTATCGTATCGCATAACTTTAAAACTACATAAAAATAAACCGCACAAAAAGACACTTGACTGTATAAAAGGAAAAAACCGATCATTTAGGTATTAAAAATAATTTCGTGTGCTAATTTTTTTGCTTTTATTTTTATTTTGTTTAATTAAAATTTAGTTTGTTTTGAAAATTCCAAACCGGACTATAGTGAATCCGGACTGATCGAAGCCGGACTATGCGAGGTATTGCTGTATTTCATAATGAATAAAAATTGCATATTTTTGTGAGACACAACCACGTGCGAAATTTCAAGTAACTTCATTGAATGAAAAAGGCCCTTTTCGTGGACCAATACATTGATTTACGGAATTGATTCCATAAACAGAAACGAGCGGGTTAGTGTAAGGGAGATACATGATCTTAATGATCAATCCTAAAAAAAAGTGTCTTAATATTTGCGCAGATTCTTAAGGTAATCTTAGCCTTAGGACTTCGAAATATGACGTCTTCACTCAATTATCATATCTACTCCTCACTGAAGTTTGTCTTTCCATCCTATTTGATATTAAGTATTATCGAAAGTGAAACAAGTTATTTCAGGAGACCAACGGGCATCCACAGCAAGTACGAGCTGTCTTTGCATCCAAGGAATATCCTAAACCATGTTTTACACTAAGTTACACGTGTTGCTTCACGTTTGTCCCGTCACCAATTGGACTAAGAACCGTTTGAATAGTAATAATTAACTGCATAATTAACAGTTCTCGCGTGCCGGAGGGAGCTGTTCTTGTAGAACAGTGACTGGACAAGTCTTGCAACAAATTTTGTGTTCTTCAGTAACTGTTAAAAACTAGTTGTAACTGAACACACCACATAAACATACTAAATGGCATAAAAATAACCAAACAGACTGGTCTGGCGGTAGAGCTTTAACCTTGTATTCTTGAGATGCTCGGTTTGAATCTCACCCGAAATACCTCGTATCCTCACTGAGGTCTCTCTTCATTTTCCTCAGCCCTTCTGGAAATATGCCGGGATATTTCGTCGATTAGACTGTGACCTCATCATTCCAATTCGTTTCCAGTTCAGCATTAACCAGTCATTCTACCATCCGACGTTATATAATCTAGATACAGACAGCGTCGTTAAATGAGCAACAGTATCACCGCCATATGAGACCTGATTTTCTAGAGAAAATGCGGGAGCCTCGACTTCTCAGAACCCTATGGACCACCACGGCTTGTAGCACGAATTGGGAAGACGAGGATTGCGTATAGGATATTGGTGGGAAAGCCAAAAGGAAAGAGACCACAGGGAAGACCAAGGCGTAGGTGGGTGGACAATATTAGAATGGATCTTAGAGAGATAGTGGGTTGGCATGGATTGGATAGATCTGGCTCAAGATAGGGACCAGTGGAGGGCTCTTGTGAACACGGTATTGAACCTTCGGGTTCCACAAAATGATGGGAATTCTTGAGTAGCTGCAGAATTGGCGGCTCCTCCAGAAGGGCTCAACTCCATGAGTAAGTAAGTAATTATAAATGTCTGAATTTCACAGAAGGCCCTCTTCTGTCAACTTCAGTTATGCAGCCTGTAGTCAGAGGGCTTCAGTCTCTCTGAAGTCAAAAATACTTTGATGGTGTAGCTTCCACGTACAGTTATCTCGGATGACTGACATGCCGCTTGAAACCTTGATATAAGAAACAGCTTACGCTTTCAAGTTTTCTTGGAATTATGTCTGCTTTGTCAGAACTATTCTGGAGTTCCTCCCTTCTGACTGATGTGTGCTTTACTTATAATTCACTGAGAACTAACGTCTGATGATGCCACGGCTGGACACAAGATAGAAGTAAACTTTCTGCACGTCCCCTAAGTATTCTGGCCACAATTCTGTGGAAGTTTCAAACAAGAAGAAGATGGATAATCCTCATGACCAGTCGAGATATATCTCTCTCTCTCTCTCTCTTGTTGCTCCAACTTTGGAACATAGGGCATCCGTGAACCGCTTTGTTTCACTTCAGTATCTTAACCTTAAGACAGTTGGTAGGACTGTTTGGACAGGGGATCAGCAAGGCCGCTACCTACGCAAGACAACATAAACACAGAATAAACGTAGACAGATATCCATGCCTCGAATGGGATTCAAACCCACGTTCTCAGTGTTCGAGCGAGCGAAGACAGTTCATGCCTTAGACCTCGCGACCACTGTGTTCGGCAGCCGAGAGATGGTGGCAAAGAAAGTATTCTGCCGGTGGAGGTAATCAGTCCTCGGCTAATCACTTTATTGGTAGAGCCGTTTATATAACTTTAATACAGCTGGGCAGTTTAAGTAACCTTTCCATTGGAGGTGCAATGGCAAGAAAATTGTGTCTTTCGGAACATGCAACTTTAGAGGAACACCGTTTAGCTGCCTTAATGAGCTTAGTTCATGCATACAATTTCATCATTAGTAAGTAATTTGTAAAATATGCATTAAGTTTCCTCGTTTACAGCAAACAGTTGCTCCCCCCCCCCTGGAACTACAGCCCCAGTGGGCCTAGGCCTACCTCCATGAACTTCTCCGTTCACTTCGGTTTTTCTAGATCTTAGACATACGGTAGGACTCCTTGGGCGGGTGATCAGCTCGTCTCAAGGAAACAATTACTTCACTTTAGAAATATCTTCTGTCATTTAAATTCTTGAACGTCCAGTTTTGGCAGGGTACGTGATTAAAAAAAAGTACGTGGAAAATATAGTCGGACCAAAAGAAACCCATCCAACTAACGAAGTAACTAACGAAATAACAGACTAACTAACTAGTAGCACGCAACACCAGTCACTGGAAGAGTGCTGAGCGCAGTTCATCAGTTTCCATTCTCATTGACTGTGGGTTTTGTCAATTGTCCTCTATCTACTTCTTCTCTTTCGAAATATCAGATCTCCAAGTCCCCCCCCCATTTCACATGTATTTCTAATCTTATTCGGGCTACATATCTAGCCCATTGTAACCTTCTTGAATTCACTTGCCAAACAATTCTAGGTGACTCGTCCAAATCACGAAAATTTTCTTTATTTCTTTATTTACCGTATTTACGCATGTATAGGCCGCAGCACAATTTTCAGACAGAAATTATAGAAAAAATAATTTTCTTGGAATATTATTTCAGGAGTATTACACCCTGTATTACTAATTATGAATATAATTTTTTTTAAATGAAGTGCGATTTCGAATATTTCGAATATAAGCCGCACCCCAGTTTTCCTCTTGAATTTTTGGCAAAAAATGTGCGGCCTATACATGCGTAAATACGGTATTTCAGATGTCTGAGATCCAGACATATTCGTTTCCACATACTAACACACATCTCCTTTCTGAAGTCGAGTAGGAACTGGTTAGCGGTGTACAGGTGAGGCGGAAGCAGATACTAGCAAGCGGTAGCCAGTGGAGGCCAGCGAATTTAGGAGCCAATGGCCAAGGGCTGCGGCCATGAATAATTAGTTGTGAGATAGGCGCAAGCCAGTGAGGACCGGAGCCGTGGAACACGGAAACTGAGGGATCTACGACGTTGAGAGACGTTACTAAGCAACGATTCTTGAACACGCAGCAGACTGAGAAGACTTAATGCGGACTGTAGTGAACTGTGGTGTGCGTCAGTTAGTGGTAGCACTGAAATTAATTGTAGTTAACGAGTTGTAATACTCCACTAAGCCCGATTATCATTCCAAAGCCCGTGTCTAATCACTAACATGTGACAGGTTGTTAAAACGTGTATTCACGTTATTTATATTATAATATGATATTTCAGTATCCTGTTGCACTGAGGCATTATTATTATTATTATTATTAAAGTATACATTAATAATACAATAACATAAAAGGCATTAAGAATATGTCACTCACTAAAAATGTATTTTAATACTTTATGGTGTTAAAATCCTCAAAATGTCAACAGGACACTAAAAGTATATTTTATACCTTAAAAGTGATTATAAATATTTCTAAAATGTCTCTAGTTTTACATGTATTGTTTCTAGCCTACGGCATATTTCGGTCTCATATGGGCCATCATACAGAGGGACTGTACTAGTGACACACACACAAGAGAAATACGACACACAAAAACTACGACAGCCGAGTAGTCATGAGATAGAACTAAACACTGACATGCATGGGAGCACGATGGACAAGTGAACAGTGCAGCGGTCTCCCCAAAACCGAAAAGAAAAATCACTTAAAGATGGCCGACGTGAGGTCAAAAGATGTCGTAAACTAGAAAAAATACATGTAAAACTAGAGGCATTTTAGAAATGTTGATAATCACTTTTAATGTATGAAATATACTTTTAGTGTCTTTATTGAGATTTTAATGATTTTAAGATCATAAAGTATTAAAATACATTTTCAGTGACCTATTCGTCATGTCTTTTATATTGTTGCATCATTGACGTGTACTTTAATAATAAGGATTATTTTGTAACGTTTATCGTGTTTTGGAGCAGTTATATTCTTTTTATCACGGCCTTGACTTCAGTTTATTTTAGCTCGGTGCTATTTCACTGAATACCAATATCCTGTCTTCTTGTGCTTGTCGCTGCAAGCAGGAGTCTCATTACTTAATTTTCACAACACGCGCTGTTTCTCCACACATGACTCAACTCAACTTCCACGTCCTTTTCACAGACTCAACTCTCTAATTCCACGTAATTTTATCCAGTTTTAGTAATTCTAAAACTTTCTCACTCGCAGAGCGGGCTGCGCGGCTCGAGAAAACTCTAGAAGTCGATGATGGAGGGGGGTAAATTCGAGAATCTTCGAGAGGGAGCAGCGCGACGCTGGAATATAGGCTCCCCCCCCCCTCGCAATAGGTTAGCGCGACGGTATTTTAGACAAGGAAATTAAAGTCGACATCAGCTACATAAATAGGAAATCTTTGTGTACACAGATAAAATGGATCCAAGAATATAATGCGCACCCAAAATTTGAAACGATAAATTTAAAGAGACATTCGTTTTACACGTCAGTTTGCAGTTCACTGAGTGTGTGAAATCTGAGTCTCTCTCTGCGGTGACTATGTTAAATACTGTCTTCTGATATGACACCAAAGTCTCGAGTTTCTGGTACTCTGTATGGAATCATACTCAGTGAATTCAGTTAATAGCTTTTAAATGTAGTAAACGTAATTATCCTTGTATTAAATATTTCTGGAAACCTCTCATCACAGTTTGTTACATGTTAGCTTGAATGCGAGCAATATGTATCCCTGTATTTTCACTAATTTTCGGAAGAAGAAACTGTATATTTTCTGTCACGTTAAAATTAAAACGCAAGAAAATTCAAATTGAAGTTTTTTTTTTGGAAATATTTAATACATGGATACTTGTGTGATGTATTTAGAAACTATTCAGTAAATTTTGTATACCTTTTGTGTAAAATCAGAAGTTCTAGCAAGCACTTACAACTGCTTTCTTTAATATACGTATTTCAGTCTATTGTACTGCAGCTATGATGAATTATAAATTAACAGATCTGTAAGAGAATGAAAAATGTATATTTCCATTAGTGCATATTTAGATTATTCAAATAAAAAAAATATACCGTAAATTGCCAACTTTTTACCACTAATGCCCGTAATTTATACAGACTACTTTATACAGAATTCTTAGGTATGCTTCGGATATTTATCTTACAGACTTTACGCGTGCAACTCTAGTGATTCATTAGGTATGGCCACGGAACCAAGAAATTAGTGTATCCTAGATTTTGAGAGCCTTCAGTGTTAGTGATACTGATGTAGGAAAGTAAGCAGTACAACCGTGGATTGTCCTTTATTATGGTACTCACGGCAAGTTCAATAAATATCCATTAAGTAGTGCAAGAATCATTAAGAGAAAAGAACAGGCCTACACGAACACAAGCCTGTGTCCTTCTTGAGGTTATTTATGTATAGATTAGGCGAGCTGAAGCAGCCCATGAGTCTCCTCGCACCCTGGAACCCCAACACGCATCGTATGAATAAGATAACGGTAAAAGACTGGCTGGGCGTTCCTTGGGATTACACCGGTTCCGACAACCCATGCAAGACCTTGACCTCTGGCGACCTCTCGGATACTGTAGGTGTGTTGGAACGCTGTATAGACTCCTGACGCAGCACTGCCTTGACCTCAATCTTTTCTTCTCAACATTTTATGGGCATGTACCATTCTGAGTTATTTGATGGCACTGAGGGAAGAAAATGACCAGAGTGTCTGAGATCAAAGTGTCATGTAGGAATACATCTGGTCCTAAGAAAATCCTTTATGGTGTGATTATGATTCAAACAGCTGAAGATAAAATCCCGTGACGGGTACTTATGAATATGTAATAGTAGTCAGCCTTAGGGGTGAGTAAAAGCTGGGTAATTTCATGACTAGCAATATTGACTCTGCTGTGCGGAGTTTCATTTGAAAACAGAGCCACCGCATTGTCACGCATCACGTCACAAATAATGTAACGTTAATGAAAACAATGAAATAATATCGAGTACTTTATCAGACAGGCCTAAATTCTCATCCAGTATACTCGCTGTTAAGCTACTGGGGTGGGACTGTCCCTTGTACTGCCGCCACTTCTGGCCTATTGTACCAACCCCCAGATGATAGGTAAAGGTGATTGTGAAGCAGTTGGTGGAAGGAAGATTGGCAAGGGAAAACGAAGTACTCGGAGAAAATCTCCCCCAGCGCCACTTTGTCCACCACAAATCCCACTTGACCAGACCCGGGATCGAATCCGTGCCACCGCAATGGGAAGCCAGCGACTAACAGCTCGAGCTATGGCGCGGCCTTCAACTTCCCCTTCCTAACTTCGAACATCAAGCGGCTCATCGAGTAGATTCGTATGTTGCTTCCTCGAGAAAGAAATTCTTCTGAAAAATTAACGTTTCCCCTTGAGAAATCCAGCACATTTTCCTTTTTCTGTTTTAGCTGTTCTGTTGACGTCAGATTAGTGTCAGAGGGAGGTTGTTTTATCGCCGTCCAGAAATATTATCTTGAGTTTGAGGTTAGACCCAGAGAGAATGTACCCCCGTAACCTTTCCCTTAGGTTTTCCCCAAATACATATGAATTAACCAATCTGACGATAGAGGATATCTCTTCAGCAGTTTATGGTTATTCGACTGTTCAAGAAACAACTTTCTGTCACGGAATCCGAATATTCATAGTCGCTATAACAGGATTTTGTTAACTAACTTCAAGGAACTGAGACCTTCTTGAGAAGCCGCTAGTTGTGCCGCCACTCAAGAACTCCCCAACATTTTATGGAACATGAAGTTTCATTACCGTGTTCACAAATGTCCTTCACTGAACCCAATCCTAAGTCAGATCAATCCAGTCCATCCAACTTATCTAAAATCCATTCTAATAAAGAGGTCTTGTTATTTCACCTAATAATTAGACACTTCAATCTAATTCACATCTTCATTCAAGATATCATGAAAGGGACTTAACGACTTATGCTTTCCTCCCTTGTAGAAGTAACCAATACATGATTCCGATTTTTTCTAAAGTTTATTCTTGCTCAGCTAGTCAAAAGATTTCCGCTTTAATAGAACTCGACACTGAACCGTATCCTAAAATAGTTCAATTATGTCACGCCGTTACATCATGTTTATCTGAGGCCGTTTTAATATTATCCGATAATTTACATTCAGGTCTTCCAAGTGATCTCTTTCCTTAAGGCATCCCAACCAAATTTTCGTGTATTTCACATATCCCCAATTGTGACACAAGTCTCACCTCGTTGTCCAAGATTTAATTACCGTATATTATTATTTGGAGCTCCTCATTTTGTATTTTTTCCTAAATATATGTGCTAGAGAGAACTAATACAAATATTAATGTTCCGGGCAGAATTCGATTCCCCTTGAGCACGTGTGGGACCGTGCTGCTTCGCTTTAAGCTCGGAATTGGAGGAATATTAGTGGCACCGTGTAACGAAATTGTGTCTCTCTATAGAAATCGTCTTGAACCTGTTTGACACATGTTCCATAATGGAGATACGGACCAGCGACCCTGAAGCAGAAGACATTTTAAGCATCATATTTATAAATGGATATATGAATGGCTGGAAAGTCATGGGATGTCTGGATGGGTTTATATTAGCCAGCGGGCAGGCAGGCGGATGTATGTATATATATGGCGGGGGGGGGGACTAGGCAGACACAAACAGGATATTGAGAATATTTGGACCGAAGAGAGATGAAGCGACAGGAGTTTGGAGAAAACTGCATAATGAGGAGCTTCATAACTTGTACTCTTTTTCAAATATAATTAGAATGATAAAGTCAAGGAAGATGAGGTGGGCAGGGCGTGTAGCAAGAATCGGGAAGAAGAGGAATGCATAAAGGATATTGGTGGGAAAGCCAGAAGGAAAGAGACCGCTGGGAAGACCAATTCGTAGGTGGGTGGACAATACTAAAATGGATCTTAGATAGGATCGGATGGTATGGATTGGATAGATCTGGCTCAGGATAGGGATAAGTGGAATGCTCTTCTGAACACGGTAGTGAACCTTTGGGATCCATAAAATACTGGGAAATTCTTGAGTCGCTGCAGAATTAGAGGCTTCTCAAGAAGGGCTCAGCTCCATGAGTAAGTAAGCTAGACACAGAAACGCAGGTTGACAGATGAATGGGAGAGAAAGATATAATAGTTCAATAGACTGATGGTTACTACGGTAGGTGCCCGTGTAAGATAAGTAGATAGGCTTGACAGAGATACGGATTTGCAGTGTCAGTTACGAACTCGGGATCAGTTGAGTGCACCGTCAAGTTAGACTACACACTACATATCCGTGTACGAGAAGTTGCCTCTCCATACGGCGCGCTCGCAGAGTGCTGTACGTTTAAAGGCACTGACTGCATGGCATTGACTGATCGTGTCGTCTTGGTATCCAGCCCTGCTTGGACGCTTGGTAAGATATGGACATTTAACGGCTTCATTTTCAGTATGAAACACAACAGAAAGTCAGATGGGCGGCGGTGGAGAAAAATTACCGACAAAAAGGCGTATAGGTTTCACTCTTCTTTGTAAAAATGTAATTCGGGCATGTCAGCCAATGATATCTGGCTCAGTGACACAGAACTCCAATTTATATTATATAAGAAATAACCGAACTGTTGGAGACACAGCAGGCTGGGAAGGACTGAGAGGGTAGTGAATTGTAAAATGTGGAGATCAGCGATAGAGTTATAATTACTTGTAACTGGAAGTGGTGTCTACAAGTGGTCAGTAAAGCCATTCGCCAGTCCATACCCCGTCTATAGTCACACCCCTGAAATGTGAAAATCTGTATCCAGAATCGCAAATTTTTATTTTCCGGTGGTTAGAACTATTTTCGTTTTAAATTCTATAGTTAGTTTTCGAGACCTTGAAGGGAGTAGATAAAATGAGTGGCCGGACATGGACCCGTTTCAATTAACAAATTTTCTTGGTCTTAAACCAATCCTACATTATTATTATTGACTTCATTAATATTTGACGTGGAGACTATCCTTCCACAATTGTAGTCATATATTTTTAACAACCCATAAAAGAGTCTGACATGTGTGTCGTATGGTTGAATTCGTACAATGCGTAGCATGTTGGAGCAGCTAACTTGTGATGCAGCGTCACAAGTTAACAGAGCAGTGAGCCGATGTATTTACGCTGTTGGGATAACATCCCGTTCGATGGGCCAGTAATCCAATTCAACATGCGTATTTTCCTCTCTTTTCTGCTCGAACCCAGGGGAGATTAAGGATTAGACCCCGATCACGCACGCACACACACACACACACACACACACACACAAACATAAAAGAGCTCCGGAATTTCATGTAACCCCTTTTTCTGAAGTGGCTGTCCAAAAAAATGAGGGAGCTTTGCTTTGTTCTCTAACATTCCTAATTTTTTGCCAGATTCAGGTTCATAACCGGAAGAAATAATAACAATAATGGCAAGCCTCTATCTGACCCTTGGGGCCCAGTTGCAAAGTTGGATACGGACTTCTAGTTTATGTTACTACCAGCTTGTTAAAAGACTGAGCCATTATCAACAACAATGACTGCAATTATTGTATGAGAGCACTTGCAAATATATTCTGTTGTTTGTCGATTACAGAAGCAAGATAAAACGTCATTAAGAATCACTGGGTTGTACTTTGTTTAGGGCAATATTTTATGTCTTAATGAGGGAAGAAATAGAGGTTATATTTTATTAACGACACCGAATTCCACGCGAATATTTTTCTTTAAAGTTAACAGTATATCTACAATATTAAAATATAGATGATGATTCGTGAGCTCTGATGAATCACGTTGCAGAGCAGAAAGGGGCTGTGTTGCTAGATGTGTAACGAAAGGCATTTTTCTCGAATTGGTATTAGTCCAATCTCAAACTGAAGGAGCAGCCGTTGATTGGAAACAAAAAATGGAACAGGCATTAAATAACTAGGCTCTCTGCATTATGTGCATGTCGCATAGTGTTCTCAGTAAAATCAATATAAATATATGTGACTACTGGACACAGCTGAGGGTAAGAAATTCACAGAGTATTTTTATATGAAAATCTCTCGGGAAGTGGTCCTTTTCAAGATTCAGAAATATTAATTGATTATTGGCATGTTTATCGGCATTATTTCAGTCGAATATTATCTCGGTCATGACAGCCGGGAATTCATCCGAGATTCGAACCGAATATTTCCCAGAATACAAGTAGCGAATATCACCGCTACATCAACTTACTCGGAGGAATATTGAGTTGGATATAGGAGTGCGTGTAACTTTAAATGGATCCAAGGAAACTAAATTATGAGGATATCAATTGGCCTGAACTACCTTATAATCATGACTTTGGTACAAGCGGTGTTTAAATTTGGTTTACCTTATCAAAGAGTTGGTTAATTTACCGGGAAGGACCATGATGTACCGACGGTTTATTAAGCCAACAAGCTTACAGAATGGCGTAGAATCTTCTTTCAGTGTCTGACAACCCTCTCAATGTCTACTCTACATACTGCCGGAAGGAAGGTTGATGATGAATTATGAATTTTAATGAATTTAAGGGTGTTATAAACAGGACAAGTCTAGACTTTAGTTGGTCGTGAGACAGTCGCCGGCCAGTAAGGACGTGAACACAGCAGCTGTGGAAACTACTGCTTTGAAAGCCTTTACGAGGCGACAACCGGCGAAGAGACAGCAGACCGAGAAGACATCGTCCGTGCTGTAGTGAACTACAGAGTGTGTGAATTAGCAAAAGCGCTATAGTTACTTGTAGTTAGGGACCCCGGCATAGCTCAGGCTGTTAGTCGCTGGATTCCTACCCCGGCGGCCCTGGTTCAATCCCGGGTCTGGTCAAGTGGGATTTGTGGTGGACAAAGTGGCGCTGGGGCAGGTTTTCTCCGATTACTTCGGTTTCCCCTCCCAATTTTCATTCCATCAATTGTTCCACAATCACCCTCACCTATCATCTGGAGCTGGTACAATAGGCCAGAAGTGACCGCAGTACAAGGGACTTAGTCCCACCCCACTAGCAATAAAAAATACTTGCATTTACGTTCTGTAAGAGTTCAGTAAATCTTAATAACAATCCAAACCCCGTCTATAGTTACTCAGTCACACGTCAGTAGTCTGGAATTAATTACGTCAACTGATGTCAAGATGGAAAGCATCCAGCAGAGGTTTGCGACCCTCTGTTTTAATTGTTTCTTTCCTCAAGTTTATCACGGTTATTCTCACCGCCATCTGTGAGCCGATTGTTTAGCAAATGTAGAAGCCTCAACATCTCACAACCATATAGACCTCCACGGCCTGTTATAGGGATAACTGTACATTTTAAATAATAATAATTCAATTCTTTGTTTATTTACACGATTAGCTCAACAGCCAATGGTCACATACAGAGTCAGCACGAATACAAACAAAAGCAATATGGCAGCACAGGACAGAACAAAAGAAAAACGAATCACTTTAGGCTTTTAACACTCAAACAAGAGTTAATGAAAATGTCTAAGTTTACAAATTGCATTTGCGGTTGAAACACATCTGGCTGAAGGACAGTGGGTAGAAGAGCAAGTGAACATGTTGAAGTTATGCATTCTCCGATTAAGAATCCGGGGGGGGGGTATTTCGAGGACAGAGGAGCGACATTTAGTGCCACTAAATATATTTATTATGAATAAAGCCTCAAAGTGACATCGCAATTTATGCCTGTCTGATATAAAGGGCTGACTCTACAGCCCTTTATTGAACCTTGGCCGCTTTTTTAGTTTCTAGAACGTTTATGCAGTCGGTAGGACTCCTTGGACGGGGGATCAGCTCGCCACAAGACCGCTACATGCACACAGGTCACCACAAGCACAGAATAAATGTACACAGACATCCATATTTCGAGTGGGATTCTAACCCACAATCGCAGTGCGTGAGCGGGCGAATCAAGTTCATGCCTTAGACTGCGGAGCCACTGTGATCGGTGCCTGTTATATAGTGTCAGCAAATAATAATAATAATAATAATAATAATACAGGGATAATTTTGCCCGGAATTCTACGAGTAATTATATTGTGTGCTGCAGTGCAACAACCTGACGATAATATATTCCTCAACTTTATGAGACCAGTACTTGTTATGAAACTCACTTTGTTGGCTTTACATAAATAACCAGCGCTGCTTCTTAATATGCAAGTTCATTTTCACCCTGTCATTAAACCTTAGCTCCATTACAGCAAAGTTTGCCTTTATTCACAACAAATGAGATGCCTGGAGTGTGGACACCATGCAGACTACTGAATTCGTATAGTCTCTGAGCGTACAAGTTTGTAATGTTGACTAGCTCATAACCTGAAGCAGCTTTGAAATTATAAGGGAAGAGACAGGACACTCTAACCTTAATATTTTTCACAAGAGAGCGCCACGTTTATCCCTGCTGAAGCGCTTCCGGCGCCCAGCGTTTGTTAACTGATGAACTATACAGTCTCTGTGACATTACGTTTCGAAAATAATGAAATATTATTGACAAGTATTTAATATAATATTACACATTACATCTACGCCATAGTATTAATTTCCTGCTGGTAAACTGTGTCTCATGTAGATTTTGTAGATACATACATCTAAGATCTATCGATAATTGGAGGGAAGAGGGAAGAAATGATAGGAGGTTGCAGAAAATTTCATAATGAGGATCTTAATAACTTATACGCTTCGCCAAATATAATTAGAGTGAACAAGTCAAGGATGTGAGATTGGAAGGGCATGAGGCACGCATGGGGGAGAAAATGAATGGATAGAGGATTTTTGTGGGAGAGTCAGAAGGAAAGAGAACACTAGAAATACAAAGACGTAAGTAGTAGGATAACATTAAGATGGATCTTAAAGACAGAGGATGGAGTGGTATGGATTGGATTGATCTTGCTTAGTATAGGGACCAATGGCAGGTTCTTGTTAACACTATAATTAACTTTCGGGTTCCATACAATGTTGGGGAATTCTTGAGTAGCTGATCGACTGGAGGCTTCCCTAGAACTCAGCTCCATGGAGTCAGCTGGTTCTATGATATATTATTGTAGCAAATAAAATAAAACTTGTTCCTTAGTTATCAGCATGAAACGGAAAGCTAAATATACATTTCATGCAACCGCCATTTTGCTAGTTCATGTTCTTTAAAACACTTCCACAATAAAAGCCGAGTATTTTTTGAAGCTGTACTATCAGACATCGCTTCAAGAGCCTTCATTAAGTGGCCGCTTCCACAGCACAAATTCGTGCTTTCGCAGTTTTGTTATTACAGATTGAAATTAAATAAAAGTACGCGTTTGGCTGGCCTGCAGTTGAATAACGCTTACACCAAAATTACTAATAATTGGTCTGGTTCAAAAGGGGGTGGATTTACACATATGCATAACATTTCTTGTATCATGATTATCTCATAGACCCATATTTTATTCTAAAGGAACAAAAGTAGGATAATAAATAGTGCCTAATATAGTAGTACATAGGCATAATTTACAAACGAGTAACAACTTCTATTTAAACAGATTTCTACGTGATGCACATTTATAGAAATGCGATGATAAATCAAATGTATTTTATGTCATGTTAACTGTTTTTGTAACATATTATTGTAGTCTGCTTAAATGAACATAAAGACAACTGAAAAGTTATAATTAAAAATATTGCATTCAGAATGTATATGTTCTTTTAATTGTAATATACTTCTCTGGTCTTCTTAAATAATCATTTAAAAATATAAATATCTCTCTACTGAGCTTCAGTTTTAATTCTTCTGTCTCTATTGCTTGACTTGCCGCATTACTGATAAGATACGTGACCTGGATGTAAACTGTTTATGTATTATTTTACGAATAAAATATATCAAGTGTCTAGTGTGCATTATTTTGACTCTATTTTCACTATTCAAACCGTGACTTATAACTACAGGTGACTAAGCTATTTAATAACAAAATGTAAATTCTTTCGTTTATTTTTTGCAAATATTAACAATAGCCATTTACATAAATATCAACTTGTGTAATTATAGTATGCTGATGATGTGAATCTACTGGTAATAATATAGTTCCCATAAAGAACACAGTAACTTTAATTGACGCTATTAAGGGGGCTGGTCTAGAAGTAAAGAGATAGAAAACTAAGTATATGTCGCTGTCTCGTCACCAGAATGCAGGGCAGAATCATGACATAAATATAGCTAACAGATGTCTTGAAAATGTGGCACAGTTCAGATATTTGGGAACAACTATAACAAATCAAAACCTGATTCAAGATGAAATTAAGAGGAGATTGAATTCGGGTAATGCTTGCTACCATTCAGTTCAGAGCCTTGCGTCTTCTCATCTGCTGTCTAAAGGCATAAAAGTTAGAATACAGAAAATTATAATTTTGCCTGTGGTTCTGTATGGTTGTGAGACTTGATCTTTGACATTAAGGGAGGAACATAGGTGGAAGATGTTTGAGAACAGGTTGTTGAGGAGAATATTTGGACTGAAGAGGGATGAAGTGACAGGAGGTTGGAGAAAACTGCATAATGAGGAGCTTCATAACTTGTACTCTTCTCCAAGTATAATTAGAATGATCAGGTCAAGGAGGATGAGGTGGGCAGGGCATGTAGCACGAATGAAGGAGACGAGGAATGCATATAGGTTATTGGTGGGAAAGTCAGACGGAAACAGACCACTGGGAAGACCAAGATGTAGGTAGGTGGACAATGTTAATATGCATTTTAGAGAGATAGGATGGGATGATATGGACCGGCTCGATCTGGCTCAGGATAGGGCTCTTGTGAACCTTCGGGTTCCATAAAATGCTGGGAAGTTCTTGAGTATCTGCACAATTGGCGCCTTCTTTAGAAAGGCACAGCTTTATGAATGAGTGAGTGTACAGGTATTATTTAAATTGATCCATAATATTGACAAAGTTACGAACGAACGGCTATAGAAGGAACTGAAAAAAAGACACACTGAACGAATGATCGTGACCTGATCTACAAAGAAGAATATCGAATCGGCAAAAGAAAGCCATTGCGAACACCAAGTAATCTCTTGTAATGCTCCTTAGCAGGCAATCTGGTCTCGATACTGCTTACTGATAAGACAGTGATAAATATAATGAAAATATATAATGAATTTTAAAATTAAACATTATAAACTTGCAACCGAGTTTTACGTATATTTTTAGCGTGTGTTAGTCAGAGACGTGGTTTCGCGTGAATTACAATATTATTACAATTCTTACAAATCCGCGTGTAACTAGATTAATTTAATTTGCATATGCAAATTTTTGACCTATTAAAACAAAAACATTGAACGGAATTGCGCTGTGATAAGGCTCTTGACTCGTATCCGGGAGATGCTCTGTTCTAGTGGGGGCATCTCCTTTCCTGACGTTTTTTCGTGGTTTTACTAAGTCACTCCAAGCATGTGTCGGAATATTACCTCGATCAGGCCACGACACATTCCTTCCGAATTCACCATTTACCATACTACTCTACATAATGATTTAGCTCTTCAGAAAGTCGTGAAATAAATGTAAAATAAAACGAAACATGCAATAGCCTATATTATTGAGATACAGATATATTTCAGATACAGTTTCTCTATGAGGTATTTAAATACTTACCTCAATGTAGATTCTCGTTTATTGTTTGTCACACACAACTGAGCAGCATTTGTTGTACGAGATTGGCTACTGGCACCTTCAGCGTCTGGTTGTACACCGCTGCTCAAAACGTACTACTTCGTAACTCTTCACCTGCAAACAGCTAACTGCATTCTATCCGATTAAGGCCTTTAACCGTGGGTGCGGATGTGGCCACACGATGGCCATGTTTCTGCTATGCTCACTGTCAGAATGAGAGATACTAAGCTTGCAGATTCACTAGAGCAACTTGCAACACCAGCTGTCTTGTTCCGGGAACGCATGCGTATATCCCGTTCGCGAACTAACCTTAAAAATATTGAAAAATAAATCTTGCAGCTTCGGTGTTCGACACGAATAAAGCAAAACAGTAAAGGAGAGAGCCCTTTGGTTTTATTACCACCAGTACTGATGTGTCGCTTGATCGTTAAGTGTCTGTATTCACAGTATTTAGTACTGCGAGGCATTTAGCTGATAGCTTTTCGAACATATTGTCCCACTTATCGCAGAGACCAATCAAAGTTTTTCGTATTTGTTATCGTGTCTTCTTTTTATAGGCACCAATGTAGCTCAGTCAATATAGTGACTAAGCTATGTGTTGGGCGACCGGGCTTCGATTCGCGATATGTACAGTTTTTCTGTTCACCACTGTATCTAGACTGGATCTGTGGGCAAGGTAGCCTACTATCCAATGGGCACTGGAATTCTATTTCCGGGGGTAACGCTCTGGGGCATGAAGCTGACCAATCAACTCCATCCAGAGCCCAAGTAGAATGTATGGAGATTTACCTCCATTCCCCACATGCCTTCATGGTGTGGTGCTTAATGAACCTTTTGACGACGGAGATTTCAATGGACACCGAATCCAGTGGTATGGATTCGGTGTTAGAATATTTACATTTTGCGCAAATATTATTAATATTGTCATTCTCATTTGGGTTTCGGAAAATGAAAGTTCTTGAGTCTTGTAACGAAATGCGTGAGCCAGCGTATGGAATGGAAACACCCAAAGTTCCTTGCATGGAACAAATCCAGATCTCAACCAGTAGCGAGAAGAATTATACTGACAGTGGTTTGGGACCCGTGAGGAGCAGCAGGAAAGGAGTGACGACAAACACTGCAAATTATAGTGAGATGCTGGGGCACAAGTTGAAGCCATTAGGAGAGAATACCAAGAGCAACCGCTGTCAAAAGATCTGCTGTTGCATGGCAATGCATGCCTCCATATTACCGCCCACACTGTTGAAACACCCTAGCAGCAAGGCTCTGAAATCTTAGAACATCGACCATACAACCCTGACCTTCTTCCGTCGAATTTTCATCTGTATTGACCCCAAAATAAATGCCTTACGAAGCTATAGTCTTACCGGAGACCATGAGCTGAAGGAGGCGGCACGTAAGTGGCTGGCGATTCTGTGAAAAACACTGCTCTTTCACGACATGTGTGCTTGTGCAGCGCTGGATCAAATGCATGGAAAGACAGAACAGTTGTGTTCAAGAAAGACGCACTTGTGAATTATGCATTTCTGTTGTGTTCATTTTATTAAATACATCGCGGATTCTTTCTGACTTAGCCGGGTAGTGAGAGTTCTACAGGATTAGAAATTTATGCTATTAAATAGTTGTTTTTATGAAATCTGCTCCAAACCCCTTATTTTTCTTCTCTTAGCTATACATAAGTCTCCCAATTGGAATCTCGCCCCAAGGATTTTTAAATGATTCGTAAATTGCTATGTATTTCTCAGGTTTCTCTCGTTCCTCTTTAACCCAATGCACTTCGCTTCCTGAAAACATACGTCGAAAAACAAGAACCATTAAGGCAATCCAATGGCGACCATCAATATAGTCATCTTAATCGCTACAGTTACGGTTATCTTTATTAGCTTCGCTAACGTCTGTTACTTCAGTTCAGCCTTCGTAAAATTTATGTTCACTGAAGGGGTTAGCTCAGGGGAAACGCGTCTAACTCTTATCCGGGAATAATGGGGCTCGAACCTCGTCGCCTTCCTGAGATGGCCAAAGTTGCCGTCACTTCAGGTCATAACAATTTTCCTGTGATTCGTTATTTTCTCTTCTTATTGACGCTACATAACATCTACAGCTGACAGAATAAACAAATGACATGTGACTCAAACACCAATAACGATGAAAACTATTCTTTTAACCTTTCTTAGGAAACAATTACAGAACCTCACTCTCTGTCTCAGGCGGCACGCGGTAGCGTAGTTGGTTGAGGCACTATACTACAAGCCGGAATGTCACGGGATCGAATCACGATGAGATGGATTTTTTCAATTGACCTAATCCTTCCAGCCGCACTATGGCCCTGGGGTTGACTCAGCCTCTAACAGAAATGAGTACCAGCAATATTCCTGCGGGTAAATGGCTACCGGCGCGTAAGGCTGACAACCTTACCGCCATCTGTAAGTCGATTGTCTAGAGCAGCGTTGGCCAACCTAATACATCTCGAGGGCCAAATTTAGTTTATAGAACACCATCAGGGGCCAGATACGGTGTTTCTTTCAGAAGAGTGGTCGGGGAGTATTGCCCCCCAAACCGAATCAGTCACAACCCGTATAAAAACAGTGCATTTAAACCTATGTATTTAAATTTTACGTTGCACCAATAATATTAAGCCGATATTGAAAATTTCACCAATCGATTTTATTGCCTTCTATCTCTTCTACCCCCAGAGCATTTTTTCTTAAAGAAACACTGGCCAGATCATGTCTTATGTTTAGTTTTATATATGCCGGGGGAAAATGCAATTATAATTTAAGAAAGAAAAATAAAATGCCTTGAAATGTGCAATTACTTACCATAAAACAGCACAAATTCCTCTTTCAGCAGGGATGAGCACAAAAGACTTTCAATCATAGTTTTTATGGTCTAATGATTATACCTAAATCCTCATATACACACTGTTTTAATGAGAGCACTGTGGTTTCATAAAACTGGAAACCANGGATATTTTTACTCTTTTTTTACACTCTCTGCCTCTTTATTTCCCCCCCCCCCCCAAAAAAAAGCCCGTCTTACGCCATTGAAGAAGGCAACTTCACCGACATCTTGGTAATGCGTGTGGTGTTACCTTAACAGGAACTCGCTAGTCGCTTTTCCTTGCTTCACTACAGTTCGTTGCAGTTTTTAGCAGAAGAATGATGAAAGAAGCTGTGAATTGTCTGCCACTGGCTGAGTAGACTTGAGATACGTGGCATCAAGGCCGAGTTCAAACACGGATGTTTAAAGTCTCTGCAGCGGGAGTTTGTCCAAGAAAACCACAAAACAGCAAATATTGGCTGAGTGAAGCTTGTGTTTAGTTCAAACGTTGTATTGTTTCGCTGCAAGGTTAAGGGGCTGCTATTAATTTGACAGGCACATATGTGATTTCACAATAATATTCAACAAGGATTTCATAACAAAAAATGTTATTTTTTTTAAATCCAGATATTGTGGTTTTAAATCCGGAGACAAGGATGTTTCACCATCTCAGATTTTCATGTAGTGAATCTAGAAGGAACATCGGCTTTTTCACACCTTTTTCTTACTTGATCTTACAATTGTTATCAACTATAATCTGGGACGATGATATATATAGATGAATATAAGATGATTTTCGTTTAATCAACTTCATTGTTTCAAATTTCGTAATAAGTGGCACGTAAGTTCATAGAGGCCCGTTTTGAATACAAATAATATAGAATAGCAAATCACAAAATCTGCGCATGTCACAACATCTCTACTGTCATATCCTGTAATCAGCATACACGTTTTTGTCAAAACAGCTTATTTCTTACACGTTACAAAAATGAAAAAAAAAAACATTGTTCTGAGTAACTGTAGCGGAACACGTGTGGAGCCATAAATAATATCTTATTATATTACACAGTTTTAACATTTTAGGCAATTATAGAGAGACATATTTCAGTAAATACATTTTTCTTGACAACTGGTTAATTTACTGCTGTGCAGTTCCTTTGATGCTGCTTCTATGACAATCACAATAACTTTACAGTTTACTTGAACTCTATTTATGCTACATCTCTCTGATCTCCTCAGAGAGGGGAAACAACCTTCAGGCTTCTCACTACCAAGCCCTTATTCAACCATACAGGCCCACTCTTCTCTTCGATCTGTATGCTTGTTAAAGATAATTTTGTCTCCCTTCCAGTATATTCTCATACTTTTCGTTTAAAAACGTTAGAAATTTGTATTTCTAGTAAGCAGCAAGGTCGCCTTTCCTGGCCCCGCCACCACCCTCTCTCGGAGGGCTAGCGTCCCCCACACCGAGGGCAGCCGCGACCTGGGCCAAAAGCCGACTCTCTCGCATCCCTTCCGCCCGTGCCCTGCCGACCCTCTCGCCACCCGCCACCGAGGGCAGACTCGGATCCGTAGCCCAAACACAAGGCAGCCTCTCCACGCCGCCCGTCCCCCCCAGGCAGCGAGGGCATTCCCCTGTGACCAGGGCCTGAGTTCAACGCTTCTTCTTCTCAGCCCCCGCACCGAGGAGCTGTGACCAAGGCCGCCTGTCCTCGCCCCTGTAATACGGTGAAGTCAGGCGCTGCATCCTTAACCTGGGATCAAGGTCGCCTCTCCACGCCCTCGCACCGAAGGCAGCGGCTCCCAACCGCGGCCTAGACCCAAGGCCGCCTCTCCTTGAACCTCCCCACCGAGAGGAGCCGCTCATGTCTACGACCTGGGCCAAGGCCGACTTTACTGTCCCCCCCATCCCGCAATAGACTTATTGTACTGATCATTTTCATGTAGCAAGTCTTTTGTCATAATTCAGTTACATGATTAGACGTTTACACGTTTACGAGTAATGTGGCTTGCAGAAGATTTATGCCAACGTGAAATTTTCTTCTGAGATTATACAGTTGTAGGTCCTATACGAAGTGCCTTGCTGAGGTGTTGTGCAGTCAAGGCCATTGATTCCATTTGCACTTTCATCGACTGTCATATTTCTTTATAATTCAAATATATGTATGGCCTGGTTATTGTTAATGCTATTGTTAAAATTTAATCGAAATGAATTGTTGTTATTATTATTATTATTATTATTATTATTATTATTATTGCGTAATAATCCCGGGATAAATGTTTTCAAACAAGCAGATATGTGAAATAATTTGTCCTGCCGCCCATTTGCAGATCTCCGCTATAATTAGATAAATTTTCTAGAAGTGGAAACAGAAAACTCGCCACCGCTGTTACACTACACACCAGCACTGGATGCAACCACGAGCCAGCTACAACTTACTTCTCGTTGTCCCAATCGATTTTACTAGGGTGCATCTTACGTCATCTTCCCAGCTCCTACCTTGTTTCAAGTGGCAGCTTTCATCGCATTTCCCGACAAAGTTGTCTATAAATCTCCTAGCAGAGCTACACGTGAGGTCCATTCTGTCCCCTTTGGATTCTCTGGTCTAGCGATGCTAGAATCCCCTCGTTATGTGTAACTTACATGAAAATTCTCTTCTGTAACAAATCATTTCGTAGAGATTGAGAGATTTGCTTGTAATCCTAATTCTGAAATTTGGACACGGACACACTTCACCTTCATTTCTCGTATTTGTTTCTTTATGTCAGTGAGTGAACTAGAGTTTGTGCAGCTCGCCCGGCGGTTAGACTAAATCTATATCCCAAGCTAGGTTTGCGTAATTGTATGGCGATTACTTGTACTGAAACTCCTGAGACATCGAATATTTCGCGACATTTTTTTTTATTAGCGATTATTGGTGTACTGATATGTTGCTGTAAGTGCGGTTTAGCATCAGACCATAGAGCATTGCGTGTAACTTTGACTCATTTTCCTTTCCAAACCTGACGGAATTACGTCTGTTTGTGTGTTTCGATGACGACCTAACATCGTACGAGCCACTTCGTGAATTTTCATAAAACACGACCTGAGCGTGATGCTATTGGAATGACTACTCCTTGGTCTATTTATTTACCCTTCTACAAGTGCATAGCCCATGTAATGTAGGATGATATGAGATATCGACGAAGAATTACAGAAGATGTGGAAGGAAAGGGCTGTGGATTATTTCAAATTTCTGGCATTACAGCATTTCTCTGAATGGTGTGGGAAAATCGGGAATATATAAAAAATCTCGGTACTTATTTATGTACCTGTGTTTTTACAGTTAAAAACTACGTATGAAAAAAAAAACAAAAGCCACTGAAGGCTGCATTATTAATTTTATGCCAACAACAGAGCAAGACTGTGTATCTTAGACCACCTCGCCTGAGCTACGCGGAGTCCCAACAATTGCAAATTCAACTTTCTGTGAGGCATTTTAAGAAATTACCCTAAAGACGATGAAAATTCTGTCATTATTACTTGGTTCTTTGATTCAGTTCCAGTACGAATTTCTCTTGCTGAACATTGGTGCTGAAATAACCTTAATTAACCATGGAGGAAGTGTCCGTATCAATAGGTGTTAATCTCTCCCTGACCGAAATTTTGTGATTGAAAATACTGGTGCGTTCTAATCGTGAACTAGGGACAGCGCGGCAGTATCGATCCTTCGTGCAGTCTGCATCCCAGCCGACGGAAGGCAAGCGAGGAACAAGCAGCGTACAAGCATTGACGAGATGCATCATTTAGAGCACGCCTTTGTAGAATCAGCGTTATTCGAAAGACGATTTCAGTGTAGGACTTTATGCTGCCTCATGTGTTGTAAATACACATGTACAGCGAATCTTCTATATTAATGAAAAATGGGCAAAAATTTCTTACTTCGGAAGGAATAAGTGATTCCATCAGTATAGGAATCAATAATTTCTTTCTCGTATGTAGTAGAAAAAGAAGCATTCTGACCGCAAAATATATACAAACAATTATCACAATATTGCAATCCCTAGTACATGTATTTACCATATATTCAGTTGAACATAACATAGTCAATACGACTCACCTCAGATGTGCTATGAATTCAATTCTTGTCTGAACATAGTGGCAACACCAAGCAAATTTTATTACATCTAAATATCAATAGTGTTAGTTCTACATTTTCCGGTATATTTACAGAATAAGCCGACTCGGTGAGAGTAAGTAATAATTACTTAACAATATTTTGTACCACAGAAATTTCTCTCTGGGCCCGCCAGTCCACTGCTCTTGCGAAGTAGCTCCATCAGCCAGCAAGCAAAACTCTAAATCTGGGTTAATTTAAAACAGAAGTTCCTAGATCTTACGTAATTTATATAGCCTGAAAATAGCCATAAACTCTCGTTTCACAGAATTTACGTCCATCAGTGGAAATATTATGAGACATTTTAACTGAATTTATTACAAACGGATTGTAAAGTTATACATACATAAACGTCTGAATAGAACAGGCTGCATATGTGAATTATCCAAGTGACGCTATTAAAATATGGTTTAAAGGCAGTCTATAATAATATAATTGTAGCTATGAAATATACAACTTGCAATATGGACCACACATGATGTAATTTTAACGTATAAGAATGCAATGTTGTCAGAAGCGCTATAGTAAATAATTAATTTTAGAATCCTATTTGAATAATATATAATTCCTCAAGTAGTAAAAAAAGTGTTTGCTCTTAGGGGCTCCACGGTTTCTCATAGTCTTCACAGGTCAGTCGCTGGACACTACATCCTATATTACTCATATTTTTGCTCTTTATGGAAATTCATAAAATGATTTTTACCTCAAGCTCAGGCTACATTATGGAGAAAAGCAATAGCGTAGTTCATTGAGGCACTGTGCTACAAACCAAAAGGTTGCTGGTCCAGGTACTGATGAGATCATTGGAACTAATCCTTTGAGCCGCACTATGGCCCTGGGGTCGACTTAGCCTCTAACAGAAATGAGTACCAGGAATATTCTTGGAATGTTCTTGGGGGTAAAGGGTGGCTGGTGCATAGGGCTGACAATCTTACCACCATCTATGAGCTAAACAGCTAGAAAATATGGGAACCTCAACATCTCACAACTCGATGGGCCTCCACGGCCTGTTACAGGGATACCTTTGCTTTTTACTTTACTTTACAGTGATGAACTTGTCTCATTGAAGCGAGGGATTTGTGTAACTGTTAAATGTTCCAAAAAGTTTCATACAGCGGACTCATTCAGTTCTTTCTCTTGTGTGCCACACTGCATTCCAGTACTGGAACAGGAAGTGAAAAGGAAAATAATAACAATATTAATCATAAGTTGGTTCAGTATAATAGATCTGTCATTTATTCCATCAGTTATTTTTTAAATATAATTATATTGCACAACCTTCTCTATCAGTAAAAATGCATATTAATCTGGTTACACAAAACAAAGCAACAAGGCATGCTTCATTATGAATACCATACTTCAAAATTCACCACTTTTCATGAAAGGAATACATATCGCACCATTTGTAACATGCCACGATAACTATTGAAGGGATGGCTACAAACCTAATGACATACTGTAATATTGCTGAGCATCCACCCATGTGACATCAGCTAATTTGAAGGCTGTTAAGAGTCACCAGAAGCAAATCATGGAACAGTTCATTTACTGGACAGAAGATGTATATGTAGATGGGAGTATTGTGATCATTTCTGTTACAGTACTTATGTTGAAATAGCTGAATTTCATATACTTATTTTGAGTTCAGAATCTCAAACAGTATACCCATGGTTCACATGCATTATGAATAATTTTCAAAATATCTTACAACAAAAATTGTTAATTACTGACATATGTGCCATTAGTCATATCTGATAGAATTTTGGTTCAAGTAACTCTGAAAATTATCAGTTGAATACTATTCCTCTTATAATTTAGTGACGTCATAATAACTTCCAGCATTAGAAATTACATGAAGGAGACAGAATGCTTTTCTCTCAGGGTGTAAAACTGGCCTCCACTAAGATCAGTTCTGGATGCTTAAACAAACAGATAACATAATAACATAATAACTGTTACAAGCTTCTTATGGTGGTACTGATGTCTAGGGCTGTCCCAGGTCTCAGGTAAATGTGGATATTATTCCATGTCCTTTTTCCCTATGAACGTGGAGGACCAATTCCCACATATTGAGTACAAGATCTATCTGAGGAGATTTAGGAAACACATATGAGCAGAAGAATTTCTGTCACATCTCAAATTACTTACTTACTTACTTACTCATGGACATGAGCCCTTCTGGAGGAGCCACTAATTCTGCAGCTACTCAAGAATTTCCCAGCATTTTATGAAACCCGAAGGTTCATTACCATGTTCACGAGAGCCCTCCAATGGATCAATCCAATCCATAACATCCCATCCTATCTCTCTAAGATCAACTTTAATATTGTCCATCCACCTACAACTTGGTCTTCCCAGTGGTCTCTTTCTTTCTGGCTTTCCCAACAATATCCTATATGCATTCCTCGTCTCCCTCATTCGTGCTACATGCCCTGCCCATCTCCTCCTTGACCTGATCATTCTAATTATACTTGGAGAAGAGTACAAGTTATGAAGCTCCTCATTGTGCAGTTTTCTCCAACCTCCTGTCATTTTATCTCTATTCAGTCCAAATATTCTCCTCAAAACCCTGTTCTCAAACATCCTCAGTCTATGTTCCTCCCTTACTGTCAGAGACAAAGTTTCACACCCATACAGAACCACAGGCAAAATTATACTTTCTTTTTCTAATTTTTATGTTTTTGGACAGCAGACGAGAAAACATCTCAAATACATAAACTTAATTGTAACAAAGTTCTTTCTAATTATTAGGGTTCAAACTGATCATTGTTCCACCTCTGTAACCAAGTTAAGCAGATGAGTGTGCTTTTTTGTGTTCTGCCTGTCCCTGACTCAATGTTATTCATCAAACTTCATATAAAAATTGGAAATGTCCTTATTTAAGCCCTTTCTAAAATTCATGTGAACAACAGTACAGTAGCGGTAACAGTATAAACTTGTGAGTCGGAGTAAAACTAGCATTATTCATTGTAGGGACTGAAGTTTAGTATGGATATTTGTTTGAAAAATGCATATTTTAAGTTCTCTGTTCTTAGAAAAATAGAAACTAACTATAAATTAACATATGAAATTCAAACAGTGGCATAAGAACATTAACTATGGAGTCCGGCACATCTACTGTCCTGTCAAACACAGAGCTTTCCTCGTATCCCACCAGGAATTTAGGCTTATGTTAGTGGCTCTGGTGGAGAGAAGAGTAATTAAAATAAGAGTGGATGACCTAAGAATTGATCAATTTCATGCAGGAGCATGATATTGTTCTCTTTTCTACAGAATTACAGAATCCAGACCAGTTCTAAGGCCCTCCCAGCCTCCTATTCAATTTGTTCTAGGAGATATTTCCCCCAAAGGGGAAGCTGATGACTTAATTCCCTCTGCTTATATTGCCAAGGCTAAAGAAAGCGAAGAGCTACATCTCCATTCTCCTGTAGGTCATCATGCTATGGAGCTAAATTAGACACAGGGACAGCTTTACCTTTACCTTCTTTTATTTGAGGTAGTAGCCCATGAGATTTGCAGCTGTGTATATTCTGGATACTTCATAGGTTGGAAAAAGCTAATCTGGGGCATGGTAACAGAGGAGGAAATGGCCCTTACAGGACAGGAGAATTGCTCCATGCTATAATGGAATGATATTAAATCCCACAAAGTCAATGCCCTACATGCACCATACTTCATACAATACTTCACATGCAAAACAGTGAAACATCTGTGAAAAATTTGCTTTCTCTGTTGTAAGATTTGCAATTTACCTTTAAACCATTATTAATTCTCTTTATGGAATTTTCAGTAATTTTAGTTAAAAATGAACAACAGTATCATTCCAGGAACACATTCAATAGTATTAAATTTACAAACATTTAAAATATTCTAACAGATCTGGTCACAATGTGCTGATTGTATCAGCCTTAACAAATATTACTGTACAAGTTCAGAGTCTTTCAGTTGATTTCAATAATTATGTACTACACTGACCTAGAAAATACTGAGTTTATACACCGAGGTTCTCAGTATCTTTGGTTCATAATACTGGTGACAACATATGGCCCGTAGGACTTCAAAATGTAACTCTGTTCCTCTGTTGTTGTTACCAGAATCTTCCTAGTAATAATCATTGTTCACACAGCCATTAACTACAATGGTTGTTGTATAGTTTCTTATTTCATGATCGTTGTCTAATAGCAGGTCTACATGCCACCTTATATTATCAGGTTTATGAGCCCTTCAAAGTGGGCTCATGAAGTGAAAAGAGTTTCTCACCACTGATATACTGGTTGACAGAACCACATAAAATACACTAGGCTTGAATTCTTGAGACCAAATAGAGAAAAAATATTTTTATTCAAACGTCAATTTTTTAGTCTAGAATTTCATGAATTTTTAGATAATTGCCTTTGCTTTGGGCAGCATCATGCTAACTACCCAATCATCAAAATTGTAATGGTTGTCAATTCTTGTATGAATGAACTCAATAGCAAAATCTGTTCCTCTCTCCCCCTTCTTTCAGTGGTGGAGAAGGATGTAACCTGAAAACTTAGCGCCTATGAAAATATTTAATTGCAAAGGGATCTTGTATAAGAATGGATACAAAGATGTATCACAGTGAAAGTCAACGAAAGTTTCAGAGGAACATACTCTCTCCATCTTCAGTGTTGGAGAATAAGCCAATCAACTGCTTGCTGCCTGCTTTGTGCTGGTTTCTTGCTTGGATTACTCCTCAAACCTGATGATAGAAGTGATATGTTCCTCAAAAACTTTGGTTCACTTTCATTGGACTACATGGCCTTATATCCCATAAGACAGAAGTCATCATAGCCACCATGGGGAGAGCCTCAACTTCAAACTTTTAATACATCTTTTGCACATTGGCTGTAATACAATTTCTTCAGAATTATGGAATTGTTATTACTTCAGTTCCTACCAAGACTCTCACCTATCAACGCCCATCATGTGACAACAAGGCTGACTTTTGTCTGGGAGGTATTCAGTTCGAGTCTTGGCTAGAAATGTGGACATTTGTAAGGTATTTCATCTTTTTCCTTCATCATTCTGTGTGAATGCCAAGATGGCACCGCATGTAGACCACGATATCCCCCTCCCCTTGAAAATTCTCTGCTCACCATTTCACGCTGCTTGCTACTGCTAAGGTTATGCAGCACTGAATGGGATATAGCAGAATTACTGTAAATATACAGAGAATGTGGGGAGGGCAAAAGATTTTTATTGAAGCTGACTGAAGCATGTGACTAGATCAGATGTCGCCTTAAGCTGTAAGCTGAATGAATGGCAACAGTGATGTAATATTTCATAGTTCCTAAACTTATTCAGCATTTATATAATTTACATTTTATTTTATTTTATGATTGCTCACAGTCACCAATTGCATATTTTATTGAGGAACACCACATTTTTTCACACAATCTTTATTTCTCTCTTTGTATCTTTCCTTTCTTTTCCTTACTTCTCAACAAATAATAAGCAACCTTGTGAAGTGAGAGAATATGTAACAAAATAACCAGCGAACAAGTCAGTGTAACAGGAATGCTATAGGAGGTTCCAGGTTTGAATCTCCATCAGGCTACTTATGCCTTCACAGTCCTCAGTCTCCACAAGAATATATGTCATACAGATGACAATAATCTTCTCCAAAATTCTTGTATATGCTGATTCAGACATAATGTTAACTTCCCTCTCATTCACATAATACATGAAACTGAAACACTGCCATAAAACAGCATGAAAATCATCAATCTGTAAATATAAATCCCTGTTCTAATTTTTCTGATCAATCAGCTGAAATTCTCAATCTTAAACTGAAACTATGTTGATAGTTTAAAAATTACATTTACTTGTTACTCCAGTACTAAACACAAGAATTTGTCTGCACAATATCAATGTAAAGCACAAGGATGGATTTGTCAGGTGTCAGGCTGAATATTCTACAAGCACAAATATAATTTGCACATTCAGAACCACCAAATGTATAAAAATGCGGCACTGTAAAATGTAGTCCATTCAAAGAAAGTGGTGTGTATAAATTCAAGATGGCAGTGAATTTACAAGGAATGTTCTATTTTGTCAAAGAATCTGACTGTATACAAGTACATTCATACAAAGAGAAAAAATGTATAAAATTAAAACAGAAATTAGTGTGTGTCAGGACCAAGCAAAGTTGGGCACTCTGACTGCATATATCTGCTGTACAAGACAATAAAACTGGACTTTATAAATTTCTCAAAAACAGCTCATCATGAATAAAATGCACATGGAATAAATTATACATCTCAGTAAGATGCAGGCTTAAAAATCTTACCTGAAACATTTTTGATGAACCTTATATTTTATATTAATGACATACAAAGTGAACATGATGTACAATACAGTATCTCTACCATTCATTTATTTAAGTTAATTATTTAACAATGATGTTAATATCAAGACTATATACCACTGGATAGGATGATTAATGATTAATGAAATGGGAAAATTTTGGAAGGAAGTGCATATTGTAAAAATAAATCCACAAAGAAAAGATTCAATTTTCTGCTACCCAAGCTTAAGCATAGTTATGGAGGAAACAGTGAGGATGAAATGGAAAAAATTAAATGGTACAAATAACTAAAATTTCTAAAGAAATCAACTTGGACAGTGTCACAGTTTGTAGCATTCTTATGAAGCTTCATTGTAAGAACCATGAACTATTTTGCTATTGGCAATGGAAATGCAATAAATAAATGCATTACATACATATGACTTCCAAATGACAAAAATGTAAAATTGAACGTTTCTATTTGCACAGATGTTGCCTATTTTTAAGCATGATTCATTTCTGTGTGTATGATATAGGCCTATACCTATATCCTATCTAGGAAAGCAGTCATTCTTACACTCTGCTGTGGGGGTTATACTTTGTCAATCTTTTGATTATATTCATTTGAATTTATTGAAAGATAGTTAAATTAAACCTGTTAATGAGTCCTGCTGAATAAATAGAATGACTCCATTAATATATAGTAATATGCTGGATAAATGAGCAACATATGACTTTATTCTTAAATGAATAATAGCATTATGTCAAATGGTGTTCATACATATGCACGGATGCATATGGATACATTGAACAAGAAACCAAGGAAGGCATTTGAAGAGATCATTGGAAAAATAAGGTTAGAGTGGGTCAAGGAGTGGTCCAAATCCTTGAATGCTAACTGATGACGATAAACCAAAGAATTAAGTTATGTAACCATTTTCAGCATGAAAAATTATCTTTTTGTAGATTATTCTGTTACAAACCTCAAATTAAAATACCATTAATATCGTTTGAACAAGATATATCCCCATATAGCTGCGTTGAAAAATAAACAGCTTGAGTTTTAATATCTGCTTCCTCTGAATATCTGTATAATCATGGGCACTGCCAGAATTCTTTCCAAAACAGCAGCTAGAAAATTTGTTTACAATCTTATGTTAAAACCGTTTAAGAAGATTAATATTCATCATCTTACAATTATGGACAATGTTCCCTACAAGCTGTGTGGCTGCCACCATGCCCACTTCACCCCTTGCAAACACATTTATGGTTTGGTGAGACTGAATTCAGATCATTATCTGTAAATTTATAATATTTACATAAAGGACTGTTACATAAAAGCAAAATGATGAACTTTTTTTACCATGACAAATTCTTAGCAATCTATTAACAATTACTAGTATTATTTTCAAGAAGTAACTAAAGTAAGTGAAACAAACTTTTATTGTGTTATATTAAAACACAACATTATGTTAACTTCTGTCTACTGTAAAAAGTAGGTTTATGCAAAATTGGTCACATGATTAATTGAATTTAGTAACAACGTTCTTGATGGGAAAGAACATAGTGGTGCAAAATAACAATGACAGGATCATAACAGACAAGAATAAAAATTGGTTTGTTTTTTATTAAACTGAAGCATCAGTCAATTATAGTTCTCAGTCACTAGGAAAACTACTATGGTGATGGTAATCCATTATTGCAGCTCAGATTAATAGGCTACTGCCATATGCAATGCCATTTTAAGGAACGGAAATTTTATTAGTACAGTGCAGTACAGTTAACTGCTGTGAAAGTCAGGTAGCTTATTATTCCATTAATTTGAATATTGTGGTTCAAATCATATCCACCAATAAGTTCCACTGTGTTACTAGATTTTCTGTTATTATTCACATGAACAATTGGGAACTTGTTGACTTTAGACATGGAACTGAACTTTGGAAAACTAAATAATTTCACCTATGGCTATTTTTCATTTATACTCATGAATTTCTTCTGGATATGGACTATATTATTTCAATGTCCATATGTGATCTGCAAGTATTAATTTATCATCCTATGCCCATTGCTAACTGGCAATCCTAAAGGGGAGATCGCAAATCCTGCTGATTAATGTAAGCAGTCTGTGACTGTAAGGAAGAGAGGGGAAATATTTACTTGTGGTCTCTTCCATCCTATCAACATGATGCTGTGATTACACTTTGTTCATGACATCTGTACACTGAACATACATGAATGTCAAACAGGTATCAGTGAAATGTCAGTCNTGGGGGGGGGGAACCCAAAGTTATACAGAATGTTTCAGTGATACAGTTTAAGTGTTTTATTGTCATTAAGACAGTGATTGGTAGTTAACTGTGATGAATTGGTATTCAGTTTTTCACAAATCCTGTACTACAGCCTTCAGCTTATTGTGAACTAGGTTCTCCATTTGTTACACAATGTCTTTTCCTTATTTATTACATTTACTCCATAAACATTTTTAACAAATCACAGTTTACATCATTTTTCCACTTTAAAACTAATGTTATATGGTCAAGCGTTTCATCTTCTATTAATTTGCATCCTTAACGAACAGATGATTCTTAATGAAATATAATATCACATAATTTAATTTTGGTTATAAACTAAGAAACAGTTGTTTCATTTTATATGAAGATCTAAAATTGTTTTAGATTCCATAATTATTCTGTATCTTGAATTACTAATAGCAAAAACCTGTAAATTTTAATAGGGCAGATATTTCTAGTTGTGTAGGCCCACAAGCTATTCATCCTTCATACAATGTCTTATTTTTCAAGCTAATGACTGACAAATAGCAATCTGACTTCATGACTGACATGTACGAAACTTCAAAAGCAATGTACTTTGTGAGCCTCATTATTGTACCATTATAACACACATAATAAGAAGGTATTTGTTATAAAACTTCTACTTCTCAATGTAACGACCAGTAAACAGTAATACTGACTTCATGATTGAGCTATAAGAAATGTGAAAGGCCATGTACTTTGTCAGCCTTACCATGATGTACCATAATAATTACCTACATCTCAATTATCAGTTTTGTGTCATTTCCTTGCATCACTACACATTCACAATGCTGTCACGCTTGTTGTCACCATCAGACTTGGGGCTGCTAAGCTGGGACCTGAACATTGGACCATGACCTTTTGCTTTCAGCTTCTCTTGCATCTGGGTCAGCATGTCTTGCATGCGGCGAATCTGTGTTCCTCCCTTACTGTCAGAGACAAAAATGCTAGAAAAATTGACTCTAGCAGGAAAATGCTTTAGGCTCTACAAAAAAACTGTGTCTAAGCCTAATTAAAATATTTGTATTTGGATGCATGATTAAATGTATAGGGGACTGACTGAAGAATGGGTGAAGAGTTGAAAGGGAAGATAGATGAATGAAAGACTATGTGACTAAAAGAAGTAATTGATAAATGGATAGGTAGGTGAACAATAGATGAAATGGGGGTTTGATTGATGAGAGGATGAATAAATAGTTGAATGAAGGGATCAGTCATTCAGTTAATGAAGGTGCAATTGGGTACATGGATCTATGACAGATGAGGATGGAAGGATGAACAAAATGGATGCATGAATCTAATTAATGACTGTTGATGAATGAAGTAAGTGCAAGAATGAATCAAGAGAGAACACATACACAACATTAATATCATATTATAGCATCCTGCTATACATCACTTAATATCAAATACTGGTTCCACTGCCTCATATGCAAAATATATTTCTATAAAACTTATTAAACGGTTATTCACTTTAAAATTGTGCACATCTTATAACTTTTAACCTTTTAAAACCTTTTTAATCTTTTTTCACTAAAAGATTCTACCAATATGGTCATCATCAGGTGTTTAAAATCACAGCTGAGGAAACCGCTGTGTTTCTGTCATCGTGGCAACAGTAATTCATTTTTAGTGTATGGTTCCCTCTATGTGTTTGTGTATTCCAAGTGACAGGACGTTCTTCCTGTTGTGATATGCATTTGTAAAAAAAAGACACAAAGCCCAAAACAATAGGTAGAACCCGTCACTTGGAATACACATGCACATACACGGGGCCATACACCAAAAATTAATAACCAAGGCCGTGATAAGAGGAGCACAGCACTTCCCTCAACTATAATTCTAAACATCAGATGATGACCATATTGGTCGAAACATTTAGCGAAAAACTTACAACAGGTTAAAACTGACATATTGTGCAAAACCTTTAAAGTGAATAAGTGTTATAGAAAGATGGGTTGCACATGAGACGGTGGAACCATAACATTTGATATGACATTAACATCTACATTGTTTCGTTGAACATCAAAGATTCATAAAATATTGACGATATTATTATGATATCTAAGTTTCATTGAAATCCCCTTCAAGTCTGAGTTCAACTCTTTAAAACTGCTGTTCTTCAAATGAGGTCTGCTATTGCACATGATACTTTGAGTTTGAACATAAATGTGGCCAGATTTTGAACGTACTAACATACTTTTATCTGGTACTGAGGAAAGGAATACACTGAGCTATATGTCACATTCTCATACACTTCCACAACATGGTGCATAGACATGGGGATAATAAGAGCACCTGAACCAAAGCTTAATAGTTTGTTATTTGCTTCCGATATTTTATGAATACTTGCAATAGAAGATTCTCACAGTTACTTACTTCCTCGTCTTTCTGCAACAGTAACCTGTCTGTATCTGTGATGCTGGATTCAAACTGAGGCCCTGAATCTCGCTTCAATTTGCTGCAACCAAAACAGACAGGTTCCAACAAGAATTTCTATTAGCATAACCCCAAAATTTGCTTTGATTATGAAGTTATACTTTCGTGATTTCCAAAGGTACATGTCAAATTCTCAGTAAGTCATAGTAACAATTTTGTCATGGACAATTATAATTTACTCAAACAAAAATTTTTCCATATTTGACTTCAGTTTCCTCAGTAGTGAAAAACATAGTAAAACAAAGAAATACAATTGTACTAAGAATTTAAGAAAAATATAATACTTCTCATTAGTTTAATAACTCCATCATACTCAGACATATGACAATAGTATCAATAAACTAAAGGGGTACCTCCTTTTCAGCAGGACAGCAGGAAATAAATTTTGTTATTTATTTCTCTCATTGATATTACATGCCTGATACCAACACAATGTCACAGTTTTGGAATCATTCTTGTCCATTCACTGTTTATTGAAAATTTATGTTGGTAAAACACAGGGGAGAAACCATTTAGGAGATCTAATCAAAGATGGGAGGATAATATTACAATACAGCTTAGAGAAATAATATTTGAAAGTGTGAACTGCACTGAACTAGACTCAAGATAGGTTTAAATTGCAAGCTTTCATACAGTAACCATCCCTCCAATTACACTAACCCATGGAGATGTGAATGGCTAAACACCTATCTACTGCTCAAGGACCCTATGTTTTGAAGGTATATTTCAGTTATATTCTGATGACAACACTGAGATCAAATTTTGTAGCTGAGTGGATAGCACTCCCGGATTTGATTTTCTCCCTGAAGATCATTTATCCTGACTTAGGATTCTATGGTTTTTCTCAGATCCTCTAGGCAAATGTTTGGATAGTATCTTACAATGGACCTCAGTCATTTACTTTCACATTCTTCCCAACTCATCCATCACGATTAACATCCATTAACATTGTATAACCTATTGTGTTTGAAAATCTATCACTGAATAAGCTAAAATAAAATTGAATACTTGCGTTATATAATAATAATACATTTATTAAACAACTGAATACCTAACAATTCCAGTGCCTGCTTTGTAGTGAGAAGAGAAGGTATTTAAACACTACAATATGAAAGCTTACACCCTGCTAAGCAGCAGAATATTGTGACATACTGATAGGCAATGGGTTGCTAAACACATTCTCGTGGCAATGAATTTGCAGGCACAATAGAAGAACTGCTATTTCTATGCAATGGCCGGTAAACACCTGCCCCCTTAAGCCTGTGACAACAATAGGAAACCCATTGCTATAACAATATGTGCCAAGACTGTTTGCTAGGCAATTGTGTGATGATATGTCTCTACAATAATAGAAGAGGCTCTCTATGTAGTCCATGCCATGGCTATATAACGAGAGCTATGAGCTGTATGAAATACAGAGAGAATTGGAACTAGGAGCTGTGAGCATCAAGAGAATTGTTGAAGAAGATTTAGAAAACAGCCTGTGATGACTTAACATGTGATTTTGAAGACCCTATTTTATGTGTTATGTTACAGTAATTTTTAGGATGTTGTAATTACTTGTAGTTATGACTTGTGAGTATCCAATAAATCTAATCACCAAATCTACACTGGAAACTGTAGTGAAGAACATAGTGCATTCTGTACTTCAGTTCCTTTGCATGTCTGGCCACTTTGGAAGTTCTGAGCACTAAATAGTTTCATTAATTGCTTGCCTTAATTACTTCAAGTGATCTGTTATAACTGGACAAATATTTGCAGAAAATGAAGATCGACAAGTGTTAGTGAAGCTACTAGCGCTTCTTCCATGATGTAAACATAGCTTGTGTTTCACTTGGAACTCACTTTCATAGCAGGAATACCCTACTATCAATCAAGGACATTTTCTTTCTTATCCCACTCAAGAATTTGGCTTAATGTGGGTGCCCCATAGAAAAGAACAGTCCATAAGACCTGTAGGATTTTCATAATTTTAATTTTAATGCTGTATATATATTTGAGAAAGAAACTAGTGAAATGCTACATTTGGAGCATGGCTTTGTATGGGGCTGAAACTTGGACACTTAGGGCAGTAGATCAGAAACACCTGGAAAGCTTCGAAATGTGGTGTTGGAGAAGGATGGAGAAGATCAGTCGGACCGATTGTGTGAAAAATGAAGAAGTGTTATTTAGAGTCAGTGAGCAGAGGAATATCCTACACAAAATAAGAAAACGGAAGGCTAATTGGATTGGTCATATCTTACACAGTAACTGCCTTCTAAAAGAAGTTACTGAAGGAAAGATAGAGGGGCAGATAGAAGTAACCAGAAGATGAAGAAGACGTAAGAAGATGCTGGATGACCTTGGGAACAGAAGAGGATATTTTCATTTGAAGGAGAGAGGTCTAGATCACATTACGTGGAGGAACTGTTTTGGAAGAGACTGTGGACCTGTCGTCTTGACAGATTACTGATGAATGAATGAATATACGTATATCTTGCACAGGATGTCTCTCTGATATAAGATGAACTCCATTATTCAACAGCTCTCTTTATTAACCTTTTCTTTTTTTCCTGTCATATGACCTGGAATGAATATTGTGTACACATGCACATGTGTGTGTGTGTGGGTGTACGTGTTGTCATATTGTCACATACTTAGGTATGTGACTATAGGCGGGGTTTGGATTGGATATTGGATTTGTTGACACACTTCTGAAAGTCATTACAGCATTATCGCTAATCTTTACACTTTACAAAAGCCTTTTCCAGCCTGCTGTCTTCACAGCTGTTCCCCAGTATTCGAGTTCATGGGCATCTAATGAGTTGTTCTCGAAATGAAGCTTGCAGACTCATAGAAATGTGAACTTTGAAGAATGCGCAATTATGTAGACATCAGTAATTCTTCCTAGCACTTTCTGCTGCAAGATAAATTTTATCTAACTACTGTTATAAACTACCCCTTCTTTTGGTGGCACTGGAAAATGTACACATAAGTTCGTTTGGTAACAAATATATACCTTCAGTAAAATATTACAATATTACATTGGTTACATATGATACTTCTAACAATAAGAGACTGCCAAAATTATTATACCTCCTTCCAACTACTACAAACTGCTAAATTATTTAGTAGCGTCAGCTGTGTCTAATAGGTACCTCCACAATCCATTACCTTCTTTCACGAATGGCTTGTTGTGAGATCTGAGAGATGCACTGTGCCCGAAAATTCTCATAATGAACATCTTGTGTGACATCCTTCAGGTCCTGCATGTGTGTAGAGATGAGCATTGTCCTTAGTTTGATGAAATCACTATGCTTGGGGTTTTCCACTGCAGAAAAACAAACAAAACAAAAATACCACAGGCAAGTGAGTGAACAGATATCTGACTACATTCATGAAAGCTGTAGATAAAGACTAAACCACACTGTAACATGGTGAATTGGTAACATTCTAGATTTGTTTTCAGCAGGTATTCATTTTGAATCTCCCTTGAATGACAAGATCTTTTGGATTTCCCTCACTCCCTCCTGGTACATGGTGAGATAGGTGCCTCACCATGACTGTCTCCTTCTAAACACTTACTTGCTTGACATTTATCTTCCTATAACATTCAATACTACATAATCTTTACAACTTTAACAACATGATTAAATAACATCAGAATCAGTCAGTGAGTCATATTAAAGCTAGGCTCTACAGGTAGCCGGTATCTTGCATGATAGAAGGAAAAAATTCCAAATCCGTTGAACGACGTGCAATTTTTTGTGTATTGCAAGGAATCAACTACCACCGCCGCTGCCGCCACCACCCCCACCACCACCACCACCACACAATTTACATAAAGACCTACATGTATTTCTGGATGCATCTCAAGGTGAAATTTTTTTTTCTAATGCTAGTGGGGTGGGGCTAAGTCCCTTGTACTGCGGCCACTTCTGGCCGATTGTACCAGCTCCAGGTGATAGGTGAGGGTGATTGTGGAGCAATTGGTGGAATGAAGATTGGCAGGGGAAACCGAAGTACTCGGAGAAAACCTGCCCCAGCGCCACTTTGTCCTCCACAAATACCACTTGACCAGACCCGGGATCGAACCCGGGCCGCCACGGTGGGAAGCCAGCGACTAACCGCTTGAGCTATGGCGCGGCCCTGAATCTCAAGGTGTAACTTAGTAATTATTTGTTGAAGAAAAATATCATGAACAGAAGGTGTAGAGAAAAATTAAGAACACTTTTATGCCAAAAACACACTTACCATTATTCTTACTGTTTACAAGATAATTACACAAAAGAAGCGAACACACAAAGGGTTATGCTATGCACATATGCTCTAACTTTTACCTTTGTCACAACAGTTCAGAACAGTTCTGCCCAATCTTAGCTTCCAACCCAATATATAATAAGGGCTCCATTTCTGGGTATAAAAATGTTTGAGCATTTAAGTCAGCCACTTGCTAGCATCTGATCCCAAAGTTTAGAATCCATGTAGCTCTACATTTATGCCTTCAATGCAGCTTAGGCACAGTGATTTTTATGCTTATACCACATTGCACTTTATGATTGGGAACACAGTAAATTTTAGATGAAACTCACCTTCAACAACACCCCATGGATACTGTCGCCCCCTCACCTTCTTGCCTGAAACTTCAATGACTGTGTTGCTGCCCACTACAGCAAAGGGTACACATGCCTTGAGTTCGCGGTCCTGCTGTTTGAATTCTTCGTCCTCATCACTGTCACAATCGGGGAACTGGTAAATCTGCAAACAACCATTATCGTTGTTGTTGTTGTTGTTGTTTTTTGTATGAACATGTGTGTATTTCTTTCTCCCTGCATAATGGTCGGCATAATTGTCCTTATTGAATTGTTATATTGTCTAAATTACACAGGTTGCTTTGTTTTTATTTTTGTTTGTGGCTGTATGTTTGTTTTGTTTCCTTCTTTAGCTTGTGCTTACTTAAACTGACCTCTGGGCTGTTGAGTAAGTACATAAATAAATAAACAATTGAAATTAATTCAGTTATTAACTTAGGTACAACTGTTAACTAGCACACTCTTGCAGAAAAAGGTGTACTGCAATTTGAGACACAGTTCTGTTAGAAGAGTTCAGTCTCCTAGGATATAATACCATGTAGTCCCTTGAAAACCAATGAATGTTTTGTGGGAACATGTAGCCTCTGTTTTCAGGGTTGAAGAGTGAGGCAAGCAAAAAATCAGCATGAAGCAGATAGCAGTAAAACATGAGCAATGTGGGATTATATGGAAGCAGAAGGGACTTGGGAAGTCAACACATCCATTCCCATTGGCCCTGTCAAAATCAAATCTTTATTAAAATCCATCACAACACAATAACAAAACAGTTGATGTTTAACAGTATTTTGCTACATGTTTCGGTTTTTAGAAAGCAGTGCATGAAATTCAATAGCTTAAGAACACGTTAATTGTGTATTTTCTTGATGATGGCTTTCTAACAAGTGGAAACATATAGGAAAATACTGTTAGACATCAACTGTTTTGTTGTTGTGTTGTGTTGTGATGGATTTTAATAAAGAAATTTATATATTTCACACAACAGGATGCATCCACTAAAAATCACAAATCCCTTATTACTGTTTTTGGTGATAACAATTTAAAAGGTGAGAGGATGCCTCCAATGACATGAGCTGAACTTCGTGATAATCGATTATATAGACACTAATAGTTACAATGTGTCAACGTCACTGAACCAAGGGACAGAAAGAGAGAAAGCCAGATTTCTGATGCTAAGGCTCTGCAGAAACACGTATATTCTTTTCCAAAGAAAGTTCTTATGTAGACCTGAATTTTATGATCTTCGATATCAGCCATAATTCGGTCCTTGAGACGCTTTATCTCTGCAGATGTGAGGGTGTCAGCTTTGGATATTACGGGCACGATGTTCACTTTTCTGTGCATGCGCCTCATGAACTCCAAGTCAATCTGGCGCAGCCTGCAACAGTACAAACAAACCAGTGGGTATCTGGGGAGTACAACATTTTGGAGGAAGGTCAGTAGATTTATACAGGATCACATGACGTCACAACCCATAAGATAGTACTACTCACGGCCACTACTGCAAGAACTTCAGAAAGTGAACTTGCTGATACCTCACTCATAGTGATAAGGAAAACATATGTAGCTCAGATGAGACACACAAGAGATAATATACAGAATTTTTGTGCGCATGTACACGTATTTTGAGACACTGTATTACACAGTACAGCCCTTATCAATCTTACGCAGACGGAACATATATGTATCACACATGATTTGCTTCATTTTTTGGTTCTGTTTGGTTATCACCCACAGTCAATGATATCGATCAGACAAAGCTTTACCGCTGGGGGGAAGTGTTTGGTAAAGCATAGAAAAGAAACTACCTTGTGTTGTCCACTTGAAAAAGATGAATATTGATAGTCAGAGCTAAAGTACGGTGCCAATTTGCTTGATTCACGTCTCAATGTTTGCACATACCCATGGCCATAGGGAGGCACAAAATATAGGCAGCAGTGAACGCGATTGTCCTGGATGTTTTTGCGGTTCAGTCCGCTCTCGTCCGTGAAATACTGGCGAAACTGTTCATCGATGTATGAGCAGCAGGCCCTCCAGCTTTCGTCACAGTTTATTGCGTCCCCGAAACCTGCGTGTAGACACAATAAATTATTGTTTTCATTCGATCGCTTCCTGAAAGACTCAAACGTACAACACCTAAAGATTTCGAAAGTGTCTAGATATTGATATTATTCCGCTGAATTTTATTACCACACTAAGCAGAAATCATTTTAAAGGAGAATTATGGGACAATTAAAAATTACTATGGTNCGTTCCAAAAGTGCTTTTCTTAGTTTAATTTTATGAAACGTAAAGTTGACGGTACTAGAGTTGCCGATCAGAATATCACATTTCGCGTAAACTTAAGAAATTACGTAAAAACTAAGTCTTTAAATATACATTACTGCTTCTAATTTTTAAATTTATTTTTAAAATCCCATCAGAAATTTCTTCTTTCACTGACTTCATCTGAGATTTTCACTGCAGTGAAAATGTAGGTTGTGGTCTACGCGGTTACGGCACCAAGCAGTCTCGTGGACTGTCAACGGCTGCCTGAAAATGGCGGTAGTAGTTTGACACGAAACGTTGATAACCACCTATAATTTACGATTTATTTACATAAAAATTCGACAAGTCACCTGAATAAATATTAACTGGTATTTTCTTTCTGCGTGACCGCCTCTGTGGGTTAGTGGTCAGAGGTTCTTGCTACAGATCCAGAGGTCCCGGGTGTGAGTCCCGGCGCTACCACATTTTCTGAGAAGTAGTGAGTCTGGAACTAGGTCCACTCAGCATCGTGAGGATAATTGAGGAACTATTTCAAGGAAATAGCGGCTCTGGTCTAGAAAATCGAAATTAACGGCCGTGGGGATCCGTTGCGCTGATGACGCGACACCCTCTAACCGCAAAAGTTGGCACTAACTTCGCCGGTCGGTATATTTCGCTTGCGGACTACATGCCACGGAGTATTACATTTTACGACTGTCAAAGTAGGAAATATTTTTACCATAGCAATGTCTGCGAATACTTACCAGGCGTGTCTACAACCGTAAGGCGAAGCTTTACTCCCCTTTCCTCAATATCCATCGTCTTTTTCTCTATTGAAGTTGTCTTCTCAACTCGGTCTGCAAGGAGATGAATGTACACTGATATGCCATTAGAGTTAAAAACGTACGCGGTACGAGTATGTAGAGCCTCTACCTCAATTATAATCCAACCTTCACACTAGGTATCTCGTTTTTCACGAAAGGGGATTTGGTGTTAAAATCATGATTATATAATCATTATATCTGGCGCGAAAGAAATTCCACTACCTAATTCCAGAAGACCGAGTTAAGGTTACAGAATTACAAAAGTGATGCATCTGTAGTTCAGGAACGTTCACAGCATAATTCCAGAAGCACAAGTCATGGCAGTGACTCTACATCCGGAGTGTAACAAATGTAACATTTTAATTCCTGAAGAAAGTTACATAATAATATCGCCATTACATGTTATGTAGACCGAATGTTACTGCCTCTTTCCAGAAAAACGGATCATTACAATCTAACCATTATATCTGATTGAAAGAAAATTATTTTTTTCATCACTAACTCTACGCGATTTTAGAGAAGTAAAAATCTCGATAAAAATCTGTGGATTTATATCTGTTGTGTAGAGACCCCGGGGCGATTACCCCTGTCACTTTCTCATAAATTCGGCCGTGACTGACTTCCTGAAAGTATTTTCACTCCGTCGGAAATTTTGCGATCACACTGCTCTGACAAAAAAAAAAAAAAAGGATTCAAACACTGAGAAACACTATCATGAGCTGTGAAGGGATACATAATTGTACACGCTGGAATTTAATGCACTAGCCCCAACAGTTCATTACCAAATGCTTGAGAAGAAGCGTTCCTACTGGAAGTATAAAGGGGTTAAGTTCAATTGAAAGAATATTTTCAGAAAAAGTAATGGATTTCTAGCAAAATTAAAGACAAAGACAGAAGAAGTAAAATGAAAACTGCGTATTACTCAGTACAGTGTACTGTACACACGTAATACGAATTCCTAGCTAATGATCTGGATAACACAATGAAATATTCTCATACAGGGATAAAGGTATCTGCACTAAACGCAAACTGAAACTGAAACGAGAAGATGTTTAAGTCATATGAGATTTCAGGTTCACTAAATTTCTGCTGGTCCTCGCCAGCATATTTGTTCTTGGTTTCGGTCCCCTTCGGGACACATGACCAAATTTTTTGTTCATTATAAAACAATTTATATGTTTGGAAACGAGTCTCCTCTTCGACGAGAAGAGGGGCTGGTCTTAATGAGTATTTTTTTAATTCGCTTAGTGGGGGGTGGAGTCCAGTTGTGTTCCCTCGGCACGGCGGTCACTGAAAGGCCTATTGTACCTGCCCCGGGTGATTATGATGATGGAGAATTTGGTGGAATGAAGATTGGCAGGGGAAACCGAAGTACTCGGAGAAAACCAGGACCAGCGCCACTTTGTCCAGATTCCACTT